>NC_057862.1:564640681-564991931 GCF_019393635.1 Dromiciops gliroides | reverse complement strand
TTATCAATGGCTTGGTAAAGGTGGCTTTCATATCAAATTTGTACATGAAATGAGGATGGGAGAAGTAATTAATATATTGGAGGAGAGATTCCAGATCTAACATTTTTTGACAGACTAGAAAGATGGACTGACTCTAAGAAGGTGGAATTTAATAGGACTAAATGTAAAGTGCTACACTAGGGCTTAAGAAATCAAAACATAAGTCCAGAAAACAAGAAGTACAGCCAGACAACAGTTCATATACAAAAGATCTAATGATTTAAGGGTATTGCAAGCTCAAGTCAAAGAAAGTGCTTTTAAATTGAAAGAACTGAGGCATGGAGATTAGAAGTAGGGAGGTGATAGTGTCATTGCTCTTGGGTCAACTCCTGAAAGAAAACCCCAAATAAAAATTTCCAGGAATATTATTACCAGAATCCAGAGTTTCCACATCAAAGAAAAATACTTCAACCATCCAGGAAGAATAAATATAAATATTGAGAATTAAACACTATCTAGTAAGTACTATGATAAGGGAGTAGAAGCTATAGAGCACTTTTAGATAATGAAATATATTTATAAACCATAAAAATATTGGTATAGTAGTATATGGTATCTCTGAATGTTGGGATGGTGTGGAAGGGAAATAAACCTGTTTTTCATTTAAAAGTTACAATGCTTAAACCATTTCTGATTCACAGATATTTTTACATCCATTGTTTTATAGTTAAAATATGGCCAGCATAGACATTTTCTCATGAAATGCCTATTCACATTTCTTGTAATACTAGGGTTCTCCCAGAGATGTTTTAAGAAATGCTGTCCTCAAGGATTCTATTAATGGTCCTTCACATTCTTTGATTGTGATGCCAGCATTGTCTTGTACATTGTTTTCCTAAGAGCTCTCTCCCTAGTTGTCTTACACATAAAAATATTTCCCACTTCAAAGTGTTTATAATTAGAAAAGCAGACATGCATTGTATTGAGAGGTATTTCTTATAGGCTGATGGATTCATACCCCCTGAAGGAAACCATACTGTAAATGACAGTATTACTTGGAAATGGGGAAATACCACAGTTGAGAAATTTGGTATCAATGGATAAAATGATTCTCCAAAAATTTATGTGATGTGGTAGTTAGTTCTATCTTTGGGTCTCTGAAAATTTTAGGTTTTGTTGAAATATTGGTCTGTATAGGAGAAAATAATCAAGGTAAATTTCAAATGTTTGTAAGAGAATGTCTTTTATGCTAAGAAAATAACTCAATGCTTTTGTTCTCCATCTGAGAATAGTTTCATTAGTTTTGTCCAAATTATCCCCAAGTGGACAATAGAAATATTGAGTACAAACATAGTACTACATTAGCACAATGATCCATCTCATTAACTCAATTCATTAATAGTTAATGAGAAGGCTCATTATGTTAAAATAGTACTATATACTTGAACTTTTATTCTTTGACTCTTTGATTAACTGTCTTTTAATTAGTTTAAAAATCCTTGAAAGCTCCAAAAGTCTTAGTTGACAATATTTATCCATAAAGTTTTAAGTATTCATGTATTCACCATTCATCTAGTTACTGTTGTTATAAATTCTATTTGACAAACACTGGACATTCTGATTTGACTATGCTTGAACATTTCCATTTAATTCACTTAAGCCCAGAATATAGGTCAATTTTTTTTTCATGTCATACATAGGCAGTGACCAGCCATCTTGCACAAGTATATTTTTAATTATGCCCTGCTATTTTTAGGGCCTAATCTTCAGGTCTCACCTTTCATAGTGAAGTAGGAATAGTGTTCCTGCTGAATGTTCTCAGAAGGCAAGTGGATAGTGTGATGTTTAAAATCTAAATTGTGGTCGCCTTAAATCAGAAGCTTCACCTCCAGTCTAGCCTAGAGTTCCAGCCTGGTTGGGTTCTTCCTGAAGTCCTGCTCCAGGAGCCTGCTTTAATCAGGAACACACTAGCAAGCTGTTTGTGGAAGCTTTTTATAGATCTGGAACAGAGGCAGTCCTTACACACTGCTTCAAGGTGATTGGTTGGCATCATCCAAATCCATTGTCTTTGAATTTGGTCTCAAGTTGAGTTCACAGTCTAGTTTCTGAGAACAATACCTTCTTAAGGGATAGCCAGGTGTGATTACAATCCAGTTAACTTGAAGTAGGCTTAATCAGCAGTCAATCACTCTCACTTGATTCAATCAGTATAGATTAATCTCCAAGTGGATCTTTGAGTATCTGCTAAATTCCATTATTTCATCACAATAGAATGGCTATGTATCTGTAGAGAGTATTTCTTCTTCCACTTCAGCATAAGGATTAGGACAGAATGTCACTGTGTCATTTCATCATATCAGTGCAATTCACTAGCCAACACCCTAACATTCTTTGCTCTCCTTTCCTGCTGTTTTGCAATACCCAGCATGTCTAAAACCAATGTTATCTTTCTCTAAGTAGAACCTCCTTTTGACTTCATTATTTCTGTCAGTGATTATACTACCATTCACCTAGCCACCACTGTTTAAAACCTTGGTGTTATTTTTGATTATTCCTTCTGTTACCTCCTACATCTAATCAATTGTCCCCTTCCTTTCTGTTACTTTTGCTACCACCCTATAAGATTGTCATTATAACCTGTCTGGATTATAGCATTCATCTCCTTATAATCTTCCTATCTCCAAACTCCCCACTCTCTACCTTATAGTAGACCCTTTACATATTTGTAAGATATATGTTCTTTATGCATGAATACTGTCATGTCATTTTTTTTTTGCACAAAACCCTTTGTGTTCTATTTCCTCCATGATAAATTTTAAATTCCTTGGCCTGGCATTCCATGCTCTCCTTGACTTCCCCTCATAATCTTTCATGTGTATATTCTATACTTTAGCCCAACTGTCCTTTTTACACTTCCTCATTCAGATTTCATGCTGCTCTGTTTCCTTGCCTTTCTGTGTATTTTCCTTACGCAAGAAAAACCAATGATAAAAGGCAAGACTTAAATTTCCATTCTGATCAAAATGACTCAGGTAATTAATTGACCACTAATTTGGTTTTTGTAGAACACTTCAAACAAACATTGATGTACTTAAACACAATTCTCATACCTTTTCAAAAAGCCATCTTTTTTTTTTAACTGGCCTGTTAGTACTTCTGTGTGAGGTTGCTATTTCTATTTGAGGCTGTCTACAATTTGCTATTGTATATTTGGAGAGGATAATTATTTTCTGCTTGCTCCCAATTTGTAGTAATGGCCTTTTTTTTTGAGGGGGGGATATTCATTATTTATGCCAATGTGTAAATTATTTCAGTGCATTATAGAACCATGGAGCTACCTGGAAACTGTTGTATGTCAAAATGCAAGCGTAAAGTTGGGGCACCCAAGTAAATATATATGAGTGATCTTTCATCCTTTGTTCATTAAAAGTAAAGAGATGCCCATTCCCATCAATTCAAAGACAACTTGGATAAGCATAGAGACTGTTTGTAATTTCATCAGCGTATGGTGCTTTGGGGGGGAGGGGGAGGGTATCTGACTCTTAACACCTTCTCTGAAATTTATACTTATAGAGAATTTAATAGAGCAATGAGAGCTCAACTAACTTACCCACCCAGGGTCACTGAGGCAGTATCTGTTCCTGGAGTCCTTTCTAAATGGCCTACAACTGGCATTTCTCCATCCTCCTCCAGAAAACTCTTCTTCCTAGATCATCTTAGCACTGGAATTCAAAGAAGTATCTTTAACCACTACAGCCCCTCCCTCTAATTGGATGGCTTCTCCAAGAACCTCTATCTATGGAGGACATCCAGGTCAGTCATCTCTTTATTTCTTACCAGGCTGCAATCAACACTCTTCCAACATGACCCCTCTTGTGGTATTTTTTCCACCAACTCCTTCCCTTTGGAATCCCTTTTGTATGTTGTGTTTCCCTATTAGAATATAAACTCCTTGAAAGCAGGAACTCTCTGTCTTTTTGCTTGTATGTGTATTCCTAGAACTTAGTTCAATATCTGGCACATTGTAAGTGCTTAACAAATTCTAGTTGATTGATTAACTTTAACCCAATTGGTTCTGGTTCTAAATCCAGCTATCTATCCACTATAAAAATAATAGCTAGCATTTATAGAATGCATTTTATAAACGATGAAACTTAGACTCAGGTAAATTAAGTGGCTTGCCATTGGTTACCCAGGTAGTAAGTATAAGAGGTAGCATTTTAACCCCAGGTCTTCCTGACCTTAGTCCAATACTATAAACACTATACTATGCTATCATTTGCAAACCATCAGCAGTATTGTAGAACTAGCAGGGACTGTGGAGGTCATCTAATCCAAACCCTTTATTTTATGTATGAAGAAACTGAGGTCTAGAGAGGTTAGGTGACTTAGCTGAAGGACAAACAATTACCAACTCATCATCACCAAATGTACTGGAAACCAAACAAGTAATTGGCTTTCAGAAAAGCCTACCTTCTCGTCAAGTTGAAGTTTTATTATGTTCTTTCTTGCATATAAAAGTAGTATTTTATGGATCCTTAGAGGTCTCTGACAACATTGTAAATATACCTTGTATTAGCACAATGTTTGCCTGAGCAGAGGCTCTGTTTTTCACTCAGAGGTCCTTCCTCCTTAGAGACCATAAGCCTTCAAAATACTTACTCCTTAGGTGTGAAACATTAAAATTAGGTTCATGGTCAAAATAGCCCAACTTCTTGGAAATTCCACCCTTGAAAGTGTACTTATGAAACATATGAATGGTCTGGGACAAGGGTGACGTTGAAGGGAGAGGTTGTGCTACCAGCCCTGTGGTAGGAAAGTTCACTCTTTGCTGTGATGCTTCCAGAACTGCCCCTTGATCTCATGCAATCATCAAAGAAACACATGGAAAAACAAAGGACAGGGATGGCAATTGGTTGAGAAATAAGATTACATCAGCCAGATTCAACTTTTAGCAGAACAAAAAAACACTGAGAAATGAGTGAACTCCTTGAGAGCAGATACGGTCTCTTGCCTTTCTTTGTAGCCCCCAGCACTTGACTCAGTGCCTCACACACAGTAGGCACTTAAATATTTGTTGACTTGGCTTGACACAGCTGAAGGAAAGATGATAAAGAAAGCTAGCTCCTTTGCACCTGAATCCTTCCCCCCAGTGTTTGGACCAACAAAGTACCAGTAATTTTTTTAAAAAAGACTTAAACCTTGTTGCTTGTCCCTATAGCTTTCTCCTCTCTGGGATCCCTGAAGGTATAAGTTTGAGGATGGGAACTGCCAGTGTCACCATCACTACTACTGCCCAAATGATTCTATTGCATGTTGCTTAGGAGAAGCACCATTATGCCCCCTTTCTATATTCTCTCTTGAGGATTTAGAAAATAGCTGCCAGTCAAGTGGAAAACTATGCCTTCCGTCCTTGATCCCACAACACTGTTTTCTTCCCAAACAGTAAAGAAATCTTTAGCAACTTAGTCTCTCTCTCCCTCACCAGGCAGCCAATCAAAGCCTTACCAAAAATATTACAAGGGGCAGCTAGGTGGCGCAGTGGATACAGCACAGGCCCTGGAGTCAGGAGTACCTGAGTTCAAATCCAGCCTCAGACACTTAACAGTTACTAGCTGTGTGGCCCTGGGCAAGTCACATGGCCCTGGGCAAGTCACTTAACCCCAATTGCCTCACTAAAAAAAAAAATATATATATATGTATTACAAGCACACCTGTGGTAATCTCAGGAGCAACTTCAAAACAGCTTTCATTTGACACTTAATGGATTTGTCTTTTCCAAGAATTATATCTAGTTTGTAGTTTTATAGTTGGAAGAATTAAAATAAAATGACCCTTGCTACTGATTGGCTGCAAGAATAAAAGAGTTATCTTCTTCAAATGTACAACAGCAAATTGTAAACAGTCTTGAATAAACATAGCAAAATTACTATCATCCCAATGAGAAAAAGGATAGTTTTTTGATAAGGTATGTGAAATGTGTTTAAACACGTGTCAATGTTTGTTTGAAAAGTTTTACAAAGGTCAAATTTGTGGTTGATTAATTACACTATTCACTTTGTTCAAAATGAAAACCTAAATCTTGACTTTCACCCCTCTTCCAAATCGAGAAACTAGAAATCTGGCACCTTGTAGGAGGAAAGTGATTTTTTGAGGACAAAGTTCATTACAGCCATTGCGATTAACCTTTAAAAAAAAGTTCATTGGAGGAAAATGAAGGTCCTAGGAATAAGGTTGATATTTAGGCCTTTCATTTTTGAAGGACTTTAGATTGTACTTTAGCCAAAGCAAAACACTAGCAGTCAAATACATGCATACTCTTTGTCTTCCATACCCCATAAACTGCATAGTAAGTTAAATTAGGTTGTAGGGAGTTGGGTGGAGGGTTAATAGGGAGATAGTCCACTGGGGCTTTTTCTCATGAGAGGAATTTCCAAAGGTAGGCATCCTCCCTACAACAATTCTCTAGATGACTGTCCCCACATGACATTATCAGCAAAGGCCAGTGTCTTCAGTATCTATGTATCTTATCTGTAGCATAGCTACATACTAAGAGGACCAAGGTTGATTGGATTTAAGTGAAGAAGAGCTGAACAAAGCCACCAGCCTCACTCTCTAGTCATTTAATAAATAGCCAAATGAACATAGTGTTGCTTTATTCAAGTTTGGAGAAATAGATTTCAGTCATTTCATCCCTCAGTTAAAGATGCCATCACAAAGAGGATTTACACATTGGGAGGACAGTGTTGAGGAAAGGAGCCACCCATAGGGGAAGATCAATAAAGGCCCAATCAATCTGAAGCAGAAAAAATGGAAGTATAAAGAAGAAAGAATAAACAGAAGCTTCAAAATGGAAAACTATTAAAAAAAAACAAAGCTCAGGTGCCTTAAGGAAGAATAAATGATATGAAAACTGTGAAAGAAAAGCTGTTATTCTCCCTGGATTCCAGTTCCCTTTCAGTCTGCATTGAAGAAAATACATGCTTGAATTTGGAAGTCCTTTTTCACAAATCCTCAGTCTTAGTGTTTAAAGGCAGAAGTACAATTGGGACACACCATGCAATCCTATCTCTAACTACTCACTTATCTAGTTTAGTAATATTTTCAAGCAATTGCTCCTTGCTCCCCTCAATAAATATTGTCATAAAATTTGTTTTTTAACTAAATTCCAGACCATTGAATCCTTCTTGAATTTCCTATAGAGTTTTCCTCACTCTTCCCTATTTACATGTATTGTCAACCAACTGATATAACATATAAGAGATACTAATGTAATTTATATTATATATACATACGTATATCACCTGATAACTATCCTTGCCTCTCATCAAGTAGATTCCCATCATTTATCTTTTACTTACATATGACTCCTTTTGACTGAAGTCATAGGGTGTGTGGTAGAGATAATGCATCTATTTGAACTAGGCCTTCTTTCTGGAAAAAGTGAAGGAGTTCTAGGCCACTTTCGATTAATGCAAGTGTTACCTTCTAGAGGAAGCTATCAAGGGTCAAATGTTGGCCAGATGGATTGAAAAAATATTTCTAGCTGATGGAATTGGTTTTTGGTGACTTAATAGAAGGGATTTGAAATCTAATCTTTTCATAGAAGTAAGGCATCAGTAGCAATCCTGTGGGTTTTTTTTTTTTAATATTACATAGGATTCTAGCATTTTTTAACCAAAAAAAACATTGGTTGAAAAATAGCATAGGATCATACTGAAAAAGATATTTCAAAAAATAAAGAGTAGGATCATATTAAGTGCTTTCTTTTTAATCTGACAGAAATCAACCTTTGGATTTTGACAAGGAAGTAGCATTTAGTTCTGATAATTCTCATTGCTGGCATAGAAACAGTAATTGGGTCTTCCTTGTGAGTGGAGCAGATGGTGCCTCACCCAAACTGATGGCCTTCACTTGCTGATTTAATCATTTGGACCAAAGGTCAAATTTCTTAATTTTAGACTTGATTACAGGAAGAAGTGACAAAAGTGACACAATTTCAGCTCTACTATACAGTGAACTTGTTCGTTTTGGCTAAGAGTTCTTTGTATGGCCCTGGCTAAAAGTTAATATGTCACCAGTTATATGACTGCCTTGGGTTCTGTAAGAGAGTTTGCATTATGAAAAGTGACCTTCAATCCCAGAAGACTCAGTGCTTGGCAGCCACTTAATTATAGACTTTATCTTCCCCAAACATTCATATCACACATATACTCAATAATTAAGATGCTCATTGTGTAAACTACAGCTCTTATGTTGTCATAAAGTTAGAATGTGGGTACCAAAGTTCACATTAGTGAAAAAAAATGTGTGACTGCTTCTGATCTTTAAGGAAATGCCAGAAGACAAAATCTCTATGCTGCGTGATAAAGCGATCTAAAATTATGTTTGCCTCTTGGGTTTATTTATGCTGTCAGATAATAGGAAAGACTGTAAAGTAATGAGGCAGATTTTTTTAAACCAATATACCCAGAACTTAAGCACATATACATTCTAGATATATTTACTAAAATTTATATCCTGCAATAGCAAATTTATAGCTGATATTTAGGGAAATAGTCCTTACTATTAAATTATATTCATTATTAAACATATATATAGAACTTTAGAGGTAGAATACGTACTCTGATCCCTCAGTTTACAGATCAGGAATCTGAGACCCAGGAAAATTAAGTAACTTGGTCAAGCTAACACAGTAAATGTCAAAGCCTGAATTTGAACCTGGGACTCTGGACTCCAGATCCAGTACTCTTTCCCCCATATTCTAGGCTAGTAGATAGAGTGCTAGCCTTGGAATAAATCTGCTACTTAAAAGCTTTGTAATGCTGACCAAATCTCTAGATCTTCTTTCCCCAATGTGAGGGAACTCTCTAAGATGAATCTACTAAGTTTGTGTTTGACAGAACCTCCCTTCCATTCTGGATGCAGATTTTTAAACAGACAACATGACTGAGACCAAAGAGGATGAAATGTCTCAAATCAAGGTCACAGAGTTTCTTAATGTCAGAGCAAGGACTAGAACTTGCTTGCATGTTCTGATAGTTACCAGCCTATTTCTCTTCCACTTCTCCAGTATCTTTTCAGGTAGGACAGAAGTGAAGGGAGAGTTTGGTCTTGTGTAAAGCAAGGACCAAGAAGATTTGAGTCTGACTAATGGATCAACAAATGGGAAGTACACCATCATGGTAAGAGCTCAGATCTCGAGCTGAAGGACAACTTAGGGATCATCTAGTCCAAACCTTTACTTTGCAGAGGAGGAAACAGGTCTAGACAACTTAAGTGACTTGTACAAGGCATGTTATAAGCCATAGAACCCAGGTCCTCTGATCACAAGATGGAAGCTCTTTCCATTGGAGCAGGCAGCACCAATATATGGACAGTCTGTTTGCAATAAATAATAAGAAAATAATTGAAAGTGTTTGCAATATTGCCCCAGCTCTTTCCTCAATGTCAGTCATTCTCTCCCCCATAATCCAGTCAAACTCTATCTCCTCTATCCTCTGCAATCCAGTCAAACTTTCCTCTTCTCTATTCCTTCCATATCACAATCCATCTTCTCTCTCCCTGCCTTTCCACTGACTGCCTCTCATGCCTGGAGTGACATCTCTCTTAATTCCTGCTATACAGAATCCCTCTATAACTTCAGATCATAGCTGAAGAAGTACATTCTACATGAGGCCTTTCTTGATCATGATCTTCTCATACCTTCCCTCTCAAATGACCTTGTGTTTAATTACTTCATGTTTGTTCTCTTTATATTTATTCTGCAATTACTTATATATGTCCTTATCCGTATCCCCAGCACCTAGCATGGTACCTGCAATATTTTGAGCTTAATGCATACTGGTTCCTTGGTTGGTTGATTGATTATGATTGCTTTTATAGGATAGGGATAGGTGCTTAATCTGTGATTTCCTTGATATAGGAATTTCCTAGCTGAGGGAACACCATCTGCCAACACAGGTAGTTATCTTCCCTGAAACTGAATGTCTTAAAGAGTTGCACAGAACACTGAGAGATTAAATGACTTATGTCTAGTCACATTACAAGTATTTGTCATAGGGAGGATTTGAACTCAGGTTTTCTTGCTCTGAGGCTGGTCTTCAAGTCACTGTGCCACATGTACCTTGATTTTTAAAAAATGTCATTTATTATATCAAGGGAAGTAAAAACACCTATCTTAATACAATTTGGCATGAACAGTTTTACAAGTCATGAAGTGGGAAAAGTAACTGCCTCATTTTGTATTGGTTTCTGTAATCTCATGTTTTTAAAGGTGATGTTTCTTAATAAGATGTGAACTTTCCATAGGTTACATTTTTAACTGCAGTATAACAGGATGTTGGCAGCACTGATTTAATGGGCTTCTCATAAGACAAATAAAATACAATGGCTTCTCTATATTCACAGAAACTTGGGTAGCATAAATTGTTATTCTGGCACTTGGTTAAAATGCAGAAAGTTCTTGCATTTCCTTTTGGAATAAGTAGACATACTTCTCCACCACTGTCTTAATTTCAATTGCTTTGATGGTATTTTTTTGCAGATGTTTCAAATTACCATCAAAACTTTATTATCATTGATAATGTAGTAATGCAGTAGTTTGACATCAGGGCTGACTAGCTGACTGTTGCAACATATAATTAGTGTAGTGTAATGTGATACATTTTCACTGATCCCATACAGCCTTTAAAATGTAAGTAGATTTAAGGCAAATTCGTTAGTTGCATCGTTCCCAGAGAGAGTAAATATTTTGGGAAGGACAGTAGAAAGATGAAAGGATTTAACAGTGTTCTTCTGAGAGGACTACAATGCACTTAATGCACTAAATGCACTGTATTATAGAGCAGAAGCCTTTTTAATTTTATTGAAATTATATATAGCCTAAAATTCCAAAAGTTGTGCAAATATACCTTCTTTATTTGTGTTTGCATGGCTACATTTTTGTTCATGTACATACTCACAGATTGCAAGGGATGAAAAGAGTAGGAGATGGGTATACAACTGCAGTTTCCTTCCATGAAACTTAAAAAAAAATAATAATGATTTGATGAAGGCTCCTTTGCCTTTGAAGTTTTTTATATGGTCTTTCTTTGATATAGGGGAATGAAATAAGTGCCCATGGCACCTCCCTTTTAGGCTCTAATCCTGTGTTGTGTTCTTTGGGAGGGCAGCACATCCCTCATTCTCCTCTCCAAACACAATAGAACCTTTAATGATGTCTTATTGCAGGCCAGAAAATGAAGCTTTTTCTTTTATTTTCTAAACTGGAATCTTGCCAAAAGCTGTCTCTTTCTTTCCCTATGTCCTGTAATTGAAGGTAATTTTTTAGAAGATGGTTTCA
This sequence comes from Dromiciops gliroides, assembly GCF_019393635.1. Taxonomy (NCBI): domain Eukaryota; kingdom Metazoa; phylum Chordata; class Mammalia; order Microbiotheria; family Microbiotheriidae; genus Dromiciops; species Dromiciops gliroides. The sequence continues at coordinate 564,980,608 of NC_057862.1, read as the reverse complement.
ATTATCCAAAGCCAGTGGAATGTTTAACTACTTCTCCACTATTGGTGAAGTTGTTTACATTGGGATTTCAGATAAATTCAGATTACAAGCATCCAGATGTTATCTGCTCTGTTGACTTGAAAAAAAAAATTGACAAAAGATTGTATGGGGCATTTGATACCTTATTTAGGTAACCTTTCTTCAATTTCATGGAGGGTACTCTTCATAAATTTCTAGTCATCAGCATTCAGTATCTCATGTTGATCATATGTCCAACACATATTTAAAAAATGACTTGCTATTTATTCATGTGTGCCTTTAGAAATGCATCTAACCAGATCTTGGTATATTGCATATGTGTATGATAAATGATTAACTATTGCAATTTTTTTATCTACTTAATTGAAGTTAAATAGTATCATAATTCAGAAATTCAGTGGCATTTATGCTATCCCTAAAATTCACAGATATGCCAATATTTGAAGCTCACATAAAACAAAGCAAGCAAAAGAGTGAAGCAAAAGGTCATCTTTAAACCAAAAATCTTAACCATTCCCATCTATGAACAATGAAAGATATTTTAATTGATTACTTAGTGAGGTATTAGTGATATATATTATTTATGCAGACCACATTTCAAAATAAAATTAGGAAAGTTCATGTGCAAATATCTTAGATTATAAAACAGGTAGATTTGATCATGATTAGTAATGTTACTGAAGTGTTTCATTGAAATTCTTAGTTGAGAGGTATCATGAAGGCCATGAAGTCTAACGTATACCCTGGAAAGAACCCCCACTATAACAATCTTAGCAAGGGGTCATTGAGGTTTTTCCTTGATGATGTCCCGTGTGGGGGTACTTGCTATCTCCCACAACTGCCCATTCTATCTTGGTACAGCTCTAATTATGGGTGATTTTTTTTCTTGTCATCTATCAAAAATTGCCCTCTTTGAAACTTGCCCCTTATTCTTCTTGGTTCTGCCCTCTGTGATCAAACAAAAGACATTGAATATGACAACCCTTCAAATACTTGGTTTTGGTTTTTGTGGGACAATGAGCGTTAAGTGACTTGCCCAGGGTCACACAGCTAGTAAAAGTCAAGTGTCTGAGGCCGGATTTGAACTCAGGTGCTCCTGAATCCAGGGCTGGTGCTTTATCCACTGCGCCACCTAGCTGCCCACCTTCAAATATTTGGACACAGGTATGGTGTTCCCTACTATGTCTCTCTATAAACTAAAAATTTCTAGGTCCTTCAAGCCAGTCCTCAGATGGTATGAAGTAAGGGCCTTTACCACCCCAATTCCTTCCTCTGAATATGTTCTAGCTTCTCAATATCCTTCCTAAATTTGACACCTAGTACTGAACACTTCACTCCAGATGTGAGTAGGGCACAATATAGAAGGATTATTACCCTATTGGTGCTAGATGCTAAAGCTCTCTTTGTAGCCTAACTTCAGACAGATCCCCCATTGTCTGTGTTTCCCCCATAGTGGGGAGGAGGGTGAGATAGGAAGAGAGGCTGTGGCTAGCATCCTAGTTCTATTTCACCAAGTAATATCAGATAAGCTTTTACAAAGAGATGTGTACTTCAAAGATAAAGCTAGAACAAACATATAAACATACCATTCCCTCTGACACCTAGGAGGTATAATCCCACTTCATACCATTGGTCTCCAAAGAACAGAGGGGATTAGGTTGATAGCCTAGCCCAGTTCCTACATAGCATTAGTCCCACTAGTTTCAAGTCCAGAATCTAATCGAGCTGGTGCTCTCGGACCCTTACTCTTTAAGGATTTGCTCCTGGGTTAGCTGCAATATCTCACCTAGATTTCTATCTCCCAGATCCCTGTGCCTTGTGCTAGATCGGAGACTACTCTTTGTACATAAAGTACATAAGAATAAAAAAAAAAGGCAAAAACCTCAGGCCTGATTCTTTTTTTTTTTCTTTTGCGGGGCAATGGGGGTTAGGTGACTTGCCCAGGGTCACACAGTTAGTAAGAGTCAAGTGACTGAGGCTAGATTTGAACTCAGGTACTCCTGAATCCAGGGCCAGTGCTTTATCCACTGTGCCAGCTAGCTGCCCCTCTCAGGCTTGATTCTTGAGGCCATGTGCTTTAAGGAGGATACAGGGAAAGAAGGTGCTCCTAAGGCCCTTACCTCCTTACAGAATGGTATTTTCTGTTCTGAGTAAAGAAATCTTTCACCCTTTAATGGAAATACAGAAAATGTCCCAATCTTGCTCCATTAGGCAACTTCAAAGAAGACAGATCCAGCTAGATATCCAATTTTAAAAAGGCTTCTCCCCACTGTGTGGTAGGCTAAAGTAGAATGTCGATGCTTGCACTTACTCTCAAGTCACCCAGAAACAGATCCACTAGCATCTTCTCCATGGGTGCCATCATCTTATGTGGTCTACCATCTACCCAAGTCTCATTACAATGGATAAATCTTTGCTTCTGTCCCTCTGGTACTATTTGCAGGCTTCTGCTCTCCCTTTTGTTTCTCTAAATAAATTCCTTCCATGAAGATCAATCAGTTCCTCCCCCTCTTGCAATTCACCATGATTTTTTTTTAACCAAACCATTCTATATTCATGTCTCTATCCCTGCTTGGTCCTCTTCCCCAGTGTCAAATCATACTGACATTAGCTAAGACATTTTTGGATTAGATCGATGAAACCATGTTGTCAATTTAAGAAGCAATTGCTAGATTGTATACTAAACGGGAGAGATTATGAAGAGACAGAGTATGGACTCAGGGGATTTATAGTCTACTAAGAATGTATAGAATTCCAGTCTTTAAAGGCTTAAGTCAAATGCCAATGCCTTCATGAAGCCTTCTCTAATAATTCCAGTGTGAAGTGCCATGAAAGCTTTTTGTTTGAATCCCTCTGATTGTACTTCCCCATTTTACTACTACTATCATATGTTAAACTATAGACATGATTATGTCCACTTTAAAATAGATTTTTGCACTTTGATCTACTGTATATACTTAATATGTAAGAAATAAAAATAATGTCTAATCTCCTCTATTAGATATTTGCAGGAGGACAAGAGCTGGGTATTTTTTTTTCTTTTTTATTTCACCAATCAAGCCTAGCACAGTGCATCACACTAAGTGATTAATTTTTCAATCAATATTGAATTAATATATCTGCAATACAAGATAGAATGTGAAATTTCATTCAAGAAAGCATAGACAAACAAGGAAATTCAGAGGAGGTAAATCACTTCTGGCTGGCAGGATCAGAGAAAGCTTTGTTTTATGAAGGAACAAATGAGAGAGAGCACATTAGATAACAAGATTCCATGCATCTCTGAAAGAGAATGGTAGGGTTTTATTTTATTTAATCATAAAAGTATTTTGTTATTTTCCAGGAACATGTAAAGATAGTTTTCAACATTTGTTTTCATAAGATTTTTACTTCCAAATTTTTCTCCCTCCTTCCCTTCCCTCTACCTCCCCAAGACAGAGCAATCTTGATATAGGTTATATATATACAATCACATTAAACATATTTCTGCATTAGTCATGTTGTGAAAGAAGAATCAGAACAAAAGGGAAAAAACTGAAAAAACAAAACCAAAACCAAAAAGCACATATAGAAACAGTATGCTTCAATCTGCATTCAGAATCGAAAGTACTTTTTTCTGGATATGTAGAACATTATCTATCATGAGTTCTTTGGAATTGTCTTGAATCATTATATGACTGGGAAGAGCTAAGTCCATCACAGTTGATCATCACATAATGTTGTTACTATGTACAATGTTCTTCTGGTTCTGCTCATCTCACTCATTATCAGTTCATGCAAGTCCTTCCAGGTTCCTCTGATATCTGCCTGCTCATCATTTCTTATAGCACAATAGTATTCCATTACATTCACATACCACATCTTATTCAGCCATTCCCCAGTTGATGGCCATTCCCTCAATTTCCAACGTTTTGACACCACAAAGAGAGCTGCTATACATATTTTTGTACATGTGGGTCCTTTTCCCTTTTCTTATGATCTTTTTGGGATACAGAGAATGGCAGGGTTTTAACTGACTACTAAATGATTAGCAGGTGAAACTAAACAGAAAGATGCAAATAGAAGAAAGTTAGTTTTGAAGAAAACCGAAGTACAGCTAGGTAATTAGAATGGTAACTCTGTTTCAGAATATAATCAGACTTGTATTAAAACCACTTCTGTAAAAGTGGAGTATACAACACTAATGGGCTAATGAATACATAACGTAGTATCTTAAAGACAAGATAGCATTCTCGGCTTTCAAAGACCGTGTCCTGCTTAGATAACATCTGGAGTATTGTGTTCAGTTGTAGGTACCATATTGTTTTTTCCATTAGGAAGGGGCTGGTAAATGTCCAGAATAAGGCAAACAGAAAGGGGAAGGACCTCGACTCCATAACATATGAGTATCAGTTAAACAAAGTAATAATGTTTAGGCTGAAGGGGGAAAAAAGATTCCATGGGATATCATAGCTTTCCTCAAGTACTTAAAAGGCTTTCCTGTGGAAGAGTAGACTTGTTCTATTTGGCCACAGAATGAGTTGCTATTGGTAGAAGTTGTGAGAAGTAAATTTTGATGTGATATGAGGAAAAACTGACTAATAATTAGGACTATTCCAAAGTGGAATAGAAAACAGTGGGAGGTAGCGGTTTCCTTTTCACTGGAGTTGTTCAGGCAAAGTTTGAGTCACCACTTGTTGGGAAGGAGATGCTTCTTCAGGTAGAAGTTGAATTATATGTCCACTGAGGTCCCTTCCATCTCTGATATTCTAAACATTCTAAATTGCTATAACTCTGATAATCCAGTTTTAATTTTCTTATTCTTTCCTTAGACTAGTACTTTAAATATATATTTGTATTTATGTATGTATATTATATGCATATTTGTGTATATACATGTATGTTTATATATATACATACACATAAGTGTGTATATGTATAAACACACACAAAGTAGGTCCCCAAATCAATGTTGCTACTTATTCCCCCAAAGTTATGGTGGGTATCTGTAAGAGGATAGGAGGTATTTGTTCTAGTATTATAGCATGTGTGCCTCTACTGCTGTGATTTCCTGCCATGCTTTTCAGTTAATATAAATTAGTTAGCTAGATTTAATTAGTTGTTAGAAAGGAGTATTCCCTGCAGTGGCGTAACTGTTACAGACATTCCATCCAAAAGTCTGTGACACATTCTTCCCCCCTATACATACAGAGGAGAAAATGGGCTGAAGCTTAAAAGGCAAAAGTGTAACTCATGGATCTTGGAAGCTCTTTTCGCTAGAGTCCTCAGCATGGTCCCCTTAGATATGGTGGAAATTTTCTGTTGGGCTCTGTGGAACTTTGAATCTGTATCCATTCTCTACCCATTTCCATGTGCTGATATTACTATCCAGGGAAATGGTTAGGATAATCATGAGAAAATGAAAAGTCCTCTTGATCTCCAACGTTTGTGGCATCTGGCTCTGATCAAGGAGGATAAATGAGAAGAGAGGAAGATGGAGGTTCCATCACTCTCCTTTAATTATTTCTGAAAGGTTTAACTGGAATAGTTTCTTCTCTTCACTTGCTAGTCTCTCAGACTCTGAACTAGCTCCCTGGTTTTATGTAAGACCTATAAGCCATTACCAAGTTTCCTTAGCCAATCAAGACACTGTCCTTTTGCAGTGTTACTCTAGTTGATCAAGAATTTTATTTCCACTTAACTTAAATCATGTTGATTGATCGATGTTCTCACTTGCTTAGGTATCACTTACTATAAGTACAATGCTATGATGATATACTTCATCAATCATGACTCATATACAAATTGTAGTGGTAAGTATAAATGGACCCCCCAGGATGAATGAAAACCCCCCTTTTTAATTCCAATATAAAATGTAGAATATAAAAGATTATTGATAAAACTATAAATCTCTATTACATACTTTTTGCTTTTAAATATACAGGATACATTCAGCATTATAGTTTAAAAGCTTCCCTATTTCCTTCTGAATTTCCTTCTGTTCTCCTTTGCATATTTAAAAGATTGTTTCAGTAATTCTTTTTTCTTTTATTTTATTTTGGGAGGCAACACTATTGCTGGCTCCCCTTTCCTTCAAGTCTCTTCTCCAAAGTGGAAAAAAAAGAAAACAGAACTCTTGTAAGAAATGTGATCCACACATTTGTGTTGTCTAAGAATACATGTGTCATTCTTCACCTTGACTCTCTTACTCCTCCACCAGTTGGTAGGCAACAACCTTCATCTTAGTTCCTGTACAGTCATGGTTGATTATTGCATTGGTCAGAATTTTTACATATTAAAAAAATTACAGTGTTATTGTTACTGTATAAATTGTTCTCCTGGTTCTGCTCACTTCACACTGCATCAGTTAGAATGTGTGACCTTTTCATCAATTCGTATGATGCAGTATTGTTACTTTAGATTCATATAATATAATTTGTTCAGTTATTTCCCCAGGAATGGTGACTTTTCCCCCCTTTTTCTTTGATTCTATCAAAAAAGCTGTGATTAATATTTTGTATATATTAATGCTTTACTTATTAGTTTCTTTTGGAGAACTGTAACAATTGGAATAACGCCACCTGCTGGAGACTTACTGTAGAAGAGTTCCGCCCATGAAGCGAAGGTCTTTGAGGGCAAGACAAGGAGTCTTTTCTTTGGCATCAGGAAGTGACGTTGGGTAGTGGGAGGAAGAAGGAAGAGACTAGCGCTCTGTCTCAGTTTTTTTCCTCTGGACTCTGGTGGAGAGTGGAGCTAGAAATGTGCTCTCCCTTTAATAGATAGGAATCTAGGCCTTTCTCTCTCTCTTTACCAAATTCTTATTCTCCTTAATAAATGCTTAAAAGTCTAACTCTTGCTAAAGCTTATAATTTATTGGCGACCACTCATTAGATATTTTAGACAGACTAGCTAGAATTTTAGCCCTTAACAACATAATTTAGTGAATTTGGGGAGGTATTATTCTAAATTACTTTTCAGAATGTCTGAACCAACTCACAGCACCATCACATCAGCTGTGTCCCTATCTTCCCATAACCCTGGTAACAATTGTCATTTTCCTTTTTTTATTATTTTTTGCTTACAAAATATTTGTGAGATTGAAATTCTGTGGTTTAATTAAAAAAAAAACTTTCTCCAATTATTAGTGATTAGTGATTAGCATTGTTTCAGGTTTAAAGCTTGGATTTATTTAAACACCAACATCCTGCCAGTAATGCAGTATGCCTCTGAGTCCTAGAATACAACATCATCTGAAAAAAACAAAAGTTACGGGCAGTGGAGAAGCACATGGGCAAAAAAGGCTGCAACTTATTGTTAGTAAATAATTTCATAGAACAAGTGGAGTAAAAGAAATCACTTGAGAAATGTATTACTGGGAAAGGAACTAGAGCTGCAATGTTGCAAGAGTGAGAGATTATATACCTAGAGCCAGAAGAGATCTCTAATTATTTGTCTCATTTTTCAAATAAGAAAGATGACACTTAGGTAACAAAAAGACTTACCCAAGGTCATAAAGGTAGTGAGTTTCAAGGGTTGTATTTGAACCAATGTACCCTGACTCCAATCCCAGAGTTCTTTCCACTGTGCCAAGCAGGGAAGCCTGTTTTCTCTACCAAAAGAAGGTCAAGACATCTAGTGGAAAGCTCCCAGCATGCTGGGTTTGGGAGGGGAGAGGAATGACTGGATAATTAATGGGAAGGATATGAATGAGATTTGCACAGTATATAGAGGAGTGGAGGATGTGCCCCATATCAATACCCATTTATTAAAACATTGGTGTAAGTTACAGAGCCGAAAGAACAAAAAAAAATGCTAAAAATCCTTGGTTATTGAACTGAATTAAATTCTTGGTTGCTGGTTTATTTGGTATTCCAGTTTAAACCTCCTGTGCCATCCGTATTCATTTATCTAACTATAGATTCATTCTTCTCTGAATATGTATGCGTGTGCATGTGTTTGTGCATGTGTGTGTGTATGAAGAGTTAGAAATGTACAAATCTATATATGGAGACATATCTACATGTAGTTATATCTAGCTATATCCATATGTATATATGTGGAGAGAGAGAATGGGAAAACTAGAGAAGTATCTAAGCATATTCTATTATTATTTCCCATTTCTTACATAAACTCTGCCACCAAGGTGAGTCATAGGCTAGTAAAAAGTTAAACAGCAGCAAACACCTTAATTTCCCTTTTGTTACCTATAGTGCAACCAGGGGAAGAATATGTAGGTGGGTAACCTGTATGTTTTCCAGTTTTGGAATGAATTTGTTATGATAGGAATGGAAATTAATTATTGTGAGATCTCATAATAAATGACAGTTCCACTGGCTGTGTATTGTTAAATGGGCTTTACACACTGTTGGGGCTGAAAGGCCTCAGCAGTGCAATCATCCCTCTACATTCTTCCATTTATATTGCATTGTGACAGCACCTTGTGTGCAAGACTCTGAAGGTTTGCAGAGAGGGGTTAATACTTACTTACCTTCAAAGCTTTCCCTTCAGGCAGTTTTTACTGAAGTTAAAACAGTAAAAGAAGGGGGGAAGGAGGCTTTTTGACATATCCCCACTTTCAGTTTCCAGGTGGAAGGACAATGTACTCATTTGATAAAAATCTAGACATGAATGATGTCATAAAGTATCAATTGAACTAATGAGGTTGGAAGTTCTAAGAGCTCTCAGCTGTTTTACTAACAAAGAAAAAATGTCTCACTCAACCAAAGTGGGGAGAAAAACTAAGTCATGATAGTTTCTGTCAAAAGTAAACCCTTCAGAAAATCATGGCAGGTGTTATTGAAGAGATTAGGGATTTCCTACCTCTGTCAGTGACTTTGAGGAATATAATTTTAAATGTCTTTCCACATTGCAAAAACATGGTAATGCTTAAATTCACCTGCCAGTGCCCAAGTTGTCTATTTCCTGTGCTGCTTTGAATATGCTAAATAGACTCAAATTCAAGGTGGCATTTGTGAATGCAAGTCCAACAAATGCTTTAAAAGAATAATTATTCACCTAATATTCTAGATGCAGTAGAACTAGTGCAGGGGAGATGCATGGCCATTTTCAAAGGTTCAGGAGTACCAAAAAATTGAGTCAACAATAAAATAATAAGCATAATGTCATCTCTTCTTGCTTGAGAAAGAGTTTGGGGACTTTTCAGAGCCTTAGATAGTTGTATATAAAATTTTGAAATCAGTGAAGTTTGTTTTCAATGTCTTTTCATTCCCTTAAAAATAATTTTTCTCAGAGCAGCCAGGTGGCACAGTAGATAAAGCACGGGCCCTGGATTCAGGAGGACCTGAGTTCAAGCCTAGCCTCAGACACTTGACACTTACCAGTTGTATGATCCTGGGCAAGTCACTTAACACTCATTGCCCCCCCCAAAAAAAAAATTCTTCTTACCTTTAGGTATCTTCCTTGTCAGGCAGCCAGGAAGATCGCTAACAAGCTATGCCATGCTCCACTCAGCAAACTTCTCCTGTCCCCAGTGACCTGCCTCTATCCACCTGAAATGCTCTCCTGCCTCTTGCAATTGAATTCAATAAACATTTATTATGTGCCTACGATGCCCCAGACACCATGCTAAGCTTTGAAGATACAAAAAGGAACAAATCCCTCCTTTGTTTCAAATTTTAGCTCAAGGAACACATTAACCCCTTCCTGATTCCCCCAAGTGCTGGTGTAGCCTCTTCAAAAATGGCCATATCATATATATAAATATATATGTATATATATATATATATACACATATACTTTTATATATATATATACACACATACACACATACACATATATACATATACTTATATAGATATAGATATAGATATAGATATAGATATAGATATAGATATAGATATAGATATAGATATAGATATAGATATAGATATAGATATAGATATAGATATAGATATATACACACACAGTTCCAGGTACATATTACAGATTAATAAGTAATTAAGTGATTAATTGATTGACATCACAACCCCAAATAAAACCCTCCCTTCTCCTCTCCCTTTGTAAAAATAACAAAAAGCAAACAAACAAACAGAAACCAAATCCTTTCCTGTTTCTACTTCCTCTGGAACCGCTAAGTGATTGTCTTTATCTAATCTGATAAACCAAATTCGGATAAGATTTTCAGAGTTGATAACTACTTACCAGAAATGGGAAGTGGATGTTTAGCATTCTAATAATTGCCTTATTGTTGGATCTAAGAGTTATTTTTTAAATCGGAAGGGACATTTCTCTGTCTCTGTCTTTATCTTGGTCACTCTCTTTCTCTGAGATAGTAGAAGGCTATTTTGGGGACAGGGGGACATTTCTTGACACTTCTCAGATCACACTAGCAACAAAGCCTCTTGATCTATTTTTGTTTAATCTGGCCCTGGTTTTCAGGCACTCAATTTCATCCTTAAGAATAGGACCGTAGTTGGACAAGAAAAGTGCTGAATTATAGTATCGAGAGTATAGATTCAGTTTAATTCAGTTCAATCATTTATTAGGTGCCTATGATGTACAATCACCGGGAAATACAATTTACATTGTTCTTGTTTGTGTCCTGTGTAGCAGAAGCGGGAAAACAAATCTAATACTCTTAATCGGTGAAAAAGGAATATTTTAAGGGATTTTCATATTTTTTATTAAATAAAGAGAAGGGAAGTCATGAGACTATTTGCAGAGAAAATTACTTCAGTAAAACTAGGGCCTATCTCCCAATCCAAAGAAATCTTCCAGGGCAACAAACTTTATGTTAACCTGGTGTGAATCAGGGGAAAAGCAGGTTTAGATAAGTAATGCTCATTATCACCCCATTAAGTTGGCAGACCATAGTTCACTTAATTTAAAAGCATTTATACCCTCTGTAAATATTTTTTCTGGTCTTTCCTTTAAAAAAAAATGGAAATGGGGCAGGGGGTAGAGTGATTGCCAGAGGTTATCAAGGGACTGGATAGATTTAATAGCAAAGCCTGACTCTGCTAGAAAACTTCCCGGTGCCTCATAATTCCATGGATACACCCAGGGAGAAAGGCCCTTGGGCTTCTGCTCAGGTGAACTTTGATGAAGCAGTAATCATACATTTGGCAAGTAGTTCCTAGGGTTGTTCAGCTCCTCAGTTAAAGGGGAGGCTTTTGTCTCAGGAAAAGGCTAGTGATTGAACACTGTTACCTTAGTAATCCTGCTCCTTGCTTTATCCTCCCCTCCCCTTCCCTCTCTACAATAGCCTTTGTTAAAAAAAAAAAAAGAAAGAAAAAAGAAAAAGGAAAAGGAAAGGAAAAAACCCACATTTTTCCAAAGGATGTTAAACCCTCTTAAATAAAGTATACACTCTGTGACCTTGGGTATTTATTATAAATGTCAGTCTGGGCCACATGGGGACACAGTGATCAGACCAAGTTTGGGGCTCCAGAGAATGTATTGTGACTAGAAGTTTAAAAATGTGCCCCTCAATTTGATCCCTCCCTGGGGGAGGAGAAACTATATAGGTTTCTTGGCAAAATCTGTCATCATGACATTATATAAGATTTATAAAACTCTTCAAGATTCTGGTAGGATTATTGCAACTCCTCTGGTACCTTCTGGTTACTCTGATCAAATTCTCACACTAATGAGATAGGAGAAGAAAAACCATCATCACCACAGGTGCACATTGTTCTCACACTTGGGTGTTATGGAATTGTATAAAAGAATTTAGATTTCAGGAAATCTAATTATTGCCCCAAAGTTTGATAGAGGTGGACTATTTTTCTTTTCCAAGAAGAAAAAAACTATAGCACGAGACTAAATATCTCTTTGGGGTTTTATTTGCAATCCACTGAAATGCTAAGAAATTTACTTCATGAAATGGAATAGACACTAAAGAAACCCCCTTCCTCCTTTACCTTTGTTTTGTAATGAGAATGCCAATTGTGTTCCAGGGAATTCAGTTTAGTGTGAGATGGGCCCTTGAAAATATATCTCTCGATTTCCAAATTGATATTATTTCACAGTTATGTCTTGACTTTTGCTGTTCTTCCTGGTGTTTAAGGTGTCTAGTTTTAATAGTGTTGGCAAGATGATTTTTTCCTTTGTTGTTACTGCATTTTATGAACACGTTGTGCTGATGCTATTTCTATCACTAAAACTGGAATATTTACACATCTACAAATCCAATAATAATATGTCCCCTTACAAAACATTTACCAGATTGTTTGGGGGAAAGTCACAAGGACGGTTAGTCAGAAATGGATGGGCCAGAAGTATGGAGGAGGAAGGGAAAATGTGTTTGGGAAGCCAAGCAAAAAACATGTTCAGCAAGGAGGGCAAAAAACGTGTTCATAGCATTTTGTGTTCCTTGGAAGAATCAAAGGTAACTAACTATCCATCTATCCTTTCCCCTCCCTTGAGAGGAACTACATTCTAAAAAATCAGTTATGGTAAAGAATTTAAAGTGACATAATCATTTATATACTTACCCATTAAAACCATATCCTTCCTTAAAAACAGACCATTTTGCCCTGTAATATCTCCTTATGTTAGGAAGTATGTGCAGGTGGGCCGGAAGCAACTTAAGTGCCATTTTGATTTGTTTGACTTAACTCATTTTTCTAGGAAAATATTATATTCCCAAGATTGTTCTAGCTTCCGAAGACTCTCCCAAACCAAATGCACAGTTAAACAATTTAATTTGAGAATTATGACTTACAGCAAGCCAGATGAATCCAAAAAAGCCAGGAGCAGTAAAAATAAACACTGATTGTTAAGACTACTTGTGTCTATCTACAGGAGCTCTTGTATCTATGAGCTGCATCTCTTTCTCCTCCTTTTGAGTATTCAAGTCTAGTTGTCTGTCAATACTTTGTAGTGCTTACTCCACTGAAGTGTCCTCTCAATGTTCTTGTTAGACATGCCTAAAGAATGTGATCTTTGACTTTTGACCTGAGCACTAAAGAGCTATGAGTAACCCTCTTAGGGAAAGAAAACAGCAAGGGAATTATCTCCCAGTACACACGTGACCAGTGTCTCATTTCAACTCATTTTCAATTCAATAAATAGTTGTAAAACTCCTGCTCAGTGTCATGTGTGGTATTTAAATTGGCTAGTGCTAAGACGCTTCCTAGCCTGACTCTACAGTATCTATTTCAGATGACTCCTGTCTTCAGTTCCATACAAATAATAATATTTCTGGCACCATCTACTTTTTTGTTTTGGGTGAGACAGTTGAGGTTAAGTGACTTGCCCAGGGTCACACAACTAGTAAGTGTTAAATGTCTGAGGCTGGATTTGAACTCAAGTCCTCCTGAATCCAGGGATGGTGCTCTATCCACTGTGCCACCTAGCTGCCCCTTCCATCTACTTTTTTAAGTAGCTATGTGGCATCATGGATAGAGCCCTACACTTGAAGGCAGGAAGACCTTAGTTCAAATTCTGACCCAAAGACTTCCTAGCTGTGTGGCAGTGGGCAAGACAATTACCTCTCAGATTCAGTTTCCTCATCTGTAAAACACAGTGAATAATAGAATAGAGTTCTGAGGATTAAATAAGATGATACTTATAAACTGTTTTGCATACTTTAAAACAATATATAAGAGCCATTATTATTGTTGGTTTTTGTTTCTGTGAGGAAAGTTCTTTGAACATATTAGAGTACTATTTAAATGTAAGATATTGGCATTCATTCTTTTTATGGGTACAAAGTTAATACAATAACCATTAACTAATAAGTATTGGTTCACCATTTTCATTGTCTCCTTACAAACATATGCAGGACTGCAATTATCAATACTGCAACTAGGTGGTACTGTGGATAGAGTGCCAGGCCCAGAGTAAGGAGAACCAGAGTTCAAATGTGTCCTGAGACACTTGCTAGCCATATGACCCTGAACAAGTCACTTCACCTCTGTTTGCTTCAGCTTCTTCAACTGTAAAATGAGGATAACATCACCTAATTGCCAGGATTGTTGTGAGAATCAAATGAGATAATAATTGTAATTTTTGTTATTTAGCAATAAATTATTATTATTTAGTAATTATTGTCATTATTATTATTATTATTTAGTAATACATTGTTAGCAGATAGCTGTTAACCCAGTTTGTCTCAATTTCCTCATCTGTAAAATGAGCTGGAGAAATAAATGGCAAACCACCACACTATCTTTGCCAAGAAAACCCCAAATGAGGTCACGAAGAGTTGGTCACAACTGAAACGATTCATCATCAACAAATTGTTATTTAGTGATAAATTGTAAAATGCATTATAAGTGCTAAATAAATGTTAGTTATTATTATTATTATTATTATTGTACCAGGCTCAGAAAGAATTTCAATTGTTTGCCTCAATCATGGGATTTATTACCTGACCCTACAGAATAATACATAATTATTGAAATTAAAATTCGAGCTTGTAACCTGTAAAGTCTCAAAGGCATAGGCAATATAGTGGTCATGTTATGTCCATACATATCTGGCCTTTGATCTAACACCTTTTAGTTGATCTAATCTGAGAAAACTTCTAAATTATAATCAGTAGCTTTCCCATTTTTCTTTTCTTTTCTCTTTCTTCCTTCCTTCCTTCCTTCCTTCCTTCCTTCCTTCCTTCCTTCCTTCCTTCCTTCCTTCCTTCCTTCCTTCCTTCCTTCCTTCCTTCCTTCCTTCCTTCCTTCCTTCCTTTCTTTCTTTCTTTCTTTCTTTCTTTCTTTCTTTCTTTCTTTCTTTCTTTCTTTCTTTCTTTTTGCAGGACAATGAAAGTTAAGTGATTTGCCCCAGGGTCACACAGCTAGTAAGTGTCAAGTATCTGAGGCCATATTGTAACTCAGGTCTTCCTAAATCCTGAGCCAGTGCTTTATCTACTGTGCCACCTAGTTTCCCCTAGTTTTCCCATTCTTGAGAATTCTTGCAATGAGTTGATTTCTTTATGAGGTTTGAGAAGGTTTTTTGATAGCTTATTTCCTTAATTGGAATTTTAAGAGCCACACAATTTTTAATGTGGTGCTTTTTTCATTTATGTGCATTGAAAACAAAACATAACAAAGAACCACATCCTGTATTCTTGAACAAAAAGCATGTGTTTTGTTGCTTCTAGTTGACCACCTTTTACTGAAAAGATTTTAAAGAGGAAATTTTATCATTATCATCAAATATTAGGGAGAAATAGTAGACTTGGAGTCATGAGGCAAAGTTTGAATTCTGGTCTTATGAACTTCAGTTTCCTTATCTGTGTATTGGAGATAGTACCAGTTTGATTTTTTTTTTAACCTTATCACAGTGTTGTTGAAAATTACTTTGTAAACTTTAAAGTACTAAATAAAAAGTGAGCAAAAATATTTATCCATGGAGAAAGAGAACAGAAAAGAAGGCAAAGGAAGATGAAAGAGAGTCAAAGGAAAAGAAAAGAGAGGGGAATGGAGAGAAGGAGAAGAGAGGGGAAGAGAGAAAAGGAAAGGAGAGGAGAGGAGAGTCAATTATATGATGTGATAGACTGACAATTCACATGGTCCAGGAAATATATAAAATGCGTATGTGGGGACAGCTAGGTGGCAGTGGATAAAGCGCTGGCCCTGGATTCAGGAGGTCCTGGGTTCAAATCTGGCCTCAGACACTTGACACTAACTAGCTGTGTGACCCTGGGTAAGTCACTTAACCCTCATTGCCTCAAAAAAACAAAACAAAACTCCTATGGGAGACGACTACTACTACTACTACTAACTATATATATATATATATATATATATATATATATATATTTTTTTTTTTTAAAGAGTCTCACACAGGATATTCAAGAATAGATGTATTGCTATTTGAATCACTGGTAGGACTGCATAGATTGCTATTACAGATATAGTGAAGTATTCTTATAATTAACAGTATTATTACTAATACTAACTACTACTTATTCTTTTGTTGTTCAGCCTTTTTGGATACAGGGAACAGGACAGAAGTATTTCATATTTCCTGAGTTCTTCATTATATTTTCCTTTCTCCTGTCCATTTCTCAAAACACTGAAAGAAGATTGACATTATTATCCAGAAATTGAGATAGATAGAGATTGAATAGCTTCCAAACTACTGAGCAGATAAGCACTAATGCCTTTAAATTTGGGGGAAACCATAGCATTCATGCCCCCACCATCATTCAATATTTGTGAAAAAAATGAACAAATAGAAACAACTACCAGTCTTTTTACTCCAGGTGTGATGTTTGAGAATTTGGAAATTTGTAAAATGAAAGAGTTGGATTAGGTGCCCTTGAAGGTCCCTGCAAGCTCTAGATGTAACCCTGAACTTCTGACTTATAATTCCTGTTGCTGCTTAGTACAGGCAGAGTTATTGTGGGTTCTGTTTCAGAGTACCATGATAAAGCAAATATCACAATAAAGTGAGCAGCACAAATGTTTTGGTTTCCTTGTGCATATAAAAGTTATGTTTATACTAAATAATGTAGTCTAGTAAATATGCAATAACATTATAGCTAAAAATACCCCAAACTATATACCTTAATTAAAAATACCTTATTACTAAAAAATGCTAACTATAACTGAGCCTTCAGTCAGTTACAATCTTTTTGCTGGTGGAGTGTCTTGCCTTACTGTTGATGGCTACTGCCTGACTTGGGGGGTGGTTGCTGAAGATTGGGGTGGCTGTATGCAATTTCTTAAAATAAGACAACAATGAAGTTTGTCACATCAATTGACTCTTTTTTTTTTTTTTTAAGTGAGGCAATTGGGGTTAAGTGACTTGCCCAGGGTCACACAGCTAGTAAGTGTTAAGTGTCTGAGGCCGGATTTGAACTCAGGCACTCCTGACTCCAAGGCCGGTGCTCTATCCACTGTGCCACCTAGCTGCCCCATCAATTGACTCTTGAACACTTGAACACTTAGAGGTCCTTGTAAGGTTTTTAAATGACGGAATTGTGTCTCAGGGAATAGGGAGGCCTGAGGAGAGGGAGAGACACAGTGATGAACCTGTAAGACCACACATACCATTTATCAATTAAGTTTGCTGTTTTATATGGATGGAGTGCATGATGGCCCCAAATAATTGAAATAGTAACATCAAAGATCACTGATCATAGATCACCTTAACAGATACAACAATAATGGAAAAAGTTTGAAATATTTCAAGAATTACCAAAATGTGATATAGAGGCACAATATGAGCACAAGCTGTTGGAAAAATGGCGCCAATAGACTTACTCAATTCAGGGTTGCCACGAGCCTTCAATTTGTAAAAAATACAAAATCCATGAAGCACAATAAAACGAAGTATGCCTATACAGAATAAGTAATGGAGCTTAGCTGATTTACTGTTGTCCAGCTGCTTTATAAACCTTTCTGGTTAGTTAGCCAGATTTTCTCTTTTCTCTGAATTAGGACAATTATGTGCTCTTTACCCTGCAGCTGGTTGCTTTACATTATCCAAGCTTGTGAATAAATCTTCAGACCCCCTTCCTCAAGTTACAGTAAATATTTTATTCAAACAAATCACAGATAATACAGTAGACAAGATATCTTAGGCCAAACATTGCATAAAATTCAAACAGAAATAAAACATGCTTCTGCAAATAATTCCCTCATTTTACTAATATCCTGAGCTAGCATGAAATATTTTCACTATTGTGAAGAATATGGTCAATTTTCGTTTCCTATTAGTAGATTATATTTTCCCTTTTGAAAGGGAAGCATGGTGTAGTAGAAAAAGTACTAAATTTGAGTGACAGGATCTGAATTCAAAGCCTCCCTGCAAAGTCGAACCTTTTGGGTTGTCTTCTAAAATTTTAAATTAGCCCATTGTAATAGACAACTTCTAAGTTTCCTTCCAACTCTAAATCTAAAATCCTAAATAGCCTTTCAGGCCCCGAAGGAACAAAATTCATTATTTCTTCCTGCTTCCCAGTCCTCATTTTATATCACTCATTCACTTTCATAACACAATCTTGGAACCAACTTTGACTACTACTTCTCCCTCACCTCTAATAGATTGCCAAGTCCCATCTATTCTATCTGGTTCACATCCTTTCCCTTCTTTCTACCTATAGTGCCATGACATTAGACATTAGTCCAGGCCTTTATGACTTTCTTACTGATGCTATTGAAATGGTCTCTTAACCAGTCTTCCTACCTCTAGTCTTTGTACCACCGCTTCACTTTCTATTACTTCATCTATTTCTTCCCAGGTATATCTGAAGCTATCTCTTTCATCATTTTTTTAAGGCACAATAGTATCCCATCATTTTTTTTCCAGATCTGCCTGAGTAATATTCTGAAAGCACCTTGATAATTATAGCATTCCATTACTTAAAAATCTTTAATGGTTCCCCATAGTTAAGAACATATACTCGATCCCAATCAGGTGTGCACAGTCTATTTCCAACCTATCTTGCTAGCCTTATCCCATTCTAGTCCTTTTCATGAAGTCTCAGTGTTCTCATCAACTGGAATTTTCTTGATTTTCTATATCTTGGCACTTTTTCTTCCACCATCTGCAATGTTTTTAATGTGTTTTGAAAGATCTTAAATGCCAGAATAACAAGTATGAATTTTATCCTCCAACCATGAGAAATTAATGGTTTTTAAGAAGACTAAAGTGATCAAAGCATGAAACCTAATTCTTTCTATCCTGCTCCAATCACATGATGATGCATAAGGAAGCTGTACTTTTTTTGACATTGGGGTATTCCCTTTACTCTTTTCTCCCCGCCCCCTTCCCTCTTGAAAGGTGGGACTAGAGAAGTTGAGTAGAAAGTTGAGCACTCCTATTTACTTTCCACTTTATTGACTACAGTATTCCTAGGTTATTCATACTTATCATTTATTGATGGTAACCAGTTAGAAACAGTTATTCACTTATGAAGTAAAAAATGGGAATCAGATACTTACTGACACTGACTCATTTCTTGCATTTAAAGCATACACATATATACATACATACATATATATATGTATGTGTATATAAATAAGATCACAAATATATATGTATATATACATGTGTGTAGATACTGTTAAGGGCTAAAATTCTAGCTAGTCTGTCTAAAATATCTAATGAGTGGTCACCAATAAATTATAAGCTTTAGCAAGAGTTAGACTTTTAAGCATTTATTAAGGAGAATAAGAATTTGGTAAAGAGAGAGAGAAAGGCCTAGATTCCTATCTATTAAAGGGAGAGCACATTTCTAGCTCCACTCTCCACCAGAGTCCAGAGGAAAAAAACTGAGACAGAGCGCTAGTCTCTTCCTTCTTCCTCCCACTACCCAACGTCACTTCCTGATGCCAAAGAAAAGACTCCTTGTCTTGCCCTCAAAGACCTTCGCTTCATGGGTGGAACTCTTCTACAGTAAGTCTCCAGCAGGTGGCGTCATTCCAATCGTTACAATACATATATGCATACACATGTGTATACGGCCAAAAAGTATTTTTTTTGCACCTGCCACTGCCCCCCACCATAAGAAAGGGAAGAAAAGCCCTTTTAAGTATAGTTAAGGAAACCAAAATCCCATATTGGCCATGTCTAAAAATGTATGCTTAATTCTGGAATCATTCTATCTGTTCCATTACTTATGTGAAGTGGGTAGCATTCTTTATCATTGGCCCTCTGATGATCATTCTGTTGATCAGAGTTCTTAAGTATTTGAAAACTTTTTCCTTTCACAAAGATGGGGGGAGGGTGGAGCAATGGGGGTTAAGTGACTTGTCCAGGGTCACACAGCTAGCAATTGTCTGAGGTTGGATTTGAATTCAGGTCCTCCTGAATCCAGGGCCTGTGCTTTATCCACTGTACCACCTAATTGCCCCAACATCTTTCAATTTATAGGTTTTCTACATATTAAAGAAAAAGATTCAGTCATTCAACACTTTATATTTCCTCTCTCCCCCACCCCCACCACTTGGCCCTTCTCTCTTTTGCCTGAGGTTGGACAGTGCTACATAAAACCGTTTTGACCAGTCATTAAAACGACCAGTTGTTTTAGTCTGGTGGGTAGTCATGGACTGAATTTAGTAGAGTCCTAGTGAGGGCCATACTTTTAATCACTGTTTACATTAAAATGGCAATCTAGAATTTTCTGTGTGTATTTCTGCTATTAAAGCATGTTGCAGCAATCTTCTTTATAATGACATAACTCTTACCAAGTTTAAAATTAAAATGTTATCACAAATGGCATTTCACATCTCATTTCAAACATAGAGAACCACAAGAATTCTCAGGAAATTAAAGTCTTGCCTTTAAAGCCATGATTTTATAAGGATGTGAAGGAAATTGCAGAACACACTAGCAATGATCCAACTATCAAGATTTTTTTTTATAGATGGTATAAAAAAGAATTTGCCAACACCCATGTGTCATCTATTATGCACAATGATTAAAAACAACATCATGCACAATATAAGTGGAGACACTTTTTTAATAACTTGAATCCAGAGTAAATGATCTCTTAGACCAAGAATTAATGATAGGTTAAAAGGATGCACTTAAAACCATGACATGACCATACCTTAGGCCTGTGCTGTACAAGGCTGTTTTTTACTGCTTTTCTATTATTGGAATTACAATATACATAGTTAATCCCTCAATTAAATGACATATATAATTACAGGTGAATCTTTCTTGTTCCCTAGAAGTATCATTTTTTTTTCCTGCGTGTGATAGCAATCATATTGATTCTGAGAAAAAAAAAAGGGTTAAATGCTTTCTTATATAAATATGGAATTGAATAACATATTGACAGAATATTATCATGGGGCACATCAAGGAATCTTCTCCTTGAGAAACTAAACCAGTGGACAGATATGCCTAGAGAGATAAGCTGAACTAGATCAGACTGAGCTAGCTTCCAGATCTCCACCCTTCATTCTAGTCTCCCTTACCCCAGAGGAGATAACTTTGGGTGTGCCTGCTTCTATTGTGTTCTGAGGAGATGGTTTGCAAGAGTGGCAGCCACCCCTCACCCAACTGCTCCAGCCACCACCAGTGGGGGATGGTCCACCCTCACTAAAGGAACTTTCCACCTTGAGATGGTCACCCCCATCAGTCCCCTATAAAAGTACCTGGCAGCTTCCTGTTGGAGGAGATTGGTACCTCAGAGCCGTGTGCTTTGTTCCATATCTCTCTCCCCATGAGAAGTCCAAGGATTTCTTTCATGGTTTCCCTTCCCCCACCCCCCACCCTTCCCTTGCCCCTAAATAAACTACCATCTTATTCTAATTGCTTTTGTGTGCAAGAGGGTGTAATTCTTTAAAGAGGAATTCCTAAGAACCCTTACCCCTAACCCAAACCCGTACCCATTTTCCCCCACAACAATATTAAATCTGATTATGCTATAAAATATTATTTTGTACCTGAAGTCATATTTGTAACAGCAGTTTAAACACTTAAATGTTTGCCAATAAAGTTTTTTTATGATAATCAATATACCCATAAATTAATCTTGGGAATTGGTAGTCACAGGTTCATATAACCATTATGTTGCCTCTTACTTGTATCTTTTTAAAGACCTATTTCAGAATCCCATTCTTTGATGGAGAAGCAGGGTAAAATAGAACAGGGATTACCTTGGAGTCAAAAAGACCAGCTGAAATCCTATTTCTGACACATTCTGCTGCCCAGTCATAGATAAGGCATTTAAAATCTCAGGGCCCCAGGCAATTCTCTAATAAATTAAGTAACAAAAGGGTTGCTGACCTGCCTCTCTGCAGGAATTTCTACCCTGGGAGGTCCCCATGCCATTGAAATCCAAGGTTCATGCAAAAGAGAGAGGGGGAGGGGGGGGAGAGAGAGAAAGAGGGAGAGAGAGAAAGAAAGAAGGAAGAAGGAAGAAGGAAGGAAGGAAAGAAAGGAAGAAGAAAAAAGTCATAATCATTTTCCTGTTTGTTTAATTCAATTCAACAAACACTGAATGCTATAATGCTTTCAGCAGACTGTCTTGTACATCATAGAAATTTAATATGTGATTGTTGATATTCATTATGAGCATTATACAACATAGGTGTAGGTTGAGCATAAGTTATACGTTGATATTATTGCTTGAACAAAATTCAGTCTGAAAAGTTCTCTAGGCCCATTTCATAAGCAGGATCTGTCTAACATATGATAAGAGTTGTATCTCCAGGAATTGGACGGAGATTGGCAATGCACATTAGTTAGAATTAAGCCAAACTGATGTTTTTTCATCTGTTCTGCTTCATTTATTTTTACAGAAATAATTGTAGTAGGTTATCTTAATGTAAACCTTTTAAGGAAAAGAATTAGAATGCAGTTGTCATCTTCCAACATCTTGGTTTCAACTCAATTTTTCAAGGAGTTTTAAATTCATTGATGCCATTATTCCTTCCATGGATACACTTTCTTCTTGAGCTTCCATGACTGAAAAAAGCCAATCTAAAACAAAAAAATCTCCTCTAACTAATCCCTAGCCCTTTATTTTTTATTAAAAATGAGTACCTTGTTGCAATTTCTTGAAAGTTTCAAATGTATTTTCTAGGTAAATTTTCTTTATTTACTACTGCATTCTGCAAGTTTAGGTAGAGCCTTATTTTTAGAATTGACATGTATGTATCTGTTTACTCATGAAGGAATAGGCACAGAGTAGTTATAGAGAGATGAAACTGATGAAAGTGGTACAGAGTGGTTATACAGAGATGAAATTGATGGGATGAGATTGAATTTTAGAAATATTTGATTTTTAAATAAATATTCAGTTGTTGGCTAACACCAAAAAGGCAAGGTCCTACAATTTAATCAGTTCATTTTAACAGGAATATTCTCATCAACAGTAAAGTAGAAAATTTTTAAAGTATGTATTTCTAAATAGTTACAAGAGGAAAACTTTTTCACAGCTACATAATTATTTTTGAATACCACTTTTTCTCAACACTATCTTTATAGGTAGATCCAAATTAATTTGGAGAGAGCTATCAGCTTAATTCAGAAGTGTTCAGATAAAAGAACCAGGAATGGATTAGGTAAATTCCCTGGAAGACAATTCTCATTTCTGGAGACAATACAGGTTCATACCCTGACAGCTCTTTATTTTTTAAAAGTGAGTACCTTGAATGTTGAACAGGTTTCAAGATTTAGCTCTTGGAAGAGTAATCTTAAAAACTGAGATTTTTCTTCTATTTGTCAGTTTTGAAAAGCATAAATTATTGCAATTAAAATTTTCTTGAATCATGAAGAAAACACTCATTCTTATTAACACCATCTTTAGCTAACATTAATTATGTTCCTGCTGAGTATATGATAACATAGTAGCTCACTTAAAAGTGAGCTATACAAGGTCATGCAGTGAGTTATTAGGAAATCTGAAAATTAGAATTGAGTTTCTTACTTGAGCCATGCTGTTCTTTGGCAAAAGAGGGAATTCATTCCATCTTTATTGGGTGTTCAAGGAATAGATATTTTCTTGTCTCTCTTTTTTAAAGGCATTCTCATCCACATTGATCTAGCTTACCAATTTTGATTAAGAAATTAAAGATTTTAACAAACCTGTTTTTTCACTCTGTCCTGAGGAATTAAAGATGTTGAGAAACGGTGAGGTGGGGTTGGAGTAGGTAAGGATGCCAACAAGGATGAAGAGAGAATATGCAGAAAGGAAGCATAAACAGAACTTAATTGTCAAAACAGGAATATTCTTATGGTTTTTATATTTAAAATTTATATTTATAGGCTTTTATACCTCAATAATTTTCTGATATGACAATCTTCCCACTGCCAGAACACTGCCTTGTGATAAGGAAGAGTCAAACAAAATGGATCAATATAACACTGTCTATTTATGCCTGCTACAATCAGCATACATCTTTCCACTTGTCCATACCAACCCCTTCTCTCCTAAGGAGAGGTGACTATATCTCTTCATCTGTGTGTTGGAATAAATTATGCTTGTTGCATTTCATGTAAGCTGCTTTAGAGGACTATTTTCTCTTATGTTATTGCATATATGATTATCCTGGTTCAGTATTCTTTGCTTTATATGAGTTCATACAATTCTTCCCATGCTTCTCTGAAGTTTTTATGTATCTGCCAGAAAACCCCAAATGGGGTCATGAAATGTTGGACATAACTGAAATGGCTGAACAACATTAACATATATGTACACATACTTATGTATCTAGAATCTTTTTTTTCCTCCTCTTTGATTCCTAAGCAGTACATATATGCTAAGTAGGATATTTCTGTGTCTAAGTTTAGAAACACTTTAGTAAATTCCCTTTTAATTAAAAATTATTTTCCAGAAAGGTTAGAATATTTCATAAATCTAACAATACTCTATCATGTGTTTGACTTGCTACACCTTTTAAAACATTAACTATTTCCACCTTTAGTCCTGTTTGCCAATGATTGGTATAAGGTTAACCTCATTTGCATTTCTTTTATAAATGGAATATTTTCCCACATGGCTGTTGATAATCTGTATTTCTCCTTTTAAAAATTGTTCATGTCCTTTCACCTCTATTGATGAATGTCCCTATATATCTTACGTATTTATGTCAATTCTCTATATAACTTGAAAGTAATATTTTTATTATCATTAGTTTTATTCATTCAAAAGAGTTTAAATTTTATATAATTGTCTCATCTTTTGTGATCTCCTCTATCTCTTTTTTGGTTAAGAATTCTCCCTAGTGCTCCTATAATTCTGTATTATTTTCCTTATTTTTTAAAATGATGCAATCTTTTCTATAGATCCAACATCCATTTTTAACTAATCTGGCATATGGTGTAATATTTTCTGCCAAACCACAATCCCAGGTTGCCCAGGAGTACTTCCCCTAGTACTTTGTGTTCTTAGACATATCAAAATCAAATTCAGCCCATCTCTTTCCTTCTAGGTTTTACTCACCTAGTCTCCTTCACTGTTTTCCTTTTTCCTTTTTTATTTTTTTTACCAGTACCAAATAATTTTATGACTGCTGCTTTGTACTATAGTTTGAGACCTGATTATATTACACCATTTCTATTCGCACTCATTTTCCTCCTTTAAATTCTTGACTTTTTGTCTCTCTAATTAAACTATGTTATTATTTCTGTCTCTGATTTGCCTGAAATAGTTTAATTGGTAAGGTGCCAAAACTATAAATTGATTTGTATAGTAGTCATCTTTATTATGTTAGCATAATGATTCAAGAATAGACAGGACATGATGCAAACAGATTTCAAGCTTTACAGTGAACTCTGCAGAAAGACTACAGCATTCCTGGTAGGATTCCAGTATAATTGGAGATCTCAAAAAAAAAAAAAAGTACTTTTAGGAAATATCCATTACTCGCTTGTCACATAAGGGTTTTTAGCATGAGTCTACTTTCCCTTGGACTCTGTAATAATGAAATAGATCACTTGGACCTGAGTTTGAATCTTACCTTCTTATGTCAGACATTTATGGGCTGTATGCCTCTGGTCAAATCATATAATGTTTCTCAGCCTGTTTCCTTAGCTATAAAATGGGGAAAAATAACTCAAAGGAAAGTTAAAACCATAAAATGAGATGATATATACATATGACACTTTGAAGTGTTGGGGCAGCTGGGTGGTGCAGTGGATAAAGCACCAGCCCTGGATTCAGGAGGACCTGAGTTCAAATCCGGCCTCAGACACTTGACCCTCCCTGGCTGTGTGACCCTGGGCAAATCACTTAGCCCTCATTGTCTCACCCCAAAAATGTATCTATTATTATTATGGATAGGACTGGTAATCACTTATCCAATTATTTAGACCTTCCTTTATTTTTGTAAAGGATGTTTTCTTATATTTATATGGATCCTAGGTGTTTCTTAGTTAATTCTCAGGTATTTTAGACATTTTAAAGATTTCTAATGAAAATACTCTTTCTATCTTTTCCTCCTTGTCTTTATTAGCAAAGTACAGAAACATTTATGGTTTTTACAGGTTTATTTTGTTTCTTGCTATTTTATAGAAGGTTTTAATTGTTTCAATGAATATTTTCATTGAATCTCTTGGGTTGAATTGCTTTTTAAATTTTTATGGGAGAATCAATTAGATGATAAATTATGGTATAAACCCTTAAGACAAGTCTATGATAAAAGAAATACTTTAATTTTAAAATATCCCTAAAACTTCAACCTTCCCAGAAAATACATTTATTTCACTACTTCAATTTAATGGATCTGTGATCTCAGCAATAGGGATATTTCCTTCCCCAGTGTATATTGTAGCCCATTGGAAATGTTCTATAGCTACCTCAAGAGGCAGTAAGGTTCATTGGAAAAGGCTAGGTGTTTAAAGTTCCTCAGTGGAACTGGCTTCAAATCATGGCTCTGCTACTTTATGTATAGATAAGAATAGGAATTAAATCTGTGATTATATGGGTATAGGGAAATAATTATAAATGAGAAAATTCCCTTGACCAATGCATTTTTTTTTCCTTTTCTGCAACTTATATTTTTAGAAAGTTCTCTAGAATACTAAGAGATCACAGACTACATATGCCATAGTCAAGACTTGAATCCAGATTTTCCTGGTTTCAAGGTCATATCTCTATCCACTATGCTTTACTGTGCTATGTGACCTTCTTCCTTTGGGAGTGTGGGCAAATCCCTGAAACATTTTGGGCCTTAGTTCTTTCTTCATCTGCTTGGTGAACACAAAACTTTGAGAGTAAGCCAACTCAGACTTTCATGTTATTCTAGATCTATAAATCTATAAATATTCATGATCTATAAATGTTCATGCTCCTCTTTTCCATGTCTGACCCATACACTGACAACCAATATTTATTTCCAGCATTCATTTTTTCTAGTTACCACTCCCCTGCCCATCCTTCAAAAAAAAAAAAGTACAAGAAAAAGTAGGGTTGTATTTCCCCATTATCTAGTTTCCATTTTAATGAGGAAAATACATTACAGGTTATACTTGTAGATTTCTGGATGAAATGTGATGAGTAAGATTGAGTATTTTCCATCACTGATCAGAAGTTAGTTGTCTGATATGTATTAAGAAACTAGTAACTAACATGTTAATTAGAAAGCATAACAATGATATGTGGAAAAATATGAATATGATAAAATCTGAAACTTTTAAGGTTTTAAGAACATCTATTTTAATTGGTAATCATTTTGGAAAAAATAATTAATAAGCCTATGTTGTCCTACCAGCAATGGTTTTTGCTGGTTGCTCCTCATCTATCTCCATTCCAGTTTATTACAGATACTTTTTTTTATGTGCATACAATAGTATTCCCTGTGTAGTGGACTCAAATATAAAATTGTTTGTATTATGCTACTCTTGTATGATAAAAATGTTTGGCACTAAATAATTATTCCAGTATAACAAACTACCTGATATACTTTTGCTGTCTTTACACAAATTGCAGAATTCTCATTTGTCATTTGCGCTGCATGGATGCTAAGGGAAACTTAACCAAGAATAGGTTTTGTGAAGTGAATGTTCTACATATAGCCTATGCCATTTAAAACCACCTCATGTTTTTATATAGGCTATACATTAGAATTTCAATAGAAACAAGAGAATTCTATAGTTAATGTGTGGATAGTTTCTTGTTTAACCAAGTTTTTCATTAAAAGAATGGTAGCTGAAACAACAAATGAATGGCAGTCTAATAGTACCATTCTCTGTGAAGATTAAAGCCGACTTATGTTTCCCTATTTGGTGGTATAGAAACTGCATCTGGCACAAAATATACAGGAAGATAAACTGGAGAGGAACTTACCCTGTCAGAATGATTGATGGAACTGGTTCTTTCCCTAGAAACATTTGGAAATGTAGATAGCCTCTAAATAAATGATGTAGCTTGAGCAATGCCAGTATAGGGAATTAACACAACATTATTGAATTTTGCAAAAGTATCCCCAGCATTCCCAACAAATTTAAGTGCTGCAATTGCATAGAGATTTTGTTAAACAGGGTATGACTGCTCCATATGAATGAACAAGTGTATTGGACCTCTTTGTGATAGAGCTTCTAAGAAGGTCCCAAAGGGAGGCAAATTGTTTTGATTGTTCTGTTTCCTATTGTATGTTTTAATACTTGAAAATCATTAATGTATCCCCTTCCCCCCCCCACCCCATGGATGGCTAGGGATTGCTTTTTACTTTTTCTTTTATCTGATACTTTGAAGGTTCTCTGGCTTTTGTTTTTAGGTTTTAATAGTCAGAGCCTTCAAAATCTCCAAATCAAATGTTAGAAAAAGTCAACTATTTCTGACATATATTCTCAAAAGAACATCACTCCTTCTTTCTGTGTCTCAGTTTTCTCATCTATAAAATAAAAGGGTTGGCCAAGATGATCTCTGTGGTCCCTTTGAGCCCTAAGTCTTGTAATTTGTTTTGAAAAGGTTTATTTTCAACTCTCCTAGTTTTTAAAATTAATTATTATTTTTTTCCAAGTTGGCTTCAGTTGTTGTTGTTGTTTTGTCCTTCATTTTTTTTTTTTTGGTGAGGCAATTGGGGTTAAGTGACTTGCCCAGGGTCACACAACTAGTAAGTATCAAGGGTCTGAGGTCAGATTTGAACTGAGGTCCTCCCGACTCCAGGGCTGGTGCTCTATCCAGTGTGCCACCTAGCTGCCCCTGTCCTTTTTTTTTTTTTTTAGTGAGGAAATTGAGGTTAAGTGACTTGCCCAGGGTCACACAGCTAGTAAGTATTAAGTGTCTGAGGCTGGATTTGAACCCAGGTACTCCTGACTCCAGGGCCGCTGCTCTATCCACTGCGCCACCTAGCTGCCCCCCTGTCCTTCTTTCTTGAAGAGGATCATGACACCAGGAGGCAATGTCATTACTTGCAGTTAATTAGATTTAAGTGAGGGAGGGCTGTGCAAAGTTTCCAGCCTCACTCTCTCTTCTAGATCCATCCGGTACAGTGGCAAGAGATATACATCAGGATGACTGGTGTTAGCCCTGGATGTTTGAGGCAATTAGGGTTAAGTGACTTGCCCAGTGTCACACAGCTAGTAACTGACAAAAGTGTCTGAGGTCATATCTGAACTCAGGTCCACCTGACTCTAGGGCCAGTGCTCCATATACTGCACCACCTAGGTAGATATTTGCCAGTTGTCCCAACTTTGCTAAAGATCCCTGGAGATTAAATTAAATTTTAAAAAAGGACAGACACTTGGAGATGTGAAATTGGAGGTCTGCAGAGAAGTGGGGGCAGGATAGGGAATGGTCCATACTAAATTCTACTTTCGATTTCTTCTTGACGTTTTAAAAAAATATCTTTGATTTTATGGAAAACAGAAGTCTTAACAATGTGTTTAGCTCTCTGTATTTTAATATGGTAATAAAACATTATATATATATTTTACAAAAGATCCCTGGAGATGCTGTAGAATGCTGTGCTTCATATTTGGAGATGGTCTTGATATCTTACCTCATCATAGGAGGTAAATAGTAGAAAATAGTTACTATTTTCTAAGAAGTCTCAATAATTTAAAATTGTTTAAAGGACCACATAATTTGCTTTCTCTGTATCTGTAATTTCAATAGTGGTAAATATGTATTATTGATATACTTCCCAAAATATAACTGTCATAAAATTTTAGAGGAAGAAGGGATCTATGTGGCCATCTGGTTGAACCCACACCCACAACTCCTCTTAAGTGTAGCATGATGCATACAACAAATTGTCATCTACCTCTGCTTGAAGACCTCCAATGAAAGGGAAGCAATTATGTCCAGAAGCACCCCATTAAACTTTAGCATAGCTCTCATTATTAGAAAGTATTTTCTTATATCAGTGCTTCTCCCCCTCCCCCAACTTAGAGCTATTGATCCTAGTTTTTGCCTTCTGAAGACAAGCCGAATAAGTCTAATCTATCTTCCAAGTACTTTAAAATAGACTTTTATGTTGACTCCCAGAGTCTTCCTTTTCTCAGGCTAAATATGTCTAACACAGTTCTGACTATGTCACTCCCTTTTTCATTAAGCACCAGTGGCTCCCATTTGCCTCTAGGATCAAATAAAGATTTTTTTTGTTGGATATATGCCTTACTATACTTAGTATACTTTACTTTCTTTTATATATTCTATAATCCATCCAGACTGGCATTCTTGCTGTTTCTCAAAAATGATATTGTATCTTCTGTTCCTACATTCCTGGAATGCACTTCTTTCTCCCCTCTACTGTTTTCTGTAAACTTGTCTCCCAGGGCATCTAGGTGGTGCAGTGGATAAAGCACTGGCCAGAAGACTTGAGTTAAAATCCGGCCTCAGGCACTTGACACTTACTAGCTATGTGACCCTGGGCAAGTCACTTAACCCTCATAGCCTGGCCAAACAAAACAAAACAAAACAAAACAAAAACAACAAAAAAAGAAAAACTTATTTCCTTTTATTTCCTTATTTCCCTCACCTCAAAGCCACATGAAAGAGACCTTTCCCAATTCCTGCCCTTGCTGGTACCTCCCTATCAAAAATTATCTCCTATTTACTCTGAATATGTTTTGTACATAATTATTCAGTGGACACCTATTCTTTCCCTATCTAATAAGTTTCTTGAGACCAAAGCCCTGATTCATTTTTTTTAATCTTTATACCCCTAATGCTATTCATACTCCCTAGCATATCATAGGCACTAAATAAATGCTTGTTGATTGATTGAAGCCTCTTCTAGTTTCACAAAAAGGACAGCACGTCCACAATTATTGGGGCAGTGAGAGTTCCATGAATTTCCTGAAAATAGGGCTTGACTTCACATCAAATCAAGCACATCTCTTTAATGGAAGTTGCACCTTCAGAGAAACTTCCTTGTATTGACAGGCAGTTTTAAAATTTCATGTGTAAAAAGAATTCATTTAGCACTAACTAAAGTGCAAGTGAGAGGATCAAAAGCTCAGAGCTTTTTCTCCTTCTTCCCTTGACTAATTATTAAGAACAATGTCTTCAACTTCTTTAAATGTGGCTTTGTCTGTGAAGCACTGTGATTATTCACTACACTGAATTATCAGAGGTGTTAATTTTTTTTCCCGTTAATTGCCACTTTGGGAAGTTCACTTTTTTTTTTTTTGAAGAAACTCATTTCCCCTGAGGGGATGGGAGGAAAGTAGGTTATTTTCATGATGTTCATGTTAGACCCTCACATTATATACTTCTCTTTTCACTTGTCTTGAATTCTCTCCAGAAGTGAACACTATAGATGAGCAACAACAACAACAAAAATGCTGAGTATGGGCCAAATGCTAGAATTTGGCATCTGCCAGCAAAGTTGCTCACCAGGAGTAACAGATGCCAGTATTTGCTGCTTAACTCAGGCACAATTAGATGGCAGAGCCCATTTGAGATACAAGAGAGCAATATTATGGGATGTATATGGAAATGTCATCTAAACATATTTTATTAAATGATGACTCATGAATTCTCCAGTGTATTGAAAGGCTACACAGAAGGTATGGGAGTAAAACACTTGGGCTCCTCCAAACCAGTCAGTTCCTACACAACCTTCTTCCTCCTCAATCTCTCATACTTAAAAAAAAAAAATCAAACCAGATATTAATGTCAGACTACATTGATAGCTTTTAATCTATATCTCTCAAATGTTTACAATTCAGGTATAATATTTTCAGTCTCATTAAATTGTATTTTCAAGAATTAGAGCAAAAAAAAAATGGTTAACGAAGCTTAATTTAGCCAGACTATTAGACTGAAGTGTTCCTAGTTATCTAGGGGTAAAAGGAATGTTTCTTTTATTATAGAAGCTGTTATATAATTTTAAAAGATAAAGTCTTGATAGATAGCTTGTGTTTTTTTTTCTTTTTTGTGATATGACATGCCTTTAAATACAGAATTTTATTGGGAAAGAGAGATTTTGTTATAATTGACTGAGGTTCTATTACTACCAGGATGAGGTATGAAATTCCCGAAGAAGATGGTGAAAAAGCATATTTTAAAACCATATTGGGTAGCTATTATTTGCAGTTTATTACAACTAATTAAATTAAAGACATTTAGGTCCTTTCATCAGAGAGAATCTGACAGTGAACTTATTATCCACCAAATCAGCCATAGTGTCTATTCCTGGTGGGTATAGGGAAGAAGAGAGGACAAGAATGGTAGGGTAGAAGAGGAGCCTACTCTGCTACCTATTTCTTTTTCTCTTTTAACTTTGTGAGTTCCTAGAAGGTCATGTTTAGCAGGGAAAGTTGTCCACCTCCTTGACTTCCCCTAGTAATGTCATGCACCTGTTTATTCTCTTGTCCTCTTTTCCTCCTTTATTCCTATTTCAGCCCTCATAGATGCTTACTTGTATCTCTGATTTTCCTCACTATGACACCCTGAGGTAGATAAAAGAGGTGGCATATCCCAAGGAAGTCAAACTGCCATAACCTAGACCACCATCTCTTCTGACTCAATGGAGTTAGCCCCGAATCCTGAACTTAACAGCTCTTTGAATAGAAGAGTCCCCCAAAACCACCAGCCCTGCTTCTAGCCTGTCCCCCAGAGCCATAACTGAAGACAGTTATTCCTCAAAGAAAGGACCCACCTTCCTCACCACCACCATCATCGCCCCCAACCACTGACCTACTACATCCTATGGGTAAGTCTAATAACTGTGGGAATGACAGTGCCCACAGCCCTTATTTTACCCCAGTTCCTACAATCATGATATCAGCAACATCTATAGAAATGCCGACATCCTTGACAATGCCAAATGGCCCAATATCAGAAACAGATATTTTATCAATGGAAATTGCATTAAAGGAAATGGATTACCTTACAATTTACTTTGCTGCTGTATGACCCTAAGAACAATGGGACCCTTCTATGTGACTTTCAGCTGAACCTCCTATACATGTTTCCTCTATTAGAATGTGAGCACTTTGAGTGTAGGAGTGTATCTCCCTTTTTAAAATTTATATTCCTGCTGTTTAGGACAGTGCTTTACACATAGTAAGCACCTAATGCAGATTTTTCATTCATTCTTCTAAAACTAACCCATAGCAGAAAGAGCTTTTTGTTCATTAAGAGATGCACAAAAATAGACCTATAAGATTTTAAGGAATTATCCCATAGCCCAGAAAAATGTGTGGGATGTGCACAGTTTTGAATGAGATTCACTCAAAAGCAGAAGAGTGGCGGTGACTTCTTTTTTCATAAATAAAGTCATGGAGTTGGTCTCTGAAACAGATGAAATTTGTGGTTTTTCAGTCATGTCCAGCTCTTCATGACCCCATTTTGGAGTTTTCTTGGCAAAGATACTGGAGTGGTTTGCCTTTCCTTCTCCAGCTCATTTTATAGATGAGGAATTGGGGCAAACAGGGTCAAAGTGACTTGTCCAGGTTTAAAGAGCTAGGAAGTGTCTGAAGCCAGATTTGAACTCGGGAAGAAAAGTATTCTTGACTTCAGGCTCAACACTCTAACACTGTGCCACCTAGCTGCTCTGGTGAAATTTGTTGAAGGCATTTTTCTATTTCTTTTTTTCTTTTTTTTCTTTTTTTATTTTTAGTGAGGCAATTGGGGTTAAGTGACTTGCCCAGGGTCACACAGCTAGCAAGTGTTAAGTGTCTGAGGCCGGATTTGAACTCAGGAATTTCTGAATCCAGGGCCGGTGCTTTATCTACTGCACCACCTAGCCACCCCCCTGTTTCTTTTTAAGTGGTTCTTTTTCTTCCTAACAAACTCATCTCCTCTTGTTATAAGGATTAGGTAAGCTAAAGCATGTAAAGGTTATTTGTAAACCTTAAAGTACAATATAAAAGTCAGCTATTATCATAACTATTGCTAGCTGCCCACCGACCCCTAAACTCTACCCTCTTTCCCATCATTGAAATTTCTGTCCTATGTCTTATAGCCCTATTCTTTACAGTAGGATTGGGCTCTCACTTAATGCAATAAAACAGAATAAAGTATTTAGTGTTAATAGTTTAATTTGTTTCCCCTATCCAGTGATTTAAAAAAACAAACGAACAAGACACAACTTACAAGAAATAGAGCAGGGATTCTTAACCCATGTGTATATGTGTGTGTGTATGTATGTATGTGTGTATATGTGTGTATATAAAGTGTATATTAATATAATTGGTTTTCTTTATAATTCTATGTATTTTTATACATTTACAACATCATTCTGAGAATGGGCCAATAGACTTCACCAGACTACCAAAGGTATCCAAGACACACATAAACACACACACACACACACACACACACACACACAAGCTTGAAAATAACTGAAATATGGTATAAATTTCTTGAGGGCAAGGATTACATCTTCATCTTTTTTAAGCTTTCCATAGTCTTACACAGTGCTATGCACAAAGAATACATTTAATAAAAGACAAGATGTTTTAATTCAAAATAATTGTTCTCCAATGTTGGAAGTGCACCTGCAGCAGTCATGCAAGGGTTATAATTTTGGGCAAGGTCGTGGTGGGTGGTGACGTTCCTTCAAATTGCGTTACATAAATGACTGTCCATTCCAAATCAATACCATGCCAGCCTTACATAGAGGTTTACCCTCTAAGGAATTTCCAGCAGCCTGTTCTTTGACTACAGGGTGAAAGGATTAGGCAGAATATATCATTCAATGATATTGTTATCTTTGCTACTAGACAACCTCTTAACTCTGTTCAATTTTTTTTTGGCCCAGAATATTAATCAAGCTCTTTTTTAATATGCTTAAGTAACTGTGGCTCCTTGACTTTTAGCACTCTCATCCAATTATAATGTCCAGGTCTTGGAATGAAAAATGCATTTATAGCTGCATTCATATTCTCAGGTAGAGTTCAGATCTGGCAGAAGAATAAGTGATAGATTGATTGTGTGTGTGTATGTGTGTGTGTGTGTGTGTGTGTGTGTGTGTATGTATGTGTATGTGATGTCTATAGAATCAAGTCTTTCTTCTTTTGAAACATACTCCCTATTTTTTTTTGGGGGGGGATAACTTATCTAATTTAATATTTTAAATCTTCTTACAGCCCAGACATTCAGGTTTCTATTTTTAAAAGCCGTCATGATCCCACTTCAGTAAGTTGGATAGTTTTCTAAGATATAATTTTCAACTGCTAAATAATTGGGAACCGAACAGATAGTAAATTCCACTTCAGGAAAGAAAGACTACAGATGAGAAGTTCATTTTAGTTAATGACTATCTTTGAACTGCCTTGCATTCTTAAGAAATAAAAACTTTCTCTGCTCAGCAATTCTCCTACTGTCATACCTTAACATTGAGGCAAGAATTTGGGTTATGATTTACACAATGACTCACATAACCATCATTTCCTCTGATAGATCCTAAAGTCATAATAAACACCTGTCTTTGGAGTCCCCTGTATATTTTTTTTTATTTCATTCATTCTTTATATTGAATTAAAATGAAGTTTCCTAAAGAATATCATAGCTGACTTCTTACATGATGAGGTCTCAATACTTCTGGGTTTGATATTTTAACTTTAATATTAAAATATTTTTTTAAAAAAATCTTACAAAAATTTTAATGAATGTCCTTAAGGTCTGGTATACAGATAGTCATGTCCTAAACCATCCATTAAAAAGATGTGATGAATGAATGAAATGGAATACTATCATGCCATAAGAAATGATAGAAGGAAGGGTTTCAAAGAAAACTGCCAAGATTTGTATGAATGGATGCATTGGGGTGAGCAGAAGCATAATTTATATAATAAAAATAATATCACAAAGATAAGTAACTTAGACATGAAAACTATATATATATTTTTTTTTGGCGGGGCAATGGGGGTTAAGTGACTTGCCCAGGGTCACACAGCTAGTAAGTGATAAGTGTCTGAGGCTGGATTTGAACTCAGGTACTCCTGAATCCAGGGCCAGCGCTTTAACCACTGCACCATCCAGCTACCCCATGAGAACTATAATTAAGGCAAAGATCAGTCAATATCCCAGATGACCAATGAAGATGTCCAGTAAATACTTTCCTAAAGAAATGTAATAAAATGCAAAATGAGACCTACATTTTGGTACTTGACCAATATGGAGATTTGTTTTACTTGACTGTACATATTTCTTACAATACATTTCTTTGTTTTCCAATAGTAAAGGGAATTGGAAGGGGGATAATATCAACATTTGTTAATTTAAAACAAAAACTGTTTTAAGATTCAAGGAACTCCTGAGTCATAGTATGCCATGGGAAGTAGAATTCATTCAGGATTTGCAGAGTTGGAAGTGGATATGGTTACTTACTTCACCCAGACATCAGATAGTGAAAAATATATTCATTTACAGTCAGAGGACCTGGGTTCAAATCCAAACCCCAAATGTGGGCAAGCCACATGACCTTCTGGACCTTTGTCAGAGTGCTTTCAGCCTCACAACAATGCTCAGAAGTAAATATAATGGAGATTATTATGCTTATCTTTCAGATGATGAAACTGAAGATGACAGATGTGAAATGATTGTCCATAGTCACTCAACTAGTTAGATTGGAACCTAGTTCTCCCTGACTCTTCCTTTAATGTTCTAAACAATAAAGCCATGCTACTTCTTACCTCCAATGGCCCTTTCATCTCTAAATCTATGATCCTTTGGTCATCCTTGCAAAGAGGTGTTCCCTCTCTGTAGAATTTGGATCATAGAAGTCAATCATGGAAAAGCGGTCGGTTTAACTTTAAAAGAGACATCTGAGACTCAGCCCATGTGTTATGAATTTCTGACCTTTAGTTTCAGGCTATGTAGTTAAAGAAGGAAAGGACAAAAAGAAGGACTTAGTTTTCTGAAGGAATTAAAAGATAAAAGTAGACTGCTAAAATATTTACCTACCCACAAACTTTCATGATTCATGAGAAAATAAAATGTTAAAAAGTGATTAAAACTGTGAGAAAGTAGGAAAACATCTAATCCACAACTGGGTAGAAGGATGTTTTTTTTTTTCTTTTAGCCAGAACTGAATCTTTCAGTAGACTCAGTTAAGTGGTTTCCTCTAGGTTGTCATCAGATGAGCACAGTAAATTTCTCTACTCCAAAATATTTTACCTCCATCCCAAATGTCTCTGCCTGTAATTCCACCATTAGAAATTCAGGTAAAAAATGCACAGAAATATGGTATCTAGAATATAGGCTTTTTTTGACTAGACAGTTATCTAAGGCTGGTCTTGACTAAAGGTTCTACTAGTGTTGAATTCCTAGATGATTTAAGGGGGATTTTTACCCTCTGAAATAACTAAAACAGTTGTTTTGAGAGACTACTGTTTTTGTTTGTTTTAGTTTTTTTCCTTGTGGAATATTATATGCAGCTGTATGATATAGTGATATTACTATGAACCTTCATTTGTAGGGATGTTTATTCTAAAAATAAATTATAATAAAATAAATTATTTAAAACATTTAACACTGTTTCCTAGTTCTTCTTAAAACACAGCCATTCATAGTGAAGGGGGAAATTATTAATAGTAATGAGCAGTCCCAAGAGCCTCACTACAGTTTCTAAGGCAATTAATGGGGTTACTATTGTGCCCCAATTTAGAATAGGCTTTCAGGGAATGAATGCTGTAATAGAGCAATGTTTGTACTTTTTTAAAAAAGAAGAATTATATGAAGCGTTTCACAAAAAATGAGCTGTAACAGTAAAAAGCTTGTGGTTCCCTTTACCCAAGTTAGCAATAAATAAGTAAATCATATTTTAGATACTTTTGTTGTTTGTCCTTAATTCTTTTTTTTTTTTTTGGTTTGGTTTGCAGGGCGATGAGGGTTAAGTGACTTGCCCAGGGTCACACAGCTAGTAAGTGTCAAGTATCTGAGGCCGGATTTGAATTTAGGTCCTCTTGAATCCAGGACTGGTGTTTTATCCACTGTATCACCTAGTTGCCCCCTTGTCTTTCATTCTTTAAGAGGACCATGACATCAGGGTGATGTCATGACTTGCAGTGAGTTGGATTTATGGGAAGGAGGGCTGTGCAAGGTTACCAACCTCACTCCTCCAGAGCCATCTGGGTCCGGTGGTGAGATATATATCAGGATGACTGAA
Organism: Dromiciops gliroides; assembly: GCF_019393635.1. Classification (NCBI taxonomy): domain Eukaryota; kingdom Metazoa; phylum Chordata; class Mammalia; order Microbiotheria; family Microbiotheriidae; genus Dromiciops; species Dromiciops gliroides. The sequence continues at coordinate 564,942,734 of NC_057862.1, read as the reverse complement.
GATGCTGGCTAATATTTGAGGCAAGTGAGCTTAGGTGACTTGTCTAGGGTCACACAGCTAATAAGTGTCTGAAGTGAGATTTGAGCTCACCATGCTCTTGACTCCAGGGCCAGTGCTCTCTATCCATTGTGCCACCTACCTGCCCACAACTACTTTTATAAAAATATTTTAAAAAGGGGCAGCTAGGTGATGCAGTGCATAGAGCATTGGCCCTGAATTCAGGAGGACCTGAGTTCAAATCTGGCCTCAGACACTTAACACTTACTAGCTGTGTGACCCTAGGCAAGTCACTTAACTCCAATTGCCTCACCAAATATATATATATATATATATATATATATATATATATATATACATACATATATATATAAAAGCTGAACTGGGAAATCATCCATTCTAAAGTGGGCCACTACAGACAGTTGGAAAAGTGGAAAAGGGGGTGTTAAACTTTGTTGACTGCCTCTTTGGTGAACACAAAAGGCTGAGATGAATCTTATATGCACAGAGCTGGTAGATGGGTAGGGAGGCAGAGCTCTTCTTTTAGCCAGTGTGATTCCAGCTGAAAAGCATCCCTTCCTCTACTTCACTATCTTTAAAAAAAAAAAATTTTAGCAAACCACAGTTCAGCATGTTCAAGTGTAGTATGTATCTATGAGTGCTGAATACAAGGACTACAGGCTAGTCAAGATGATTGTTTCATCCATTGTTGACAAAGGAGAAAATCAGGCTAATTATTAGTTATGTTCTAGAATTCTCTTATTTTTCTACAGACCTACTTGAGCCTGATGAGATATTCTGCTTTAGTTGCTTCCTTTCTACCCACTGTTTCTAATAATACAGTAAAATCTCAGATCCTCTAACCAACAAAGATTCAACAAATGAGTTTGTTATAATAGAGGATTTATAATTATGGTTTCATCTTAGTCAGAAATATCTGTTTTTCATTTTTAAGAAATCAAATGAAAAGTGACAGAATAGCAGATAAGAATTTGGGACTTGTATTTAGTTCTCCTACATCTCTACACACTGCTTCTTCCTTCCTTCTTTCACTCATATATTCATTCATCAAGTATTGCTTAAGTACTTTTGGTGTCCCTCTTCACCCAACTCTGTGGTCCAAGAAGCTGTAGCATGCTCAGTGGCCACACCCTGTTTAAACCATTTTGATAGATGTGTTAAACCACACTGAGTGTAACTGACAAGCCTCAAGTCCATCAGTGAGTTGGGGGATATCTAGCAAAGTATGTGAAGTTTTCCCCAGGCAGAATGGACAAATAAAAACAAGTTGTTCTAATAGCCATAAAGGTGACTGAAGAAGGTGCTGGAGAGGTTGATCAGACATCAAAGATGCCGGGTCATCCACTGCATCCTGGGACACCACCAGTCATCTTGACTTTTGTCCTGCCGCTGATCTTCAGTAACTTTGAAACTTAGTATGAGGCTGACCACTTTGTACAACTCTGGCTCACTTAAGTCCAATTGAGGCACAAGTGAATGATGTCATTGGGCCTCTTTGAAAATGAAGGACAAACAACTTAAACACCTGTTAGGTTCTAGGCATTGTGTTAGGCACTAGGTCTAGAGGGATAAAAATAACAATCTTTAAAAGTGTACATTTACTGGACGAAGGAAGAAAGACACATACAAGTAAATGTTTGACTTACACAAAAGAAATAAAAGGAAATTTGTGGACTGGCATTAGCAACTTGTGAGATCAGGAAAACTTGGTAACAAAGGTTTCTAGAACTGAACTTTAAGAGAAGCTAAAGATTCTGAGAAACAGAGATGAGGGAAAGTTATTCCAGACATGGGTGATGGTCTGGGCCCTGACCCAATACCATAGGATCCCAAATGAAAAGCTAGTGGAGACCTCAGAGGCCATGTATTTGAAACACTTCAAATTGCAAATGCGGAAACTGAGGCCCAGAAAGGCTAAGAGATTTGTCACCAATGTCACACAGTTAAATTGCAGGGTGGATTGGCAACTCCAGTCCTTTGACTCCAGGTCTAATATATGTTATACTTTTCTGTGCTCTCTTGTACAAAGACAAGCAAGTAGGCCAGCTTGGCTCTATTTCTTCTTTCTTCCTCCTTCCCTCTAAATTTTCACATGTCTCAAAGCTCTTTCTTTGGTGCTTTGCCTTTTTTCCATTAAAGATCTCACTAACATTCAAGGTTTCTACTGTCACCTCTGCATGGGAGATTCTAAAAGCTCCAATTCTATCCTGGACCTCTCTTCTGAGTTATAATACTACACCTTCAAATAGTTGTTAGGCACTTCCTTGAGGATGTTCCTGCCTCTTTCAACTTCATCATCTTAAACTGAAGTCATTTTCTTTCCCAAACCTTCCTATAATAAAAATGATCATTTCTGTCAGTGGTGTTACCTAATCATCCATACTCATTTCAATTCAATTCAATAAGTATTTATTATGCCAGCCACTGTGTTAGGTGCTAGGAATTAAAAGAGGCAAAAGACAGTCCCTGCCCTCATGGAGGGCAATTTAATGGGGGGAGGGGACAACATGCAAACAAATATATAAAAAAGCAAGTAATATACAAGATAAATTATTGACAGAAGGAAGGTACTAGAATTAAGAGGCTTTGGGGAAGGCTTCCTTCCCCAAGAAAGGCTGAAGGTGAAACTTTAGTTAGGGTTTGTAGGAAGCCAGGGAGGCTGAAGCTAGAGTGGAAGAAGAAGAGCCTTCCAGGTACAAGGGAAAGCCAGAGAGAATACCTGGAAGACAGAGATGGAGTGTCTTCTTGGAGGAACAGCCATGAGGCCATTGTCCCTGGATTGGAGAGTACATGTTGGGAAGTGAGGTGTAAGAAGACTGTCAAGGATAGAGCTGGCTCATGAAGGGCCTTAAATGCCAAACAGAGCATTTTGTATTTATCCCTGGAGGCAATAGGGAGTCACTGAATGATATTGAGTGCAGGGGTCAGATGATTAGACTTGTGTTTTAGAAAAAATTACTTTTGTGGCTCAATGGAGAATGGATTCATGTGGGGAGAGACTTGAGGTAGGCAGAGCCACCAGTAGGCTATTGCAGTAATCGAGGCATAAGGTGATGAGGACTATTGTGGCAGTGCCAGAGGAAAGAAGAAGACATATTCAAGAAATGTTGCAAAAGTGAATTCAGCAGCCCTCAGCATCAGCTTGGATAAGGGGGTGGGAGAGAGAGAATGAAGAATCTTAAATGACTCCTAGATTGTAAGCCTGAGGATCTGGGAGGATGGGGTTGCTTGGAGTTGAAGAGGGAATAGAAATCCAAGAACTGCATTCTGATCTTGGTCATGTGACATAACACATGTCACCTACCCTCTCTGTGCCTCAATTTTCTCCCTTGTAAAATGAATGTTTTACACTGGATAATCTCTAAGGTTCCTTCCAACCCTGACCCTCAATTACTTTAAATAACCAGTTGTTTTCAAAGGCATCCCCTGGTATGGTTTCTATAATATGTTCAAAGGCATGGCCACATCTGTCAGTCAGCTGCAGCCCCTAGGCAATCAGGTAGAGCAAAGGTCAGAGGTAAAGCACAATGGTCAAATAAGTCTTCCATTCTTTATTTTTAAAAATGAAGAGTGAGATTTTCGTTGTTTTTGCCAAGAATGAAATTAAAAAAGTTGGCACCTTAGCAGCCCCCGAAGTGCTCATTGTATGTGAACATGTCCCTTGTATACCATTTTGAGTTTGACAAGTATGTGCACATCACCATGACACATGTCACTAAATAACCCAACCTCATGTATAGAAAAAGTTCTTTATAAATACAGATTAATATTCTTATTTGTTTTCTGAATCTTACCAATTGTAGCTCAATCAGGTTTCTTTTTTAAATAAGAAGAGTTTTTATGCTTGAAAATAAACAGTACCACCACTATACGTGCTAGTTGAAAAATCCTTCTGTAAAGACAGAAAATCCTTCATGAATGAGTCTTCTCAGAGGAGCCGCTTTCATCAGTTGCCCCTGAGTATAATGCACATGGCTTGTCAATTAGATCTGTTCATTACCTTGAGGCACTGCAGGCATAATATTTTATTGAGCGGAGGTCCTCTTTACTAATGGATGTTATATCAGCATCATGTAGCACATTTGGTGCATGAATTGATATTTGATTGAGGGCACTGATAAGATCTATTTTGGATTTTTGGAGGGTACTTGTTTTTATTACATACTGTGTAGTGAAGGAAGATAGATATCTGAGTGCTGCAGCTGGGATGTTGTTGTTTCTAATGCTTGGTACTTAACCTGGATAAGTGTGCATTGATAACTGGGCCCAATTTCATATTCCTTTCTAGTTATGATCACTACTTTGGTGATTATAATCCAGGATAATATAGGATTTTAGTGATTTATATCTTAAAATAAAATTTTGAATGAATTTGTAATGATAAAAAAATCACCTGTTAAAAGTATTTAACATATAGTAAAGGTATTGATAATGAGAGGGAACATGGTATAATGAATAGAGAGCCTATAAGCCAGGAAGACTTGTGTCCAAGTCTTACCTTTGAAACATAACTGACTTCATGACCTTGGGCAAGGTCACTTAACCTCTTCATATTCTAGACAACCACCATAATAAGTTGAGAATAAGGTACTAACCAACCTACATTGGCAGAAGAAATGCCCCGCACTAGTGGTGTGACAAGTCCAGTACTTATCCCTATTAAGATCCAAGAGTATGTAATTTTTTTTTAATGGGGTTAAGGGACTTGCCCAGGGTCACACAGCTAGTAAGTGTCAAGTATGTGAGTCCAGATTTGAACTCAGGTCCTCCTGAATCCAGGGACGGTGTTTTATCCATTGTGCCACCCAGCTGCCCTAGAGTATGTAATTTTGAAACTTTTGTTTTTAGAAAAAGAAAAGTTTAGTTTTAGATTTTTAGGTAGGTGGTCCAGTGAACTTAACACTGGGACTGAAGTTAACAAAAGAAAAAAAATTAGTTCAAATCTGGCCTCAAACAATAATTTGCTACTTGACCCTGGGCAAGGCAATTAACTTCTGTCTGCCTCTATTTCCACAACTGTAAAATGGAGATAATAATAACACCTTCCTTCCAGGGTTGTTATGAAGATCAAATGATGTAATACTCCTAAAGCACTTAGCACATTACTTGACACTTAGAAGGTACTTAATCTTGTTTCCTTACTTCCTTTGCAAGCTTCCTTTGTTTGTTAAAACAAAGAACATTTTACCATGTAAGAAGGTTATTCAATGACTTTTATGCAACTCAGCACTTGGTTACATCTACTTTCTGGAAACTCTTCTCCCTCAGTTTCTGAGATACTCAAACTTTTTTGCTTTCCCACCCACCTGTGCCAGTCCTTCTGTGTCTCGTTTGCTGATTCCTTTTCCCAGTCACTTAATTAGAAGATGCCCCACACTTCATTTTTTGAGCATCTTCTTTTCTTTCTTTATGCTATCTGTCTTGTCAATCTTATTCATTGCTCTGCCTCTCAATGTCATTTTGCAAATGGCTTCCAAATCTATGTTTCAACCTTCTACTTGACATAGAAACTCATTAAGGATTTAGAGTTTGGAGAGAACTTGGGTTTTCTTCAGTCCAAATTCCTCATTTTCCTGAAGGTCAGAGGATAATACAATGAGTAAATAGTTAGGATATCACTTGAAACCTCAGCACTTAGCAAAGTGCCTGGCATAATATAGGCACTTAATAAATGCTTATTGACTGACAGACTGACTGACTGATTTGAAACTCTCTGGGTTCTCTCTGTCCAAACTCAGTGCTCTTATTATTTTACATTATATTTTTTCCAACTTCCTAGTGGAAATCTCTACCAGGATATCCCAGTGGTATTTAAAATATAACTATCCAAAAAAGAACATATTTGCCTTCAAACCTGCTCTTCCTTCTGTCATCCGGATTTCTGTTAACTGCAAGGTTTCACAAAATTATCTATGCTTGAAACTTCAATTTTATATTTTATTTTCCCCTTTCTCTAAACTCATATCCAATGAGCAGTCAAATGCTTTGAATCTGATCTCTACTCCATCATGTATTGTACCTGCTGCCACCTTCGCACATATCTTCATTTTTACCCACTGCATTTATTATAGTAACGACCTCCCCTTCAATCACTTCATCTTGGAATATACCCTTCACTCTTAAGCCAAATCAATTTTTAGTCCTCTTGGTCAGTGCCTTTCAGTGGTTTCCATTGCCTACCAAGTTAAATCTAAAGTCTCTCCTTTAGCAATCAAGGGCTTATATTATCTGGTTCTTTCCTAACATTACAGCCTTGTATCAAACTGTTCCCTTTCAGGTAAACAGTAATCTAACCAAATTTTATTACTTGATGTACCTTGTACTTGGACAATATTTTCCCACTTGCATGCTTATGTTCATGCTATTTATATGGGATTTCCTGCCCTCCATCTCATATCAAATACTACTTTTCCCATGAAGCCTTCACTGTTTACTCCCCACAATTGAAATGTTTATTCTTTCCTCATACTTCCCGTAGCACTTGGTGCTTCATTTGCTGTTCTTAATCTATTCTCTTCTGAATTATAGTTACTAAATAATGTACCATATTTGTGTATATATCCTCCCACCTCTCCATTAGATTGTGGTTTTCCTATTAACTAGTCCAGAGCTTTGCACAAAGTAGAATCTTAATAAGTGGCTGTTATATGTGTCAATGAATATGACACAAGAGTTGGACTGTACTTATGCTGTATTTCATATAAAAGATTAGGAATCAGAATACAAAATTATAAGTCCTTATTTGTTAATAAATTTCTGATCTTTGACAAATCATTTAACTTCTCAGGGACACTTTTTAGATATTTGTGCAATACATCATAGAGCTATTGTGAGAATAGTCAGTCAGCTAACATTTAGTAAACAGCTACTATTTGCAGGTACTGTGTCAAGTGCCAGGGATTAAAGAAAGGCAAAAAACCAAACATTTCCTGCTGTCAATGAGGGCGGAATCTGAGGGTGGAGTCTAATGGCAGAGACAACATGCAAAAAACTATATGCAAACAAGATCTGTACATGAGAAATTCGAGGTAGTATCAGTGGAAAGTCACTAAGATTAAGGAGGACTAGAGGAGATTTCTTGCAGAATATGAGAGTCTTTTAACTAAGACTTGAAAGAAGCCAGGAAATTCAAGAGTGGAAATGAGGAGGGTAGCCTTCCAGACTTTAAGGACAACCAGTGAAAATGTCCAGAATAGAGAGATGGGATTTCATGAATGAAGAAGGGTATGGGAGAACTTGTCAGAGTATGTGGAGGGAAGTGAGTTATAAGAAGACTGGAGAAGGAGATAAAGAGAGAGGGCCAACAGAAGGAAGGGCAGATTGGGGGAGGCAACAGACAGAAGCAAATCCCTTTTGAAGAGGGATAGGATGAAAGAAGATGGATAATAGAATAAATATCATGGGGAAGGGAATAGCATGGAAGGGAAATGGTTAACAATAGTAATCATGAAAAAGAGAAAAAGGGGAAAAATTGTACAAAAAATATGTATAGCAACTCTTTGTGGTGGCTAAGAATTGAGAATCAAGGGAATGTCCATCAATTGAGGAATGATGGAAGAAGCTGTGGTATATGATTGTGGTGGAATGCTCTTGTTCTATAGGAGATGACAAACAGGATGATCCCAGAAAAACCTGGAAAGACTCAAATGAACTGATGTATAGTGAAGTGAGCAGCACTATGTATAGTGAATAGTGACAGCAGTATTGTTCAATGAGCAATTGTGAATAACTTAACTACTCTCAGCAATTCAATGAGCCAAGACTAATGACAAAGCTTACTATCCACCCCCATAGAAAGAATTGATAAAAAGACCACTTGTGGATTGTATATATATAGCCTGGTTGCTGTCTTGTAGAGGGGGAGGAAAGGGAGGGAGGGAGGGAGAGAGGGAGGAAAGGGAGGGAGGGAGGGAGAGAGGGAGGGAGAAAAATCTGGAACTCTAAATCTTATGAAAATGAATGTTGAAAATTACCCTTACATGTAACTGGAAAAAAATAAAATAAATGTTTGTTGCTAAAATAAAAAACAACAACAAAAACAACAAAAAGAAGATTCGGAAGGTCAGATGAAGTTGGGGTATGAAGAGCTTTAAAAACCAGAGTTATTTATGTTTGTGAAGGTAATGAGGATCCATTCAAGTTTATCAAATTGGTAGATGATATGGTCAAGACTGAATTTTAGAAAGATCACTGACAATTGAGTGAAGAAGGGATTGGAGTGGGGAAGTACTTAAGGCAGAGAGACCAACCAGTAAGCTATTATGACAGATATGAAGGTGAAATAAACAGGACTGTATAAGTGATTGGATATGTGGGGTGAGAGAGGGCATGGAAAGAAGGATGACACCTAGGATGTGAGCCTGGATAACTGGGAGTATAGTAGCATCTTTAATTGTTATGCGGATGTTAGGAAGAGGAAAGGGTTTGGATAATGAGTTCACTTGTAGACATGTTGAATTTAAGATATTTAAGGGTCTTCTTGTTCAAGAGGTCTAATAGACAGTTGGAGATGTGAGACTGGAGGTTGGAAGAGAAGTTAGGACTAGACAAGTATATCTGAGATTTTTCTTCATAGAGATGATCACTGAAACATGGAGAACTAATGAGATCACCAATGAAATAGTATAAAGGTTGAATGGTATTCGATTCACCAAAAATAATTATATAAGTATAAGCTTTTTCGTTATTATGGGTAATCTGTGTGAAAGCATTTTGCAAAGTAATATGTGGATATGCTTTATTAGTATTATTTGTAGAAGCTGCATAAGAAAAAATTGGCTCCATGATAACGAGAAAATAGTGTTAACATCACATCAACAAATTAAACCAGTCCGTGGTTTGAAATGTAAAAAAAAATGCACAATGTAGGACAGACTAGAAATGATGCAGAATTTCAATCTACATTAAATCAAACTACGACATTCTGATCTTTAAATTTCTTTTCTTATCCCCCTCCCTTCCTTCTTGCCTTTCTTCTTTCCTCTGTTCTTTTCCCTCTCCCTTTCCTCCTTCTCTCCCTCCCTTCTTTCCTCCCTTTCTTTCCTTCTTTCTATGTATATTTTGAGAGTATAAAACAGAGCAATAAGTGGAAGGCAAAGTGCATTCAGCAATTCAAGTGATGTAAAAAAGAAAGGCCTTATTTTTTGTGTAGTTATTGGAGAAAAAATGTGGAGCAACATACCTGAATCTCTAATTTGTCCTGCAGTAATGATGAAACTTATTTGATTTACTTAGAGCATCGAATGGCATTTTGAACCTTGTTATTTAAGATGACTCCATTAAAAATATAGTTATAGCAATGATGATGACTAGAAAATATAGTGTTTTAAGGTTTACAAAGGGCCTTAGAAGTATTATTTCATTTAATTCTTAAAACAATTGTGTGAGGTAGGTCAACTCCATTTTACATATGAGGTATTCAAATCAAAAAGAAATTAAGTGACTTACCCAATGTCACACAGCTATTCAAATTCAGATCTTCCAGACTCCAAATCCAATACTCTAATACTTGTAATCATTCAATGAAAGGTTTTTTGTGCAGTTTGGCTATAGAAGAGAGACCCTTTTGCACAGGAAATAAAGTTCTGTCATTGAAACTAGAAAGACCTGAGATAGAGTCCCACTCTGATTTATGCTGACTGGTTGACAGAGGGCTAATTACTTAAACTCTCAGTACTTTGGACAACTCTCCATGACTACAGAGAAGGTACCCATCCAAATTGGTAGAAGGATTTCTTTCACCTGTCAGTTCCCTACACCAGTATAAACACAAACCTAGTCCCAACCTTATCCTTGGTGATAGAAGAGCCTCTCTTCATTTTGTGACGTCTGAATATATAAACATTTTTCAGCTATTTTAATAGCAGTTTTCTGAAGACTAAATAAAGTTACCTAAAATTATTTGGACTTTTAAAAATTCACTATTAAAAAAAGATAACTCTGTCTATATCAACTAATATAATTAAAATATTTAATAAGCCTGGGTGGGAAAAAAGAAGCTTGTGACAATGACTATATTAATTACACACACACACACACACACACACACACACACACACACACACACACACACACACATATATATATGAGTAGAGTGATTTGGAGCGCTGGGGTTTCAAGTAAAATTTAAGCCAAAACCTTTTTCGAAAAGGTAACATTTAATGACAGGAATTAAATAGAAAACTTTGCCCATTGAACTACTTAAATTTAGTTGATTTTAAAAAAAATTCTGAAAGTGTTATTCAAAAAGAATATAGATATGGATTTTGCATTATCTGATATCCTCAGATACTTAGCACTACAACAGCAACTCATGTGGGGCATTGTCAGAGCAGCAGGGGAAAAAGGTAAAAGGTCAAAAAAGACCTGTGCTGTCTGAGTTCATGACACAGAAGAAAGCTTTGGTTCCTCATGTGAGCACACTCTGAAGTAGAATAGTTAATTCTTAGTTAATCAGAATTTTCCCTTGCTCCTACAACAAGGGAATGGGAATCTTTACCCAAAATATATTAACATAGTACTACATTTGGTAAAAAGTTAAGTTTGAGAAAATATGTAGAAAATATGCCAGCATGATAATATGGCAAATTCATTGGACTGAGAATTTGAACATCTGGATCCTGGTCATTTCTGTGCCATTGAGAGAAGTGCGATATTGGTCAAGTCACTTTACTGCTATAACTATCAGTTTCTTCATTTGTAATACTAAGAAGAGTCTATGAGTCTTGATGTCTAAAATTCTGTTTCTTATATGAATACTAAAAAAATAGAAATTTACATATATGTATATATGCATATATTTACATAGATGTATATGTATAGTAAATTTCATAATCACAGAGAAGACAGTTATCCATGCAACATGTATGTGTGTGTGAAAGAGAGACTGCTTTCCCTGTGTTTGTTATGCAATTTATATTGCTTACCCTTTTCTCTAGTGCATGGATCATTTTACTTCAGTGTTTCCTCTCTCGGGGAGTATTTACAAGAATAGCAAAAACAAAAACCCAGAAGTCCTCATTGTGTGTTCAAGCAAGATAGCCAGTGAGAGCAGTAACTGTCCAGGGCCCATGGAGAGGTGCAAAGGCCAAGGCACATGGTGAGAAACTGACTAATTTCAATAGTTAGATGAAGTTGTTCCATGAGACTTGTTCATATAAGAGTACTATAGACTTGAAAACCACACAATTCTCCCTTCTGTGCTATAAAGACAGCTTTTATTGTCTGTTGGCAATTTTATACCTTTTGGACTTTTATTGGATTAATTTCCATGAACTCCATTACCTAGAAAGATCACCAACAAGTAAGCTGCCACTTAAGTAGAAATATTCCACACAAATCAAAATGCAGCTTTCTGATCAGGCCAACAAGTACAGCTTAGCTTTATAATATACTAACTACAATCAGAGATTGTATTTTTCATGACCAAAAGTTTCTCTTATTCATGAGTACAACAATAATATCCAGAAACCCAAAAGTATAGGGCAAATGTCAGAATTTCTCAATGTTATCATTACAACAGTATTTGGCAAGGCTGAGTCATTTTCGTTGATAAGAGAATATTCTAAAGGGAATCTTAAATACTAATTACAATTCTGTTATTGCTAGGCTATGTGAACATTACCAAACAATTTAAGCTCTTTGTGTCAGTTTCTTCATATCTGGATCAAAGACAGTAATGCAACCTACCATGTGAATGTATAAGAGTAATTAATAAAATAGTACTTTCTCATGTTTATTTATTGCTGTGCAAAAATGTTCCATTACTTTCATAAAATCATTTATTTAGTCATTCACTTACAGAATATTTCAAAAATGTATATCCTTGAAGTTTGTATATATAGTCTTTCTAAAATACTTTATGTTCCTGTCAGAATATAATGGTGCCAGCATTATTTCTGCCTTTGTCATTATTTATATAACTTAACATCACTTTATAGAATTTCACAGTTTAATATAGCTATCGCACTTGCAGGTTTTTGTTTTAATATTTTTTTGGGGGGGGCAATGGGAGTCAAGTGATTTGACCAGGGTCACACAGCTAGTAAGTGTCAAGTGTCTGAGGCCAGGTTTGAAGTCAGGGTACTCCTAAACCAGGGCAGTGCTTTATCTACTGTGCCACCTAGCTGCCCCTCACTTTGCAGGTTTTTTTAATCAATATTATCATAATGTATTCTATGATCATGTTATATTAATACTTTATAATATATAACACAAACCTATGAGGGGGTGGAAAGCTGATGAGGCAATAAGTTCCATTGATCCATACAGATAAGGAAACTGAGGAAGAGATAGGTTGAGACTCTCCCACTATTATTATTATTTGTCAGTGCAATGAGGGTTAAGGACTTTGCCCAGGGTCCACAGCTAGTAAGTGGTCAAATGTCTGATGTGCCAGGTTTGAACTCAGTTCCATCCTGAATTCCAGGGCCAGTGACTTTATCCCCTGTTCCACCACGCTGCCCCCTCACACACACATTATATAGCTTTTCTGTCAGATCTGGGCATTACGCCTACAACTTTTGGGTTGTAAGCCCAATGTCTTTTTGATTATAACTTGTTCTCTTTCTCATCCATAAGGTAAAAAATTTCAAATTAGGAAATAATCCCCAAAATTGTATCTTTGCTTTCTTAGTGGTTAGTATGGCATACACATTGACTTAAAGAAAAGTTGAGATTTTTCATTTTGTGAAAAGTAGACCACTCAATTACATGTATCTAATGATATAATGATTGGTTCAAAGAGATAAATGTGCTTCCTTCTCCTTCAGGGATGTGTAATTGACCAACCAAGCCTGAGGTGACATTGAAAAACGGATATGAAAGTAGATCTCTTTCAATAATATAGGCCTTGATACTCACTTGCTGTGTGACCTTGAGAGCACTTAAAATTTCCATTATTTACTAAAGGCACTTAGCACTTGATCTTGTAAGGAATAATGAGTCAAAATGTTGGACAAACTTTGCGCGAATGTTCTCAGCTGGATAAGATATTCTGCTCACACTTGTGATACTCTAAGTTCCCAGGATTATGTTGTAGCAAATTAACACCCCGCCCCTTTTTTTTCCAAAATCAAATCCCTAGGGCCAAAAAAGGTAATGTGTTTTCAAAAAGGAGAATAGTACAGTTCATTTCATTACTATCAACAAATGTTATAAATGCAGTCATAAGTTTGTTAGTTTCAGGTGTAACTGACTTTAAGAATTGTTTTTTAATTTTTCTTTTGAATTATGACTAAAAAATGTGGCCATGTTGATAGAACATTTTTTGAACCAGAAAAGTTTATACTCTAAGATAGAGAGCAATACAATAGGATCAATCAATAAATACTTATTACACATTTATCATATGCCCAGCACTGTGCTAAGGGTTAGAAATTAAAAGACAAAAGAGATTCTATCCCTGCTCTTAGAAAGCATATGTGCTAATGATAGAGGAAAGATATGCATGCAAAAATATAGGCAAATTACATATGGCGCATATACAAGATAATCATTGTAGTGAAGCCCTGAAAAAACAGTGGAAACCAGGAAAGACCTCATATAGATTTTGAAGTTGGTCTTAAAGAAAACTAGGGATTCCTAAAAGGAGTGATGGGAAGGGAATTGGATTCTAGTCATGGACACTAGCCAGTGAAAGAACATAGAGAAGAGAAATGGAGTATTGTGTATAAGGAGCAGCAAGAAGCTAATGTGGGAAGGGGCTTAAGGTATAAAAATTTTGGCACATTAAGAAGAGGCCAGACTATGAAAAGCTTTGAATGCCAAATAAAATATTTTACATGTCAACCTAGAAATATTGGGAATCATTGGAGTAATAGGGAATGACATAATCAGGCATGCTTTAGGAAAATCACTTTGGCGGTTGTGTGAGAAGATTTACTGGAATGAGAGGTGATGAAGCTATTTTAAAGTCCAAATACATGGTCACATGAACCTGAACCTTGGAGGTGGCTGTGTGAGTGGAAAGAAGCGATGTGTTTGAGAGATGTTATAGAAATATGAAAAGTAGAGCCTGGCAACTCGGTGTTGAGAGAGGACAAAAAAAAGAGGATGATACTGAGATTGAGAACCTGAATGGCTTAAGGATAATGCTGCCCTTGAAAGAAGTAGGAAAGTTTAGAAGAGATGTGGGTTAGGGAAAATAAAGGGTCCTATTTTGAATATGTTGAATTAGAGATGCAGTGGGAATCTATTCTAAATGCCGAGTAAACTAGAGTTTGGGAGAGAGGCTAGGGTTGATCTATAGATCTGGGAGTCATACTGCATATATATGATCATTGAACCCATGGGAGCTGATGTGATCATCAGATATAATAAAAAGCTTAAAACAAAGAATAGGTAATATAGATAGAAAAGAAAAGCGAGCATGTGACTGAGACTTGAAAGACCCCACAGTTAGTAGGCATACCCTGGATCCTACTGATGAAATATTTACTAAGCTTCAGTGGTGTATAATACCTGAGGTAGGTGATGGGTAAAAACCAGAGACACAAAAGGAGCTTACATTTTAGCTGCTTTGGTTATGTTGTTGTTGTTTGGGTGAGCAGTTGAGGTTAAGTGACCTTGCCCAGGGTCACACAGCTAGTAAATGTCAAGTGTCTGAGGGCCGAATTACTCAGTCCTCCTTACTTCAGGGATGGTGCCTGTCCACTGTGCCACCTAGCTGCTCCTTACTTTGTATTTTTATGTAGTCATGATTTCATTGCTGAAGGTACCCTCACAACTAGGATAGATGGCTGAACCACCCATACTCTATTCTATAAGAACTTTTCTCCATTGGCTTTCTGAAAACCTTCCATGGAGTATCTCCCTAATTACTTGGAAACTTTCCTCTAGTTCTTTTAATAGTTCATGGGTACCAGATTCAGGAGCTCCAGTCTTATTATATGGCTAACCCACCTGCTTTTCTGGCCATATGTCCTTGCTGATATTTTGATAATATTTAATAATGATGATAGTGGTTGTTACCTAGTATTTTAAAGTTTGCAAAATCCTTTTGTGTACGTTTTTTTCTATTTTGGATTCCCAATAGCCATGTCATACTTGTACTACAGGTATTATCATTTCCATTTTATAGAAGAGAAAACTGATACTCAAAGCAATAAAAATGATTTTCTGTGCCACATGACTAGGCACCTGTGAGGAGGTGTATTCAAAACATGGTGTGGGTACTTCCTGAAAAAGATACCAATTTTCTCACTAAGCTGCCATTGTCTTTTTACATCATATCTTTGGTAAAATTTCCAGGATACTGACAGGCCCATGAATCTTATAGTCATCCTTTGGGCCATCTGCATTTAGATACTTTTGAAGATGTAGTATTCTACAACAACTTATAAATATCAATGATAACAACTATAAAAGTATTCTATAATAGCATATTATATAGAATATTATAGAATACAAAGAATAATATTGAAAAGATGGCTTAGTTGCATCCCAAGGATAGCTTTATTGTTTTTCAATAATTCATTCATGTCTGATTTTGTATGACCCTATTGGGATATTCTTGCCAAAGATCCTGAAGTAGCTTTCCACTTCCTTCTCCAGCTCATTGGACAGATGAGAAACTGAGGTAAACCATGGTTAAGTGATTTGCTCAGAGTCACCATATTTGAACTCAGATGAATCTTCCTGCCTTCAGGCCTGGCACTCTCTCTACTGTGTGATGTAGCTAACCCAGGGATAGCTTGAGGCAGCACTAATGTTGAACAGAGAAAATAATATATTCCATCAATCAATAAACATTCGTTAAGGATTTACTATGTGCCAGCTTTCTAGTAAAATGAAGAATATAAACTGATATATAACAAGTTGATTTGCTAGTGGTGTATATGAATGTAAGCATGTGTATACACAGGTACACATATACAGATATTTGTATACATACTATCCTTAACAATGTGAGTATAATTAGGGAAGGATAATGATAAAGGGGGGTGAGATTTAGTTTCTAAGAGTGAGAAAAGCACTTTAGGAATAGAACGAGGCCTGAGATTTAGTTTATGACACAACTAGATGAAAGGAATAATTATTTAAGGTAAGTTTTTAAAGCAAACAAAAAAGTGTATTTTTGATTCATATTATTGAATGTAGCTACAATGCTACTATAATATTTACGTCCTTCAGTTGTTAAACTGTGTGGAAACTCAAATGTAAATGAATGTTATTAGAGTGATAGGCCACTGGATTCTAACCATTTTGTAAATGCACACGTAATAAGTTGCTGCTGTAGATCGTAACAACAATGTATTGAATTTAATGTGCTTGGTTGGAGAAATCAGTGTCGTAAGCTATAACTGTCTACCTTGTTCAAGATGTTCATAATGTAAATAGATGTGTTTGGGGAAAATACACATCTACAACTCTTTATTCTAGAAAAAAAGACAAATGTGACAACTTGGACATATATTTATTCAAAGATATCCACATATTAACTGTTTTATTAATTGAATATGGACATGTGCATAACACTGTCTAAGTGACAAAATTGTTAATCATGATAAGTTTATTACATTAATAACAGAAAGATGGTGCGTTATAGAGAATAAAAATATTGGTTGAGTTGAGAAGACTTTGGAAGTCTCCTTCCAATCAACTATTTAAAGATAAATTGCAAAACTGCTAATTTGCTTTGATACAGGGAGTTTGCTCATCAGGAGTTCCCTGCAGCAATGAAATCATAAGACTGATTAAAATATAATAAGTAGGGGGCAGATAGGTGTGCAATGGATAAAGCACTGGCCTTAGATTCAAGAAGACCTGAGTTCAAATCCAGCCTCAGACACTTGACACTAACTATCTGTGTGACCCAGGGCAAGTCACTTAACCCTCATTGCCATGGAAAAAACCAAAAACAAAAGCAACCCCCCCAAAAAAAACCCCAAAATATAATTATAGCAGTAATCAACAGGTAAGGTGGGAGAAGTGTAAACACTGACATATCATGGCTTTCTATATACATATATACATATACAGACACATAGATTACACATAACATATATACATAGAAATTCCCAAATGGAATGGCTCATTTCAGATGTGAAGAAATATGTAGGACAATTCAAAATATTAATAAAATTGACTCTCACTTCCAATACACAAAATTCTTTCCAGAAGGAAATTTGTTATCAGTATCTGTCTTTCAAATATATCAGAGCCAAGTTTTCAAATTTGAATACCTCCTAAGGAAATTCTAAGGTGGTTACATTTCTGGTTTTTGTTCATATAATAAGTATAGTTAGGTCACATTCCCCCCCACCCCTAACCTCCTTTTGGGGAGAATGCCCTAGTGCTTCTAAACACAAATCAGGTGCCTCTGCTTCACAAGTCCTGATACCAGGAATACCCCATCATACCCCAGTTTCATTTCCTCACTCTCTTGTATACTTTGTCCTGGTATTGTATATTTTTTATCTGTATACATGTTGAATCTCCTAAGTAACTGTAAACTCCTAAGGGCAAGGTTTTGACTTTATATCTCAAGGAAATACCACAACTCCAAGTATATAGTAGGTTCTTAATAAATTTTTGGTAAATTGAAAATCTGTTGAATTGAAATGACATGTTCATTTTGTCACCCACCAATGAATGAGTTCCAGCAACATGAACTAATCTAGGATTTAATCCACATCATACAAAGATTCTCAGTTCCTACAGAATTCTTCATACACCAAAAGAAGATGACAATGTGACCTTAGTTTTTTCATGTACCTTTATCTGAATCTTGATGCATTTCAGAATGGTTTTCATGGCATGAGAACTCTATATTAGGCTAGAATGATTTTGGCATTTCAGCACAAATGAGATGCTAGTCTTTAATAGTTAAGCCACACATTCATTTGTCCATTATATAGAGGTGTCCACAGATATGGTGTGAATGACCACATCTATTAATTTATACTCGAGTTCAGCATAGACATTAAATGGAAAAAGAAATTGCTTTACTTTGGTCGACAGTTATATGCATGAAAAGTAGGGCCAGTGAATAGCAGACAGGACTGTTAATTCTACTAGTTCATAAAGAACTCTATAGTTCTCACTGTTTGCATGACAGAATAGGCTTTTCAGAATTTGTCATGAGAAATATAATATCTGTATTGGACTCTTGGCAGTCTGCCAATGGCATGAGGTTTATTGTTTTCTTAAATCAAAAAATATTACTTTTGTCTTTATTGGCTATGTTAATATATCACCTATGGGTGTTTAATAAAATCTGAAAATAATTTCTTATGATGTTTGGTGTGGAAAAGATAAATATTAAAAATAATGAATCTTAAACATTCATTATATAATCAAATACAAGTGTTATACCAAATTTTCAATAAAGTAAATTTCTGTAAATGAATCTACTCCATTCTTGAATTCCATAATGAAATTAGAGTTCTTTTCTATTCAGAAAGGGGAGAGAATTATCACTTTAAAGTAATACTATCACACTTTAAAATGAAACACATTTTTTAAAGATGCATGATTAAATAATTTTAAAATAAAATACAAAAATTACATATATTTCTAGATTATCTATCGTATGCTGTCTATGTGTAAGAAGTTATAGATTTTTTAAAAAATCTGAAAATACAGTATCAGAAATTTTGATCATCTGTTTAGTCTGCCTGCTTTAAAATCTAACTGGTTTTCTTACTAGTATCAACAATTTTTAACCTGTATGACTTATAAACAAATTTCCCCATCTTTTCCTGGGGGATTAGCTTTCTCATCCATTGAATTTAATTGTAATGGACTCTCTTTAGGTGTCTTTGCCTAAAGACACACACAGAGTTTGTTGTGGTGCCCATAGTTGGTGGAGATGACATATAAAACTAAGTACTTCCTTCAAAAGAGTAGGGTCTATCTATTGGGGGAAAGCATGCACTTTTCTAGTAACAGTTTATGTTTTACATTAATTAATGTAATAGAGACTTGTGTGTATATTGACTCCCAACACCCCCTCTACCATCCAAAAGTAATTTTGATTAATGGATTTATGGTATCCTTCTTAGGACATTGTTAGAGTATCAATACATATTTGATTGTTAATGAACCAGGCACAGTACAGAAAGTTGAATGATTGCTGGAGTTTATCTTAATAGAAATAATATGGGAATCGAGGGACTCCAGTCAATGACTGAAGAGGAAAGATGGTGGCAATATAATGGTAGACTTGGAACTCAAATCTGATGAGATCCGAATATTCTGGTCTATAGAATTAATTTGTGATTCAATTGATCTTTCAAATTCAGAATTATGTCAGTATAGTATGTAAACTGTAGAATGCCTACAATAAATCATTTTTTAAAATGCATATACAAAAGCATGGGGGATATCTACTTGGGCGCAGGACTTTTAATCTATATTGGTGGAGAGAAAACCCATATCTATGAATGTACATATTCTTTTCAAGAAACCAGGGCATTTGCAAATGGGGCGACCTATCTTCAAATGGATAGAGAGTATTTAGAAATGTTTTTTTTTAATGATTCATGGCTTTAATATAGATAGATAGATAGATAGATAGATAGATAGATAGATAGATAGATAGATAGATAGATAGATAGTACTAACCCTTACCTTCATTTTAGTATGAGATTTCTAAAAATTTAGAGACATGTATACTTATGTTTTCTTCTCATTTTCAATGCTTCCAAGATTTCATTGAACAATTTTTCACTCAGATTGGGACCTTTCTTCCACTGTTTATTCTCTTCTCATCAGATAACCACCCTCCATCTCCTAGGCTAAAAAGTTTGGAGTTCTCTTTGACTCTTTTTTCTCCTTCATTACTACTACACAGTTTATCATCAAGACTACTTTTTCCTTTAAAGTATGGAGTCTTTTTGTTTGTTTTAAGACTGGAAATCCCTATCTGGCCCAGGATACAAGTAGTGCCCACTCATAGGTCAGATTCCATTACCCAGCTCTTTTTCCAAACTGTGTCGGTTCACTCCTCCTTAGGCAAGCTCGTGACAAACTTCTCTGCCTTGGGGAGGCTCATTTTTGGGATGTAAGACTTAGTGGGGCAACCCAATCAGTTTTGTCCATCCCAGAGCTCAAGGGATCCACTAACTTCAGTCTCTCTAGGGGCAGGGATTGAAGGAATGTGCTACCACACATAGCAAACAGGGTCCATGTACTTATTTTTTTTAAATAACTACTTCAATATAATTAATGTTCTTTGTAAATCTATGTATTTTGTTTTATACATTTAATAACATTATTTTGAGATTAACTGAGTTTCTATAAACTGAAAGAGGGTACCATGAAACACAGAAAAGTTATGAGCTGCTTTTTAATATTTTCTAATTCACCCCTTTCTTCTCCATTTCCCCAGTTATCACAATATATAAAGTCTCTTTTACCTTAAGTTTGGATTGTTGTAAAACTTTCCCATTTCCTTGGTTCTGTTCTTTCTCCCCCTCCAACATATCCTGCATTTTGCTTCTAGACAGATCTACCTAACAGAGTGCTTTTATTGTTATTCCTTTGCCTAAGAAGAGAGGGTATTTCCTGTGAAGACAATTTATATCATAGTTCTAAAAAGTTGTGCATATAATTATTTACATTTGGTAGATGTGAAAAACGAGAAATCAGCTGACTATTCCAATGTCACTGAGTTACATGGTAAATATCACAGTTGGGTGAAATACCAGCCCCACCCCACAGTGCTCATCTCCCTCTTCTCTCTTTTAAGACCTTCCATAATCTAACCCTGGATAATTTTTCAAGAAATGCACCTTGGAAATACTCTGCATAATCTATAGATCCATTCAAGCAACTCAATTACAAATAAATTTCAAATTTTTCTTTGATTGCTTTGATTCAGAATTGCTTTGATTGAAGCTTCAAGGATGAAGAGTGGAGATTCTACCAGAAGATTCTTGAGATCATTCACTAAACTCTGCAATTTATGGCCTGTTCACATGTGATTCTCAAGTGTGTGGCCCTCCAGAAATATACCCCAGTTAGATATAATCCCTGTATGTGTGCCTTGCAAATATTCACTCATCACTAATGGCATAGAATGTTTTTGGGAAATTATGCATCAGTTTCATGGGAAAAATACTTTATTCCTACTCTGTTTTGTTTTGTTTGTTTTGTTTTTTGTAGGGCAATGAGGGTTAAGTGACTTGCCTAGAGGCACACAGCTAGTAAGTGTCAAGTGTCTGAGGCTGGATTTGAACTCAGGTCCTCCTGAATCCAAGGCTAGTGCTTTATCCACTGTGCCCCCTAGCTGCTCCCCACTGCGCAACCTAGCTGCCCCCTACTTTTCTTAACATTCTATTTCATTAAGTGTTTTGGATTTGAATTTGTAGAATCTTAAGCATGAGAACTATGATTTTGTACAGATGTAATGAGAGCATCTTTAACATGAATGAATTAAAATTGGGGTGAGGCCAGGTGCTATTGCTGTACCATGTCCTAGAAGCTAGGGGGAAAAATATCTTCCCATAGTAATTTGCTTGGAAAGAAAACCAAGAGACTATACTAAACTAGAGCCAAAGAGAATGCTTTGGTCTCTCCAAATAAGGGATTCAGTCAAAAGAACTCTTCAACAACACTATGATTATTGAAAAAGTCCTACATCTGAAGTCCCTCAGTAATAATTGACTATGGACCATTGGAAGGAATCTTTAAGAGGAAATGGACTATCATAATTGTCTTTAATGTATCAATCCAGAAGAAAGTATATTTCAGCACTATAATTTTCAAAGTTCCTTTTACCCTATTTCCTGAAAGCAACTTTTCCTTCATGTATGTAAATCAAGAGAACACTCCAGATCCTCAGATATTTGAAGATAAGTATCTTCTCTTTTCTTACTCTTCTATTCTCAAGGATAAACACAAACTGTTCTTTCACCCATCCCTTGTATGACATGTTCCCAGGTTCTTTCTCATTCTGCTTGCCCTTCTTCTGACCCATTCTAATTCATCATTGTCTCTCTTTACATGTAACAGTGAGAATTTCCCACAAGTCTCAAGCAGTGGTCTTGGCTGTCTAACAGATTGCCCTGTGACTGTAATTTCCTATGATTTGGGCACTATTCTCTGCTTATTTAACCTAATACTAAAGTTAGGTCCCACAGCACATACAAAACTCAACAGGCGCACACACACACACACACACACACACACACACACACACATATTTTTAAAAAGCAAATGGTTGATCTAAAATTTTGAAACAGTGAAAATGTTCAGATTTTCACAAAAAGTCTTGCCAATATGGAAACAGTTCATGAAAGTGTTTATGCCTTTCTTTTATACCAGTAAATTGCCTCTGACCTCTCAACATCCCATACCCTTTGCTTCAGGTCACTCCATATTCACTCCTGACCTACTAACCCCAACTTCCCTCTAATGAGTTTATTTCTTTTTATGAATTTTAGACACTCCTCTCTATACCAACCCCTGCCCCTGCTGTTTTCTTTAGCTTTAAGGATTCTCCATTGGTCCACTGATCTGCTTTTAAACTATCATCAAATTGATCTGCATAACCTTTATAACTAGAGAGGTCACTGGTGCTATAGAGCTATGGAATTAGAGATAGACCACCTGGGTTTGATTCCCAGCTAAGCTTCTTAGTTCTTACTAGGGGGGCAGCTAGGTTACACAGTGGGTAGAGTGCTGGCCCTGGAGTTAGGAGGACTTGCGTTCAAATCTCATCTCAGAGCTTGCTAGCTGTATGAACCTGGGCAGGTCATTTAAACCTGTTTGCCTTAGTTTCATCACCTGTAAAATGAAATGGAGAAGGAAATAGCAAACCACTCCAGCATCTTTGCCAAGAAAACTACAAATGATATGATTGAAAAATGACTGAACAACACATGAAAGTTACTTACTAATACTTGTGTGACTTTAGGAACAAGGCATATAACTTCTTTAGACCTCCCCTTGCTCTTTTATGAAATGAGGGGGTTAGACTAGTTGATCTCTATAAATTCTATCTGTCTGTCTATCATCTACTTATTGGTTTTTTTAATTTTCTTTTGTTTATGCTCTTACTGAAATGCATACTTCCCTCTCTAGAACCCAAGTAAGATAGGGAGAAAACCAGTTATTCACTATAAGCATACCAAGTACCTGTTAAGAATGCAGATGCCAAAGTAAGTGAGAGCAAAATCTTTTACTACAGTTCATCAGATTATAACACTTCATGTTCAGTTGTTCAAACATGTCCAATTTATCATGACCCCACGAACCATACTATCCATGGCATTTACTTAGCAAAGATCCTGGAATGGTATACCTTTTCCTCCTCTAGTGGATTAAGGCAAACAGAGGTTAAATGACTTGCCCAGGGTCACAGAGTCAGTGTCAGAAACCAGAACTAAACTCAGGTCTTCCTGACTCCAGGCCCATTGCTTTATCCATTGAGTCATCTAGCCAGTCAATCACAAAAATATTTTTATCGAGTTTGAAACTAATACTGTAACTTTAGAATAGGAAAAAAATATGAGTCACATAATTTGCTGCAAGGTCACAACTCTGAAATCTCCCCAACCTTCCTAAAAGTAGTTGATTTCAATTTAGAGTATACTTTCATTTTTTAAAATACAAGACAATAATTTAGTTCAGAGCTCTAAAAGCCATATTTAACTAGCATAATTGAGACTCGAGAGCTATAAGAAAAAGATCTTAAGATCAACACCATCCCCCAACTTTGTGCCACATTTATAGGAAAAGTATGTGTATATAAGATAAAGGAAAGTGTGTACGTATGTGTGAGAGAGAGAGAGAGAGGGAGGAGAAAGATGAAAGGAAAGAGAGAGAGAGAAAGAGAGAGAGAGAGAAATGGTATTTACAAAATAGATTTAAGGTATGAGTATTTAAGCTAATGGTCTCTAAAATTAAAAAGAAAAACATTCCTAAATAAACTGTTTCACATGATCCTCAAAGAAAAGCACCTTTAGGTCTAATGCATTATTATCCTTAGGGAATTGATTGGCTGATTTAGTGGAATCAGATGTCTTTTTAAATTCTAACTCACTTTAAAGACATACAGATGGACATAATGCTTAGTTTTCTTTTTATCTTCTAGGCAGCTAAAAACATGTCAGCTGTGGGTAGCCCATCACTGATGAAATAAAGCATTCCACTGTTGGGTATTTAGAATCTATTTTCTCTTGGATATCCATTTTTCTTGTTTTTTCAAACTGTGGGCTTTAGGATCAATGAGTGACTTAGAGACTATGACAAAGGACAAAGTTAACAAAATTCATTCTAGAAATAGTGTTCTTGTTTGTAACTGTGATCAAGTTCATTTTCGTTCCATACTGACTTGAGATCTTTGAAACCTCAGACTATCTTTGACCCCTCTCTTTTCCTCATATCCATGTCCAGTCCATCACAGTTTTGTCAGTTCCACCAAAGTGAAATCCAGATTCCTTAAGGTGATGTTCAACTTTGTACACAATAAAAATTTTCAGCCTTTTATTTCCCCTTGCTCTGTTTTACTCACCCTATGTTCCAATTAGATATATCTACTCACTGTTGCCCTAACATACCTGATTCTCTTCTAACTCCACCCTTGATTATCCTGTATCTGTTGTTCGAAGTATCTTCCTTCTAGTCTGTCTTCCCCTACCAAAATCTTAACTTTCACTTTAAACCTAGAGCAAATGCCACCTATTCTGTAAAGCATCCCTGGGTTCCCTACTCATAAATTATCTCTCTTTCTGTTCTCTCTTGGCACTTTGTATTTTTCCTGTAGCATTCAAAACATTCTTCATTGTATTGTGATTTTTTGAACATTGTATTCTCTAATAACTAGTATCTATATGGAGCGTTAAAGTTTTCAAAATGCTTAGTAAATATTTAATAATAATAATAATAATAATAATAATAATAATAGTGATAATAATGAGAGCTAACATTTGTAAAGCACTTACTTTGTACCAGGAACTGTGGTATACATTTACACTTAGTACCTCAGTTGATCCTCACCACAACCTTGGGAGGCAGGTGCTATTTTTACCCACATTGTAACGATGAGGAAACTAAGGTAGACAGTGGTTAAATGATTAGATGATTCTCTTGTTAAGCCCCTTGCGTGCAGAGACTGTCCTATTGTTCTTTATGTTCTCCACAGTACTATTTACCTAGTAGCCACTCACTTAATATATTAGATTAAACTGAATTGCTCCTCTATTCCTAGTTATTGTTCATAACCTTAAATATTTTAGAATAACCACACACACACACACACACACACACACACACAAAAACCCTCTTCCAACAACACAAGATAACTGATTGAGGCAGCCAGTTAGCTTAGTGAATAGAGTTCCTGGCTTACAATCAGTAAGATTTGAGTTCAAATCCCACCTCAGACACTTATTAACTATATGACCCTTGGCAAATCACTTGACCTCCATCTATTTCAGTTTCCTCAACTGTAACATGGAGATAATAATAGCCCCTCACTCACAGGGTTGGTGAGAATCAAATGTGGTAATATTTTTAAAGTTCTTAGCATAATCCCCATCATATAATAGGTGTTTTCTATGTCTATTCTTGTCTTCTTCTCCCTTCCCTTATTGTGTTAATATCAGTAAAGGGCAGGACTTTAACATTCCTGAATTTGATTATTCCAGAACTTGTTCTAAAAGCAAATCCCTTCAGCATAAAATTATGTCAACTCAAAAGGTACAAAACACTAAGCAATTTAAACAGACTAAGATCACCACATGATGCCATAATACTCCTTACCTACTTACATAAGATCTCTCTCTTCCAAGTTAGTTTCCAACCTTTTAACCAACAGTGGGGGGTACCTTTCTACAATAGTTTCTATAGACATAACAGTCAACATTGTCTTTTTAAATCTGTTTTCCTCTTTCCCATGGAGAAATGTTATGTCTTTGACTATGGGTATGATGCTTAGATAAGGCACTGGTGAGAATTGGTAGGGCTAGGTCTATAAACTTCACTTTCCAAAGTATTATAAGGCTTCATGGCCCCTTTTACTATATTTTGAGGAGCTGAAAAAGATTCTGATATACTTACTACTATGGGCCTCTTCCTAGCTCTTGGGCTTCAATTCCAGGAAGGTTTGGTAACATTTTGTCTCAACTACTCCTAACACGCTTAATCACAGCATACCCATTCTAGATTTTTAGGCATTATTGGTAAATGGTTCATTTGACACCTAAGGGAGGAAGGAAAGTCAAATAAAATAATCAGGAAAGTAAATATCTATCTATCTGTAGATATATCTAGATATGTCTACATATCTATCTAGATATATCCCAAGGTTATAAGGATTATAGATTAGATAAATTGTTGTGCTATGGGAATTAGTAGCAAATTAAGAAATAGAAAGGTTTTTTGGGGGAAAGTAGTGAATATGGTTTGGGGCATAGTGAATTTGAGGTTCATATCTATATGACATCTACGTGGAGGTCACCTGAAAGCAGTTGGAGACATAGGCTTTGAACTCAGAAGGTCAGAACTAGAAATATAGGGTTGAAAGCTGTATGCATAGAGGTAATATTTGATGGAATGGGAATGAATGAGATCCTTGAAGAGAAAGCATGTAGAGAGGAAGGCCAAGACTGATTGTTTGGAAAACACCGACATTACAGGGTTAGAAAGAGGATGAGGAACAAGAGAAGGTGTCATTCAAAGAGTATAGTATCTCTAAAGTCTAGGGCATAGAGTGTTTCATAGTTAAGGAAAAAATAGTGATATAGGTTATTAGAGTAAATTTCTGTGCTTGATCTTTATGCCTCAGTTCTTGTCCTTATGACTTTGCCATAGGTTGAGCGTCACATTCGATGGAGAATGTGTGGTGTAATGTTAAGTATATTGACTTTGTAAACTGAAAATTTTGGTTTAGATGCTGATTCTACTACCTATTTAATTGCATGATCTTGGGCAAGTCACTTAACTTCCTTAGACCTCAGTTTCCTCAGTTGTGGAAACCTGTATTTTATTATGGTTATTTGTCTTATATTCTCTAATAATAGCTAGCATCTTAAGGTTTCAAGGAGCTTTAAATATTTTAACTCATTTGATCCTCACAACAATCCTAGGGAACTGGACTAGATATCCTTTAAGGTCTATCTCTTCCATCTCTAAATCTATGATTCTATAATATGGGTAGTATAAGCCAGGTTATTAGCTGCCTTCTAAGAAATATATCCCAATTTACTAAAGGCTGGAGATGATTTTATCAATAGATATGGATCTTGTTCTTCTTGTCTTACCTCAATGCCTGGTTTGAGGGAGTTGCTAGGACCAAAGCATTTTCATACTACAGCCACCCTGCTGGGATATCTCTATGAATTTAGTTATAAGCTAGTTCTTGGAATACAGAGCAGACATCATTGGGTCATAACTGAAGTATTTTATTCTTGGTAGTTCCTGCCTCAGTTTGTGTTCAGTCTTGCAGAATCTAATGTCACTTTGACACCACAAGGACTTTGGGGGAGACTAATTGGAGACAAACCAAAAGCTAGTTAAAAGTCCTGAGTATTGGATATATGTGACTCACATAGACTTAAAAACTGTAAGGGGCCTTAAGAGAGCATCAGTTATCTCATTTTTCAGACAAAGAAATAGAGACCCAGATAGGGTGAGTGATTAGGCAAAGATCACATAGAAACTAAGTGGCAGTGCTGGAATTCAAACCCTTCTCCTTTCCCCATTAATAAATAACATTCTTTACTCCCATTTAGGCCAGTCTTGATAATAGAAATGATTTATGTTACTTTGGTACAAATTGTAACCCTACTCCCAGTTATCCATTGGTTATAAGTGAGATTTATAGATAACTTAGTGCAAACCCATCCCTACTACCAGGGGGAAACAAGACTTCTTAAGATGTATGATTGCTAAGGATGGCTTAATGAGTACATTCATTAATAAAAAGAACAGAACATATTTGTTTACACTAAGGCAATTGTATTTGCAATTTCATTACTGACTTTTTTTCCTCCCAGGTAAAGCAAGCACTATTTTTTTGAATAGCCCAATTTTTATTCAGAATCTCCTCTTAAATTTTCTAGGTCTCCTGCTTTACTAGACAGTACTGAAATCAGTGTAAGAACAATGAAATCAATTTAATCACCCTGAACAATTGTTTCAAGGAGATAATGATTTGTACTTAGGTAACCACCAAATTCATACTTTGTGCTCTCTCCACTGTCATCTGGAGATGAATGATGGGGCTGCTGTAGACGGGTCATCTCTGGAAGTTGCTGAGTGAGAAAGAACAGATAAATTCATGCTCCTTCATAGCATTCTTTCCTATCAGAATGTCTCCTTATCTGGAAGCCCTTTTAGTTCAATTCCCCATGTTGAGAATGCCCTTTCTGGAGTGCAAATGATAATATAAAACCTCCAGATTACTAAACTGGCAATGTAATGGATTGCATGGGTTTTATAAATCAGTTCCTATATGGGAAAACTATCAAGAGTTCTTGATTTTCTGGCCTTTTCTAATGTTTTTTTTTGATCCCCCAAACTACCTCACTGCTACTTTTTGGTCTCCTCTTTTGGATCATGTGCTTTATCATTATCATTTCCCCCATTAGATTATAAACTCTTTGAGGGTACAGACTGTCTTTTCCCTCTTTTTGTATCCACAGTGCTTAGCACGGTGCCTGGCACATAGGAAGCACTTAATAAATGTTTACTGATTGATTGATAATGCCTCCTAACTGTGGGGCTATCTCAAGGTTATAGCCTGGGTTCTGTTCTCTCCCTATTCTCTTTGTAATGGTGATCTCAGCTGATCCTCTGGGTTTATTTATGTCTCTAAAAATCACTCTCCAATCTCTAAGCACCCCCTCACCCTCTCTTCTGAGCTCCAGTCCAGCTTTATCAATTACTTATTGGACACTTTGCACTGGATGCCCTGTAATCATCTCAAAATCAATGTCTGAAAGAGATCTTTGTCCCCAAACATACCCCTCTTCTGAACATTTTTTTCCCTTCCTTTCTGTCAGGGCTAAAACAATTCTTCTACTCTCCCAGACCCTTAATCTCAGGGTCACAGAATTAGAGAATCGCAGAATTTGAGAGTGGGAAGGAACCTCTGAAGCCATATACTGTAACCCATGAATAAAAGTAATTAGGACTATAACACAGCTAATCAGTGGTCATTTCAGTTCCATTTGAACACATTCAGTGAGACAGTATATGTCATCGCTTGAGGCATCCTTACTTTTTCTCCCCCATATTTCCAGTCAATTTCCAAGTTTTATCAGTTTTACCTCCACAGAATATTTCACATCTATCCCCTTCTTTCCACTTATATAGCCACCACTATAGTTCCAACCCTTATTATGTTTTGCCTATGCTATTGTGATAGCCTCCTAATTGGTCTCTCTACATCCACTTTCTTCCCTCTTCAATGTATCCTCCACGCAGCAGCCAAAGTCTTATTCCTAAAGTAAAGGTTGGAAAATGGCATTCCCCTGCTCAATCAAGCCTATCAATTACCTGTTAAGTCTGGAATCAAATACAAATGTTTCTGTTTGGCATATAAAGACCTGATGCTCCTGCCTCCACTCCTTATGTATCATCCATGGCTAGAATAAATGGCAGCATCTGCCTCTTATAATCCCTGTTTTTCTTTCATGCTCAGTTCAAACTTCACTTCTATATGAGCTCTTTCCTGATTCTCTCCCCCCAGATATGAGTGTCCCAGTCCTCAATTTGTATATCCTAACATGGATATAGATACAGTGATACATAAATAGACATATATGTGTATATATGTGTACATATATATACATACACACATGTATATATGCATATATGTCCATGTTGGGCAGCTAAGTGGCACAGTAGATAGAGTGCCCATCTTGGAGTGAGGAAGACTTATCTTTCTGAGTTGAAATTTGGCTTCAGACACTTTCTAGCTGTGTGTCCTTGAGCAATTCACTTAATCCTGTTTGCCTCAGTTTTCTCATCTGTAAAATGAGCTTGAGAAGAAAATGGCAAAACACTCAAATATCTCTGCCAAGAAAACCCTAAATGGGATCAGGAAGCTTTGTATACAACGGCAATATGACTCAGCAAAAAGATATGTAAATAATATTAAAATATTATAAATGTATAATATAAAATATTATAAATATATAAATATGATGTGTGTATACACACACATACATATGTATGTGTGTATGCACTTATGTGGTGCTTTAAGTTGACCCAGTTGTAGTTCTATAGTCAGAGGGTAGGATTGATCCTCCAAAAACTTCTTAGAAAAATTCTCTCTCTCCTCTATTATCTACTAGTTTGCAGCTGAGTTTAGGAAAATGGAACCTATCACAAAATTTCCAGTGCATTTTAGTAACCAAATTTTTTTCAACTTGATTTGACAAAGATTGTTTGAGAGCCCTTTCTTTATATTTACAAGCTTTTGTAATGTTCATGGCCAGATATATGAAGACATTTCTTACATTCTATTTGGAGTGACAAGCATGGGAAAAATTAACCATGAAAGACTTAAGTAACGATATAAAGTAATAAGTAATAAGGGAAGAGATGTCACAATATAATTGTCAAAGCAATTCTGAAGAGGCAGAAATCCCTTTAAGAAAAATGTCAAGTGAATATTCAATGGTGAAAGTGGATTCTGAGCTGGACTTTGAAGTATAGATAGGATATGGTATGTGGAGAGATAGTAGGAGGGCAATCCCAAAAAGTGGATCAATGAAAATACAGCAATAGCTTGGTGATAATGAAGATTTGGTTTCAGACCATTGCAATAAAGCAAATATCACACTAAAATAAGTTATGCATTTTTTTATTTCCCAGTGTAAAAGTTTTGTTGTACTATACCATAACCTATTAAGTGTACAATAATATTATGTCTAAAAACAACTCCTATACCTAATTAAAAACATTTTATTGCTAAAAAAGTGCTGACCATAATCTGAGCCTTCAGCAAGCCATAATCTTTTCGCTGGCAGTGGGTCATGGCCCAGTGTTGATGGCTGCTGACTGATCAGCGTGGCAGTTGCTGAAGATTTGTGTAGCTGTGGCAATTTTTAAAAATAAGACAATGATGAAGTTTGCCACATTGATTTCATTTGAACACATAGGGGCCACTGTAGGGGGTTGTTAATTGGCCTCATTTCAGTATTGTTGTGTGTCAGGGAATAGGGAGTCCCAAGGAGAGGGAGAGAGATTGGCTGGTTGTTGGAGCAGTCAGAACACATTCAACAATTCTCAATTAAGTTAGCTATTTTGTATGGGCATGGTTTATCGTACCCAAAAACAATTATGGTACTACTGTAAACATTTAAAAAATCAGTGATTACAGCTCATCTTAAAAGATGTAATAATAAAGAAAATATTTGAAATATTGCAAGAATTACCAAAATGTGACACAGACATGATATGAGCACATGCTTTTGGGAAAATGGCTCTGATAAACTTACTCAATATAAGGTTGCTATAAACCTTCAATTTGTAAAATAATAATAATAATAATAATAATAAAGCAGTATCTATGAAGCAGAATAAAATGAGGAATTCCTGTAGAAGAGTAAAAACAAGGTCAATGCCCATTCAGGAGATAGCTGGTTTCTTTCATAGAATAGTGGGGAATATATCTATTAAAAAAAAGATGTGTTTTATTAAAAGGATTCTTTCATTGGCAGTTATCTTGACAAGATATGTCACTGTGGTCAGAAGTCTCTAATCCCTCAACAATGAAGAAGGGACTGAATATAGTTAAACTTGGGCTGAAGAACATAGGTGAAGACAAATCAGCATTTGAAAAGATAAAATGTTTTGACAACTAGGTAACTGCTGGAGAATGCAGCAAAAAGTATTTTTTTAGAAAAAAACATATTGAGGAGAGGTGTAAAAATAAGTTTTAAAGAAATCAGAATACATGGACAAAAAAAAAAATATGAGCATAAATGCCCAGTTTAGGGAATTGACAGTGGCTGCCATAACTGAAAGTGGATGTTTTGAAGTAGTTTGTATCATTTTTGCTTTGCTTTGTTGGGGAAAATTATCCTGAGAAAGAGAGATGTCTGTAGGGAAAAATAGGCTTCTGCTCTTTTAACCTTTCTCATGATATGCAAAGGGTTCCTACCTTCTCCATTGTTTCAGGGGTGAACCCTGTTGATTATAACAATGTTAATAACTTCTTATTCACCATGGAAAATATTATATATTCTCAGGTTAAATGACCTTCTTTTCCAGAACCTGCTGAAAATGCCTTACCATACTAGCATGCTGCCTATTTGGGAAACAGATCCACCCCCCCACCCCACCCCCAAAAAATCAGAGAGAGGAGGAGAGATTTCCTTGCTAACCTATAGCTCATGGCTTCTTAAACTTTTTTCCACTTATGACCCCTTTTCTCCTGGGACACTTTTATATGACTCCAGGTATATGGGTATATAAAAAAGGTATACAAATCCAACATTTACTGCCAATTTTTTTTTACTCCTACATTCAGTTATGCAACCCCATATGGAGCTGTGACCCATAGTTTAAGAAGCCTTATTATAGCTGAACTTCAATGATTAAATTCAGTACTGTCTAGAATGTTGCTTCTCTTTTTGAGAAGACACCAAATTAAATAGTCCCTTTCCTCAAATACTATGATACTTAGATCCATAGTTCCATCATTTTAAAATATTCCTTCCACCACTGCAGATAGCAACCCTTCTATACCTTAATTTATAGTTTTTATGTTGACAACAAAATTCATCTCCTGGAATCTGACCTGCTGGTGACTAGTCTCTCCCAATTTAGGTAGGCTAGTCTTTGGGTGATAGATGGTCCATCTCAGGATATAATAATATATTAAACCTTTCCACCCAGGTCTGATCTACAGGCTCCTTACTTCTGCTCTTATAGACTTTGAGAACCCATGGTCATATTTGTGCCACACTTAGACATCAGAGCAGTTTTTGGTGAATGATTTCCCTGAAGGCTTACAAAAGTTCAGTCTTTCATCGAGACAAGTGCAGAATCCTATACTAGATAACTACTCAATTATTCTTGTCATTACAAATTTATCATGAGATCACTCTGCTTGATGATAAGCTTATTGACAATAACAAATCTCTTGGAAAGTCAGAAGTATAATTCCTTAATTTATTCCCTACTGTTTCTGTGGGGAGGCCGTTATGTAGCTTAGTAGATAGAGTGCCAAGCTGGGAGTCAGAAAGTCTTCCTGAGTTCAAATCTGGCCTCAGACACTTTCCAGCTATGTCACCTTGGGCAAGTCACTTAACTCTGCCACAGTTTCCTCATCTATAAAATGAGCTGGAGAAGGAAATGGCAAACCACTCCACTATCTTTGTCACCAAAATGTTAAATGGGGTCATGAAGGGTCAGTATGACTGAAACAGTGGAACAACATTTCTTGTGAGAGTGACAGCCCTGTGGACAATCTATACATATTCCATTGGTATCCTTGTGATGTCACCTGTGTCCCTTGGGACATCACCATCCTTTGTCCTTGTGGAAAAGTCCCTAGAAAGTTTTGTATAACACCTATGGAAAATGTATAGGAAGTTGTGGACAAGAGTTGCACAGCATGCATGGGCAGGCATGGATGATTTGCCGCAATGTTAGAAAGAATGTTCACATTGATGAGATCCTAGACCCTTTTAAAGACTGGATGAATTGTGTTCATGGATACACTAAAGATATGACCTAGCATATCTTTTCTGCTTTCTGGTTCATCTGTTTACAATATTCCCTCCTTCCTCGCTAACATTTATATTTTAAGATCCAAAAATAAAACTCTACTTGCTATACCTTTACTTTGTTTTGGGACCATATTTAACCTATTTTAGACTTTAGTATCTTTGCCACACAGCTATCACATGGAGAATATGGACCAAAAACACTGGTCAAAGAAAATATGCATATATATTTCACAGTCCATAATTACAGTATCATGTAGCTTGGTATGAAATTTTCTTTGGCCTTATCAAGTTTATAAAAACTTCATAAAATTGCTTTATAGGTTTTGGCATTTTAAGGATGTTTAGAGTGTTTTGAAAAAGACAGAAGATTTCTGCTTTGGTGGCAGTATTCCAGGCCAGGGAGCAATTGTGCATACTATTATTCTATTAAGTTATTAAAGGTAGTAAGAAATTTAAACCAAACAGACTTTGAATTGTACCAAAGTCTGTTTAGTTGAAAAGGTTGTAAAATGACAAATCACATTCATTAAATAGTCCTCTTTTTATGCTTCATTCACGTTTATTCCCTGTTCAACCACATTATTTGCTTGTTAAGTGCACAAGAGAGAAATGAATTTTCTTGGGCATTAAATACTGGTTAATAGTCTATGCATGGTGTCTACAGGTGAAAGATTTTAGTGCTCCTGACAGTAGCAAAAAATTAAAATTCTTAAAGGTTAGAGATATGGAGGAATTGATTCAGTTCTGGAAGGAAATTTTTGTTGGTCACAAAGACTTTAATGTTGTGTTAGGTTGTCCTAAATCATTTTTATGAAGGTTTGTATGGACTATTTATTATTTTAAGTAGATGTATAGAAGAAAAAATCTGTTTTACTTTAAGGCTCTCTGATTTCTTACATCACGACTGTGAACCTTTTCTCAAAGGAGGTGGAAGTACTTTCCTGACACTATTTGATTAATCATTAGGACATCCCAGTGAGGTGGACTGGGATTACTATAATTTCCCTCCAAAGTTCTAGATGACTAATGGCACGTCCTGATGTACATGCCTGGACACCTCTCACTAGGGAAATCCAAGGAAGCTTAACTGAAAAAATCAGATAATCAGCTCTTATGTTGAAGACATGACATATATCACCATTACTCAGGATGGCTTTCTAGTGTGGATGGTTCTCAGGCTCTTGAATGGTAGTAGCTCATGACAATGGACCCACATCGATGCCTTGGGAACAGTTTAGTTAATTAATTAATTAGAATTTTTTTAAAAATTCAGTTTGAATTTATTTGCAGTTCTTCCAGGAAACATATGATATAGACTTCTGAATGTCCCCCTCAGTAGGTCAAAAGGAAATTGCACATAATAAAGACAAAAGAAGAGGAAATTCCTTCTATAAAGTGTGGGGAGAAAGAACTCCAAAATACTTCAGTTGGGCTGCTGAACAATTTCTGTTAACCTTAGCTAGCTTTTGTTCTGTGCTATTTAAAATCTAATGTGGTCTTTACCTCCCCCCCCCCAAGTTTTTTTTTTGTGGGGAAACTAGCTAAGATTTACTGATAAATTCAGCAAGAGTTTAGGCTTTTAAGTATTTATTAAAGCATATTAGATGTTAGTGAAGAGAGAGAGGGTGAGAACAGATCTCTTATAGAATGGAAAACCCTAGCTTAGATCTATTCCATATAGCCAGAGTGAAAGCCTTGCCTTTCCCTAGCAGCCCACATGAAGTTCTGCCATCATGCCGAAGTCCCAGACGAAAAGAGCATGATCCAGCAAGCCACCCTCACCTTCCTACTTCCTGTCTCCCTCCCCAGAAGGGGAGGTCCTTCAGGCTAATTGGTTGAGGATGATCTCCTGTTGATGTCATAGTCCACAGCCTCTGAGAACAATACCCCACTCAGGGCCAGCCAGGCATGGTCTCAATTTTATCAACCTTAAGTAGGTTCTCAATCAGTTTCTCAGTCTCACCCAATTTAATCAACTCTAAATCAATCTACAGGTGCAGGGGGGGGGGCAGGTGGCGGCCCTGGGCATTTGCCAAATCCCATTATATTATCACAATTCCTAGCCTTTGATCTTCCATGTGCTTCACTCAGTGTGCCACTAAGGTCAACTGGTTCAAAAGATGTACTGTCCCTATTCCTTATCATTAGCCATATAAATGAATTCTTCTTCTTGTAGCCCCAGCGTGGGACCAACACTCAG
This sequence comes from Dromiciops gliroides, assembly GCF_019393635.1. Taxonomy (NCBI): domain Eukaryota; kingdom Metazoa; phylum Chordata; class Mammalia; order Microbiotheria; family Microbiotheriidae; genus Dromiciops; species Dromiciops gliroides. The sequence continues at coordinate 564,906,881 of NC_057862.1, read as the reverse complement.
ATTGGGCCTTTCATCCCTGCCCTACTCCTAATTAGAGGCCTTTCATTTTTGTGTCTTTTATTGGTCTTTCTACTTTAATAAGTTCTTGTCCCCATCTGATACCTTTTATTTATTTTGTTATGTGACTGTGATGTAATTATTTTGCACATATTCAAAAATGCATCTGTTGTATTTCTCCATGGAATATAAACTCATTGAGGACAGACTGTTTCATTAGTTTCTTTGCATTCCAAACACCAACAGCAGTATCTCTAGCATGGTAGGCACTTAATAAATATTGATCACTTGATTGGTTGGTTGATCCTTGAAGCTTCAGAAACACTGCGGAAGCCATAGTCAAGGCTGTTTATTTATGAATTTAGTTTTTCCTTGTGTTTGACAATCAAGACATCCACAATGCAGTGTGTCTCTTTAGCTTGATTTTGCATGATCCACCCTCATTTACTTTAATAGACTAAATGTTATTTCTCTATGCCTTTGTTTTCACATTTTTCTGAGCTTGGAATGATGTCTCTCTCCCATCCTAAACTTTCTCATAGAACTAAGAATACTTGTCCTAAGCTTTAGCAGGCTTAAGGTTTAGGAAACTAGTTAGTTGGTGATCTGTGACTAGAAACATTTTTTTTTTGTATTTCTTATTCTATTGTGTCAAAATATAGAGTCTAATCATGGAGAAACACGCTGAGAAAGGAGGAGTTACAGCTTAATCAAGCCGTATTAACAAATAAGTCATGTTGATATGGTTGTTAGAAATTTTACCATCATTTTTTATTCCTAATCTACAATCCAATTAAAATGGAATACTTCCTCAAACTATATGTGCTACCTACTACCTCCATGCATTCACACAGCCTAATGCTTGAATGTCTTCTCTCCTTATCTCTGCATTTCAGAATTCTTGTCTTCCTTCAAGGCTCAGTTAAGGTAACAACTTCTCCAGGTAGCCGCCCCTGATCTCCTCAAAATGTTCTCATTCCTCAAGTTTTCCTGAATCATTTTATCTAGATCCCTGCTTTTCTCCATCACTCACTACTTTGCATTATAATTCCCTTTGTGCCTATTGTATTCCCTTACACCCATAATCTAGTAGAATTTAAGGTACTAGGTATTTTAAATTTCTATCTCAGCATTTCACATGGTGCCTTAACATAGTTGATTCTTAATATTTGTTGGATTAAATTAAATTGTCACTCTTATCTTCTTGATCCCTGAATATAGGAACAGTATACAATTAAATGTGTCTTTGTGGCAATAATAATAAAAAAAACAACTAAATGTAGCTATTTTAGATTTAAAATAAAGCTAGAGTTGTTTCAAACCTAATATTGGGAAAATTAATTATATTAAAAAAGTTATTTCTTGCCTATTGTTAATTTCAGATATCTCAATTCAAACAACAGTTTGAGAATGCATATTCATTAATCATTTGATATGCTTAGTTGAGCATTAGGTATAAAACACCAAGAATACATGCTGTTCATTGTACCTTTGCCTTTTTTCATTCACAATAGGGAAACATTCCTTTATTCACCATTCTATTATATATTTTCTACCCATATCCTGTTTTAATAGAAAGGTTAATCAGAAATTTTCCTTGAATGATCGAGAATGGAAAAGTTACAGTTAATGATGTATCAGAAAGATGAAAATACAGACAAAAAGAATATTGCCATTTTAGCATCTAAACCAAATTTATACCACTCCAATGAACCTATGTAATACTGCTGATGTCCTGCTAGTCATATCTGGCCTCCAGTCTTTATTCAAGGTTAGCTCTAAAGAAGAGGGAGGATGAAATGCTTTGCCCAGTGGCTAAGGCTCAATAACAAAGTAATAAGATACTCTCAGATAACAAAGTAGTTTAGAAAGTTAGATGAACAAACAGACTTCTATATTTCTTACCCTCTTAATTCACAAATTTTGAAAAAATGAGACCCTGACAGACAGCGTTGTGTATTGGAGACAGAGTACTGAAAATTAGGAGAAGAAATGGGTTTGAGTTCTGGTTCTCTACTTATTAGCTGGCTAACTTAGACCTATCTGTGCGAGTTTCCTCATCTTGTGTCTAAGCTTTGTCATTTGTAAAACAGTAATATATGTACTATCTTCTTCACAGAGGATATATAAGGTTGACTCGAGATCACATATATCCAACATGGGGATGTATGTGGGAGAGAGAGAGAGAGAGAGAGAGAGAGAGAGAGAGAGAGAGAGAGAGAGAGAGAGAGAGAGAGAAAGAGAGAGGAGAGAGAAGAGAGGAGAGAGGGGAGAGAGAGAGGGGGGGGGAGGGAGGGAGAGGGAGGGAGAGAGAGAGAGAGAGAGAGAGAGAGAGAGAGAAACAGGCACTGAAACTGTAGTTTCAATGGTTATAAAGAATTCCTGGATGATGAAAGTCCCTATACCCATTCAAATTGGCACTTTCTCTTCAATTTAAGAGTATTAGAGAGTTTCCTGGAATAGAAGGAAAGGGAATGAGAATTTCTATTGTGAACACTAAGGGCTAGGCACTATGCCAAATGTTTTACAAATCATTTACTAATAGAACAATACTGTAAATCCCCCAGGCTCAAAACTCCCCATTGTGGCTCAAATTAGACTAAAGTATAATTGGCAAATGTTTAACAAAATAAATTAAAATGCAATACAGGGGCAGCTAGGTAGCAGTGGATAAAGCACCAGCCTTGGATTCAGGAGGACCTGAGTTCAAATCCAGCTTCAGACACTTGACACTAGCTGTGTGACCCTGGACAAGTCACTTAACTCTCATTGCCCAATTTAAAAAAATACAATACAACATAGATAACGTTAATTTGTATTTTTTCAGTCAACAGATATCCCTCAGGGATCCATTTCTCTTTCACTGTGACATCACTGACCAAGGTCATACCTGGTTAAATGACAATCTTAGACTGTCATAGCCATAAATGACAGAGATTAGACTTGAATTTGGGATCTTTTGGTGTCCAACACCAACAACTGTACCTCCATTTTGCTTTTCATAAATCCAGTTAAGTCAACAAGCATTTATAGTGTTTATTCTATGCCTGGCACAAAAGTATATAGTATCGAGGGGCAGCTAGGTGGTGCAATGGATAGAGCACCGGCCCTGAACTCAGGAGGACCTGAGGTCACATCTGGCCTCAGACACTTGACACTTGACCCTGGGCAAGTCACTTAACCCCAATTGCCCTCACCAAAAAAAAGTATATAGTGGTCATTAGTATTTCTATTATTTTTAGTATTTTAGTGTTATAGGTCTAGCTAGGTGTACATGCCATCATTCTAAAATGTTGTCACCAATTAAATAATCCTATTTTGTTTTTGGAGGCCATGAGGATTAAATGACTTGCCCCAGGTCACACATCTTATAAATTTTTTATTACCAGATTTGAACCCAGATCTTCCTGATTCCACAGCCAATTCTAGACCCTGTCACCTAGTACTCCAGTATTCTTTATTCTTTAGAAAAAAGGTGTCTACTGCTTGTACTAAATGTAAGCTCCATTAGTGTATGTAAGCCTTATCTTTTACAAGGTGATTGGCACTTTGTAAATTCTAAAGTGCCCTGAAGCCTATGGTAGATGATCTTAGATGTATGTTTTGTATGTAAAGAGGTAGGGAGGGTATAGATGGACAGCCCAAATGCTACATCTAGTATCTCTGAGAAAGAATGTGTGTGCATATGTGTGTTTGTATGTGTATGTTGTAAATCCAGAGGAAATCCTCTGGTTTGTAGAATTTGAAGATTCATGGTTTATGAAAAAGTGGGGGAGAGGGAATGGGAGGGAATACATTATATAGGATAACAAGCTATAGACGTTTTTGTTTGTTTGTTTTGTTTTTGATCTGTAGTAGTAGAATGATATAAATGGATAAATTGAAATGATTTAGCACTGAGTATCTAAGTGCCAAGGAGAATGTTAAATAGGATAGTGATAGGGACTCTGGGAATCATGTGATACAAGAAATGGTTGAAGGCACCTGGGTGAGTTCACCTTCTAAGGAAGCCTAGGGGGAAAGATGGCCATTTGTTCTCAAACATTTGAAACTATCATGAAGAAAAGACAAGAAGTTTGCTCTTTGTAGCTCCAGAAAGTAAAAATTGGAGTTATTGGTAAAAGTTATGAGGAGAAATATTTTATTTTAACATCTGAAAAAAATTTCCAACAATTTAGGTATTTAAATTATAGAATGAGCCGATTCAGAAGATAATGAAACTCCTTATGGAATTATACAGCAGAAATACTTTAGAAAGAGTTTCCTACAATGAAGAAAACATTGGATTAGATAATTTTAAAAGTTACATGATTAATGTTTTTCTTTATTTACCTTTTTATTTCTTTAAACATTGAAAAATGTCTAATTTTGTAGAAAACCTAATATTTCTTCTTAGATAAAGATTACACATCTTTGGAATGTTACCATATTGACTATCTTGTCCATAAACCAAATAAATATATTTTATCTTGTTCCAGATGGTCCATTTGACAAAAAATGGTACTTTCTTCTTTTTTGTTCATCTTTAATCATCCTAGTCAATTCTCTCTTTCTCTCAGGTGAACTTGGAAATCCTCTTCTTTATAATTTCCCTTAGAAAGTTCTATCGTAGAATATAGAGTATAGAATAGTCATGAACTCTTCTCACCCTTCTTGACACAGCAGCAAATAGATATCAGAACATTTTGTCATCTCTTAAAAGTCCCTCGAGATTTGGTGTAATGTTTCTTCTGTTTCAGAAAAGCATATATATTATGGAACAAGAAAATGTGTCTGAATATATATTTATAGTGTCATGTCAGTATAGCTGTTTTATTTCTTTTGGATGATATGTTCAATCTTTGATTTTTTCAGAGCTATATTCCTAACTCTAAAAAATCTTTGCCTCCCAGTTGTCTTCCAAGTTTCTTCTATTCCTATTGTTCATTAGACTGTATACTTGAAAAAGGACTGAAAATGAAGATAAACAAAAGAAATTTTAAATCAATAATCCTGTTTTTTTTTCTAAGTGACACTTATAAAAAGTGATCTGATTAGGCTCAGGGATTAAAATGTTACTCAAAAATGTGGTTATTTCAATAGATAATTTGATTATGCCTCCATAATTTCACTAGATACTACTCCTATAAAGGAAGAAAAAACCTGATTCTATTTTGTTGAAATCAAATATCTTCAGATTTATCAGGTTAAAATGGGGTACATTCTGATGGCATTATTTTGTTTTCATAATGAAATAAAGTCATTTCTCTCCTTTTTAACTTTGAAAGATATATATAAATGATATTTGGGCTAAGGAATATCAATAGGTGTTAACATTCAGTATTTTAATTCAACCTGGTACATACATTTTGAAAAATTAGTTATAGATATACATTGAATTCCCACTGATTTGTGGGAATTCAAATGAAGCATTTTTCATTTTGGCTCTTGATTGTATCATCCCAAGAGTTTCCCAAAAGGCACCTAACTTTTTTTATTTTAATAATGAGAAATAAAGTATTCTAATTGTTGAAGGAAAGATACAGAAAAGGAAGATTTCAAGACCTATCATCTTTTGGAGCTCCTTAGTAAATGATACAAGATCATATCCTATTTATTTATGTTATTTATTTAATTATTATTTGTTTGTTGTTTGTTTGTTCATTCATTCAGTCCTTCCTTCCTCCCTTCATTTGCTTGCTTATTTATTTGTTTGCCCATTCATTCATTCATTCATTTGTATGTTCATTTGTTTATTTGTTTATTTTTGGTGGGGCAATGGGGATTAAGTGACTTGCTCAGTAAGTGTCAAGCTAGTAAGCTAGTAAGTTGTCAAGTGTCTGAGGCCAGTATTTGAACTCAGGTCTTCCTGAATCCGGGCCAGTGCTTTATTCCTACTGCACAGCTAGTTGCCCTGACACATCATCTCCTATTAAACAGAAGGTTTGAGTGTGAAACATTTTCAATAATTGAATATCCTTACAAGACATACGGTACCATGATTGGGGTCACTAGGTGTTTTTTTGTTTGTTTTTTAGTTTTGTTTTGTTTTTTTGGGAGGGTGAGGCAATTGGGTGTAAGTGAATTAGCCCAGGGTCCACACAGCTAGTAAGTGATCCCGGGTCGATTTGAAACTCAGGTCCTCTGAATCCAGGGCGACCAGAGTGTGCTTTACTCCACTTGTAACAACCTCGCTGTCCCATAGGGGTCACTAGTTTTTAAAGAATTATAAGATCATTAGATATATTCAGCACTAAATCAGTAGGTCAAGGCAATTATTTTTCCTCCATGGATTATAGAATCAATTTGACATCTTTAATAATAGTTTTCAAGTTGTTTACATGTGTGCATATGATATGTGTATATATAAATATGATATAATTTATTATATTTTATGTAGATATTTCTATAAACACATAATTTATACACACAAAGAGATTTCCATTATATAATACTGTATGTCTACATAGAAAGTTCCATTATATTTCCATGTGGTATATATGCATACCCCCCCCCCCCACACACACACACATACATATAGGGAGAGAGAGTATACATGCAGAGATCTATCATATTGTGTATATGTGTATGAATGGTAGATGATAGATAGATAGATAGATAGATAGATAGATAGATAGATAGATAGATAGATAGATAGATAGATAGATAGATAGATAGATAGATAGATATGTGTGAATTTGTGTATTTCCATTCTTGGGTTAGAGTTTTCACTATGTTTTAATCTTTATGGGAAGGGGAAATAAAGACTTACATTTGATATTCTTTCTTGACTTTAGTCAGATTCATTCAGTATTAAAAGGGCTGATCTGATAGTAATGACTAAGTCCAAAGTCCTATCATGATTTATGTTACATGTCCTACTTCTCTGATATCAAGGAGAAGTGATAAAGCAAGCCAGGAAGCTACTTACAGGAAGAAAGAAGTGAGTGGAGTTAGTGCTCCCAGTTGACTCTTCAACAATTTAGGAAATGTTGTTTGTTGTTGTTGTTGTTGTTGTTGTTGTCATTTTACAGTCATCTGACTCTTTGTGACCTTGTTTGTGCTTTTAGAAAAAATACTAGAGTGGTTTTCCATTTACTTCTCCTGCCCTTTTACAAATAAAGAAACTGAGACAAATAGAGTTAAGTGATTTACCCAGAGTCACACAGCTAAGTGTTTGAGGCCAGATTTGAACTCAGGAAGATGGGTTTTTCTGCTTTTAGGCCCAGCTCTCTATCCATTGTGCTACCTAATTGCCATCATTTAGGAAAACGTAATGGCAATCTCTAATTTAGAATTAATTCTTGAACTTATTTTTTGATCTTTGAAAATAGCCCTTTGCTAATTTAAATGCTCATGGGAACTAGAATCTGTACAATCAGCCCAAGCAGGGATTTCTTTGTATAAGATCAAGGATTGGCTCCCATTTTCAATTAACACTCATTTCAATTAATATTGATGATGTTAAAACAGATTTTCTTAGGTACTCAAAATAGTCTTGTAGGAGTGATGAGCAGGGATCATAAATATTATTTTGTTTCAAAATGATTTCTTTTGCATAATTGAAATCAGTAATATGAGAGAGAGAAAAGAGCATATTTAATGTAGTACATTGAAATGAAAACTCAGTGGAATCTCACCCTTCATGTTCTGAATAGAAATCATTGAAGGAAGAGCTCATCAAATAAAAAAACTCAGGGTGACCTTGGAATCATTGATAACTGTGATTTTTCATAATTTCTTAAACTTTTTCTGAAACATGACACTTTTTTAACAAAGAAAAATTACTTTTTGTTTTTAATTGAAAGGTTAAAAACCATAACTTCCTGGAATTTGATTACCAGATTATACATACATTAATTAATTGAGGCACTTTATTAATAGATAAAATTATGCATTCAATATTTGCATACATATATTAGTAGCATTGAAAGTAACATCATTTAACTGGCCACCATTTAACTGACATCTTTTTCATTAAATAAAACACTAGAGATAGAAAGAGTACATGTTATAATTTTGATCACAGAATTATAAAATCTCAGAGACAGAAGGGATGTCAGTGTCTATCAACTGTAACCCAAGCCTAAACAATAATATCCTTGACAACTCACTGGGCAAGTTTTCATCCTTCAGTGATTGGGAACCCAGTGGCTCCAAAAACAGGGTATTCCAATTTTGGGAGGTTCTATTCATTATGATATTTTCCCCATATATTTGATGAAAATCGAATAAGATTAATTTCTCATATGCCTGCCAGACTTTTAAATACTTGAAGATAATAATGTGCCAGCTGGTGCTTCTCTTACCCTGACTAATGATCTAATAATCTATTTGTGTGTGTGTGTGTTGACTGGATGTGGTATCTGGACCCTTGATTTTTTTTGGGGGGGTGGGGCAATGAGGGTTAAGTGACTTGCCCGGGATCACACATCTAGTAAGTGTCAAGTGTCTGAGGCTGGATTTGAAATCACATCCTCCTGAATCCAGGGCCAATGCTTTATCCACTGCTCCACCTAGCTGCCCCCTGGACCTTTGATTTCATAGATGTAGGGAACTCATAGTGTGAAAAATTTCTATCAATGTAGAGCACCAATTTAACTATAAATTCACATCTTACAAAGATCTCCCAAGGCATTAATAGGTTAATTGATTTGCCCAGGATCATGCAAATACCCGTAAGAGTATGATTTGAAACTATTGTCATCCTGGTTCTAACTCCACTCTCTTCATGAGACCATTCTTCCTTTTCTAATAACAATGGTAAACATTTGTACAACACTTTAAGTTTTCCAAAGCATTTGATGTAAGTATCTTATTTGATCCTCAGAACATCTCTGTAAGGTAAAATACTACAGGTCTTAACTATACTTATTTTATAGATATAGAAACTTAAATGTAAAGTTACTTGACATGCTGATCATAAGCCTCTAATCAATGTCAGAACTGCAATTCTATTCAGTGACTCTTCTGACTGTAAGACTAATGCCCTTTTCCAATCTAATCCAGTGAACTTTTAAATGCCTACTATATGCCAGGCACTGAGCTAAGAACTGGGGATACAGTTCATAAAAAGAAAGACAATTTCTATTCAGAAGTAGTAATCTAGGGGCAGCTAGATGGCACAGTGGATAAAACAGTGGCCCTGTATTCAGAAGGAACTGAGTTCAAATCCAGCCTCAGACACTTGACACTTACTAGCTCTGTGACCTTGGGCAAGTCACTTAATGCCCCTAATTGCCCCACCAAAAAAAAAATGTCATAATCTAGTGGGGATGGAGGGAACAACATGCAAAAGGAGGCAGGAAAGCAGGAGTGTAGGGACACCAGGAGCCATCTTATTCTGTGGAGTTGAAACCAAGCAGAGAGATATATGCAAAATGGGATGAGCTGAAAGTTTAGTTTCTACTCTCAATAAAGGAAAGTACTGGGAGGAGTTTGACACTCTACCCTCCAATCCTCCTAAAAAGCGGAGAGGAGCCTGAGGGAGTTGGTATTAATCAAAACTTGAGTTAGCTGCATAGTAATGAGATTAGAGGTGATGAGTTTATTCTAGGAATGACATTTTGTTAAACCAGGAAGAGCAAAAAAAAACAGAGTAGGGTATAATCTTTTTACAATCTTATGGGCCTTTTTGCTATTAGAACTGTGTATGCAAAACTTTATTTTTAGAGCAAAGGGAGTAGGAGTCATGCTTTACAATAAATAAATCAGCAAATACAGTCACTCATAAATCACATATGGATAGATAGAGATGATGAATGATAGATGGATTAGATAGATAGATAGTTTGGTATATTTGATCTTGTACTTTTATTGGTGCAAGGAGATGTTGCTAAGGAAACCTATTCTGTCAATAAAGATGGATAATTGCTGTACAATTTATAGTCTTACATGGTTGCACACATATATGTGTTTATATACTCTGTATATCCTACCTAATGTCATAGAAAAGAAATAGTCCCTTTTTAAAAAGAGAAACATTTTTATTTAAAGTTCTGAGTTCTAAATTCTATCCCTCTTTCCCTCCCTTCCATTCTAAAACAGTAAGCAATCGGATATAGGTTATGCCTATGCAAATATATAAAGCATTACCATATTAGTAATTTTGTCTAAAGAAACTCAAATAAAAGAAAAACAATAAAAGATAGTGAAAAATAGCATGCTTCAGTCTATATTCAGTCAATACCAGCTCTTTCTTTAGAGGTGGATAGCATGCTTTATCATTAGTCCTTTGGGATTTTCTTTTGATCCATTGTATTGCTGAGAATAGTTGTCACTCACAGTTCTTCATCAAACAATATTGCTGTCATTGTGCAAAACATTCACTTGGTTCTGCTCACTTCACTATACATCAGTTCATATAAGGTCCTTCTGATACCAGGCCTTTCTGATATAATCCTGCTTTTCCGTTTCTTTTAGTACAATAATATTCCATCACCATCATATACCATATCTTATTCAGTCATCCCCAGTTGATGGGCATTCCTTGGATTTCCAATTTTTAGCCACCAAAAAACGAGGCCTGCTATAATATTTTTGTACAAATAGGTCCTTTTACTCTTTTTGGGGGAAGTGTCTTTTTGGATATAAATCTAGCAGTGATGGTCTGGACCAAAGGGTATGCATGGTTAATAGTCCTTTGGGGCATAGTTTCAAATTGCTTTCCAGAATGCCTGGATCAGTTCACAACACCAACAGTGGATTAGTGTCACAGTTTTCCATATCCTCTGCAACATCCACACATTTTCCTGATATTGTAATGTTTGCAATTCTGATAGATGTGAGGTGGTACCTCAGAGTATTTTAATTTGCATTTCTCTGACCAATAGTGATTTAGAGCATTTTTTCATAAGACTATAGATAGCTTTGATTTCTTGTCTGAAAATTGCCTGTTGATATCCTTTGTGTCATTTATCAATTAGGGAATGACATATTTTATTAAAAAACAAATAGTACTTTGAAGGAGAGGTTGCTTGGTATAACCTGCAGAATATTAGACCTTGGAGTCAGGAAGATGACATCCCACCTCTTTTTTTAAAAATTTTTTTTATTTAGAATTTTCCCCTAATTACTGTAAAAACAACAACAACAACAAAAAATTTTTTCACCTTGATTTTTTAATACTTTTGTGTTCCAAATTTTCTTCCTCCTTTCCTCCTCAACCCTCCCTGTTAACGACTGGAGTGATGTCACATACTTGAGAGTTATTGTAGGAAAGCTCCGCTATGAGGAGAAGGCGTCTGAGGGAAAGCCATGTGATCAGTTCCTTCACATCAGGAAGTGATGATGCTTATGATTTATCTCTTAATGAAGGCAGCAATGGCTGTAGAACATACCTCATTTATTATTTGAAAGGTTTTTGGTGAGAGATTGTTTTTATCCCAAGTTAGATGGAAGTATTTAGAATAGAAAATGCATAATCCACAACTTTCTTCTCAAGGGAAAAATATTAAAAACATTAATTGTGCTGAATTTTAGAAATACTATTCTTCTCTTAGCTCCCACATAGCTAAAACCCTAAGGTTCTCATGTTGGGCTGTCTTATTTTATGATGGAGAGAATCTTGATTGGTTTTAATTTGTATGAAAAAGCCACCCACACCACCAGAATTCCTTTAACATATTTAAATAAAGCATCATATTGTATATAGTTACATATAATTTGAAAATATATGGGGTACCTATCTCTGTTCTAGGTTTTAGGGAACTTATCTGGGGTTTCTAATATCTTGCTATTTATAAATTAGAGGTTATAGCACCAGTCTTTGGCATTAAGCATTTAGTAAAGCATATTAAATGTTAATAAAGAGAGAACACATTTCTCAGAATTAGAATCCCTACATACCCAGATAGAAAAGGGGGGGGGCATGTGGCTGCCTCCTCTAACATCCTAGGCCAAGAAAGGGACTAAGTTTCCTGAGGTCCAGAGGAGAGGTTGCCCTTACACACTGCTCAAAGCCAATTGGCTAGTATCATTCAAATCTATTGCTTTACTGGACGTAAGAGTGGTCCATATTAAAATAAGCAGCAATTACTGAGGTCAGAGTCCAGAGGATATACCCTCTGAGGTGAAAGTCTTTCAGGTAGGTGTGGTTTCATCTCTATTGTCTCTATTCAGAGTCTGAGCTTCAACTCTGCTGACCCTGGGTTGGCCTCTAGAAGAGGTCAGACAAGGTTCCCTCGAGTGGGGGGGCCTCCCAAAATCCCATTATTTTATCACAGTTATGAAAGTTTTTTTCATATATTATACTCATATCCCAAGGTAAAATAGTAAAGCAGATGCACTATTTTTATACTCTACTAACACCCTCTTAATGGGTTAATATTACCCCAATTCCCTTGTCTTTCCTCTTACCCAAATCCCAAAGGCAGCATATATCTTAGACTTAATTCTAAAGGATCTTCCTTTTTCCCAGGAGTTGTCAAATAATTCAATATCAAGACATTAGCTAATTATTGGATTAATCACGCCCTTGATTAATAATAGTTTAATTTTTTTGGAATTTATGTCATACTTCAGTATATCATTCTATTTTATTCTTGCAATCATCCTGTGAGATAAGGAGTACAAATTCTATTATCCCATTTTATAGATGAGGGAACCGTAATCAGCAGAAGAAGAAAAAAAAGACTTGCCCAGTGTGACAGGGCTCAGTAATTCAAGAGCTAGGATAAGAACTGAATTTCCTGACCCAGAAATCTAGTGATCTTCCTACCAAATCATAATGGCTCCCAGCAGTTTTTATATTTTAATAGGAAATTATTGAACCTCAGAAAGCCTTCAAAATTGAACAGAATAGTACAATTTTACATATCCTTCTATACCAATAGGATAGAAAATTTTAGAGTGCTCTGATTACTGCCCTTCAAAATATTAATAGATTGTCACTATATACATGCATAGATCTCAAATGATTTAGTAAGCACCTATTGGAACAAAAGTACTTACTGGTGGACCAAAGAGTATAAGAACAAATCACCCCCCCCCTTTATTTACTTGTGTCCTCCTTCTCTGAGTGACTAAAATAGATGATCTCTAAAGTTCCTTCTAGCTCTAGTATTTTATGGTCATGGTGTTATAAATCTGCAATTAGGAAAGAAGCTTGAAGTTATTTCATCCAACCACTCATTTTATATATGAGGAAACAGACCAGGAAAAGTAACTTGTCCATGGTTATAAAGGAAGTGGAATCCCTGACCTCTAAAAACTCCTAGTCTAGACAGGAAAGACAAACCATGAAAAAGTGGAAAATTAAATAACATGTAGGGACAACAGCATAAATAATTTCACAAGAAATATGTAATTGCAAAAGAAGCTATAAACAATAGGTGTTAGGCGTTCAAAGGAGTGAGAGTTTAATACAGACTAGGTCTATAGGTTAAAGATTGAACTCAGACCAATAAATAGGGAGTGATTATTAGCAACTCAATGTCTCATTAACCTTCAGTGTTTTGATTCCCATAAGAGATATATTGGCAAGATAGAAAATATAGTATCTACACATGTATAATTTTTTGAGAGACATATTCATATTTGTGTGTGATGCTAAAAATAGGAAATTAATAGTCCTTCCTCAGAAGAAAACACTATTTTCATTAAAGTAGAATTTTACTCTCTCTTTGACTCACTGGAAGGCTTTGAAACAATGAATAAGGTTTTTAATTAATAATATTTGAAGATTGTATTATGGCCATTTAAATTTGATACTTGAGTGTCAGCATAGTATGAGAAATGATGCTTAAAACCCTCCATTTCATGTTGACCAAGGACAGGTTAAGAGAACAAAGGGCAAATACACCTCAACCTATAGATCTTTCCAAATATGCCACCTCAGACAAATTAACTCATATTCATACTCCAGTCATAAAGCTCATTATATGTTATTATTATTATATTATTATTCAGAGCAACTAGCTAACATTTTTGGATTATATGTAACATAGGTATTTTTAATAGGTATACACATACATTTTTTCTATTTAGTTTATATATGTTTGTGTGTCTGTCTAGTTGTAGCTCAAAAGAAGGTAATGAATAGTATTCCTAGAGTGTGTTGCTTCCATCTCTCCCCATTCCCCTGTTGTTCCTTTGTGTCCCAATTCTTTGTGACTTCCTTTGGAGTAGTCTTGCAGAGATTCAGGAACTGGTATGCCATTTCCTTCTCCAGCTCATTTTACAGAGGAGGGAAACTGAGCAAAAAGCGTTAAGTGACCCTTGCCTAGTGTCACACAGCTAGTAAGTATCTAAGGCTAGATTTGACTCAGGTGTTTCTGACTGCAGCCTTGCACTCTATGCACTGCAGCGCTCAGCTGCCTCCCACCCCACCCTTTCTTCAAAAGAGACTTTGATTTCTGTTATACGGGGAGGATGATATTGGGTCCAAGGCTGATTGTTCGATACGAGGCTAGAATTATATGTCTTTTTCACTAAATAATATTAGCCTAAGGCAAATATTTTTTAGGCTCGAGCTGCACTCCTGATTGCTATCCCTTAATGAAGAAGATGTTCTTCAAGCCATAGTTATACTGCACTTGACTGACTCCCTTTCCACCAATTGCCAGTTAAAAAAAAAGACCAGACATGGTGAATACCTAATAAAAACATTGATCCAAGCCATTAACAAGCAGAAATCAGATGAGAATATACCAGAAAGATTGAGCCTGCCAATAGGAAATATTCTGTTCAGAGATTGAGAGACTGAGAGTGAGAAAGAGAGTAAGAGACAGAAACAGAAAGAGACAGATGGAGACATATGGAGGGGGAGAGAGAGAGAGAATGACAAAGACAGACAGAGAGACACAGACATACAGACAGACAGAGTCTTAGAGTCCCAGATCCTGTCCCTGTTTGAAAATCCCCCAAAGCCTGTAATATAGTAAACTAGGGACAGGAGCAAGATCAAGGTTCCTCTTCCTCTACATGTCAGGTTCTTCCTAGAAGCTATTCCCTCCTCAGGCACCTTTCCCTGAAGAGAATCTAGAACCACATGTCTTCTCTCTTGAAACTGGAAGAAAATCAAATCTTTCCTATCCCAAGTTCTTAAAACCCCACCCCTTACATAATACTGAGTAATCAATCACCACCAATGAGGAGCTGCTGTTGTACATACACACACACACACACACACACACACACACATTTATATACATGTTTTGTTGTTTTTCAGTTATTTTTCAGTCCTGGTTGACTATGACCCAATTTGGTGTTTTCTTGGCAGAGATACTAAAGTGGTTTGCCATTTCCTTCTGCAGCTCTTTTTAATAGGTGCAGAAACTGAGGCAAACAGGGATAAGTGGCTTGCCTGGGGTCACATATCTAGTAAGTAATCGAACCCAGATTTGAGCTCAGAAAGATAAATTTTCCTGACTCCAGAACCAGCATTCTATCTATTGTACCACCAATGAGGAGAATCTCATGCAAATGATCCTGAGCCTCATGTTACACACACACACATACACATAAAAACACAGGCACATTCATTCATTCACATATATATAAACGTATTTATATATGTATTTATACATGCATGCATGTACATGTATTTATATAGTTTTTTACGGGGCAGCTAGGTGGTGCAGTGGATAGAGCACTGACCCTGGATTCAGGAGGACCTGAGTTCAAATCTGGCCTCAGACACTTGACACTTGCTAGCTGTGTGACCCTGGGCAAGTCACTTAACCCCCATTGCCCCACAAAAAAAAAAAAGAAAAGAAAAGAAATAGATTTTTTTTGCTACCAATGGCAACCAGAGGAAATCTGAAGAAAAGAAAAAAAATGGTAGAAAGACCTATCATTTGTCCTTTGGAAATACAGAAAGTTGTAAAAGTTCAGATTTGAATGGAGGAAAGGTGAAAGGAGCAAAGAGAACCCAACCATAGGACATCCACGAGTTGTGGAATAGTCTTTGACCACTTTGGGAACATGGAAATGGTGGCTGGGAAAGTTCAAAATGAGTGCAAGAATCAGATAAAAACCAGTTACAGGGACTTAGAAAAGTCCTTTGGGGGATAGGAAGGCAAATCAAAAAGAAAGTAGGAAAATCAAGAAAATTTCCTTTAAGTCCAATCAGAAATACTTGTTTCTAAAAATAAATAAATAAAACATGGTCTAGTGCAAATAACACTGGATTTGGAGTCAGGTTAGCTGTATCGGAATCTTGAGTCAATTACTATCTGTTTGACTTTGGGAAAATCTCTTAGCTTCCCTGAGTGTCAGTTTCTTAATCTATAAAGTGAGTGGTTAGTATAGATTTTAGGATTCTCTCCCTCTAAAAATATTTCAGATATCTTTTTTTAGGGGGGGGGTGTGGGGCAATGAGGGTTAAGTGACTTGCCCAGGGTCACACAGCTAGTAAGTGTCAAGTGTCAGATGCCGGATTTGAACTCAGGTTCTCCTGAATCCAGGGCTGGTGCTTCATCCACTGCGCCACCTAGCTGCCCCATCAGATATCTTTCATATGTAATAATATGTGTAATATATTTTCCCATTCTTCCCCCAGTAAAGTGTTAACTCCTTAAGACTAAGGAGTAAAGGCATGTCACATCCTCTAAAAATAATGGCACTGTTTCTAAAGCTCAGAATAAACTGATATTGGAGAAGGAAGGTAAGAACAACAACAAAGGTTTTGTTTTGTTTTGGTGGGAAGGAGATTAAGCTACATTGAGGGAAAGAGAAGGATCTGAGAAGGGACGAGACCTTTGCTTA
Organism: Dromiciops gliroides; assembly: GCF_019393635.1. Taxonomy (NCBI): domain Eukaryota; kingdom Metazoa; phylum Chordata; class Mammalia; order Microbiotheria; family Microbiotheriidae; genus Dromiciops; species Dromiciops gliroides. The sequence continues at coordinate 564,890,198 of NC_057862.1, read as the reverse complement.
GAGATGATGCTAGCTGAAAATAGAACACACAAGACTATTCAATTTTTCCTTTGCATCTGCATTTTACCTCAGCTATTGGGAATTACATTTATAGTATAATTTACAGTTAGATGGCAGCTAAGTGGCAAAGAAGATAGACGATCAGGCTAAGAGCCAGGAAGTCTTGGGTTCAAATTTGACTTCAGACATTTACTAGCTGTGTGACCCCATGCAAGTATACAGGGCAGTGGACTTGGAGTCAGGAAAGACCTGGGTTCAAATTCTACCTTAGACATTTAATACCTATGTGACCATGGACAATTACTTAGGCATTGCAGCTTCAGTTTCTCTATCTGTAAAGTGAGGGAGTTGGATTTGATGTCTTGTAAGACCTTTTCCAGGTCCAGGTCTTAGATTCTTTGCTCTGTAAAGCTGTGTCAAGTTCTCTTATACTGGGAAAACGTGGTACTCTGTTAATGATTAGTCAATTATTTTCCCCCAAATAAAAATAAAATTAAAAAATGAATGAATAAATATAAATAAAATTCAAAAAGATAAAATGTCCATTCCAATGAGATTTGAGATACTGGTGGGGGTAAGTAGTAACAACACCATTTATTTAATGTTTGATAGGTTCTTTACATCCATTATCTCATCTGAACCTCAAAAAAATCTTTGAAGTTGGTACATTATCCATATTTTATAGATTGGTGTAAGTACGGTTGTTTTAGTCCATACTTATTAATAGCCCCCATTTTACAGATGAAGAAAACTGAATCTGAGAGAGCTTATGTGAATTGCCCAACTAGTAAGTGCCAGGGGTTGGATTTAACTGATTTCAGTGAGTACAATGTTTTCCTTGCACATCCATCCTCCTTATATTTCTTTGGCGATAATGAAGTTAGAAGAAATGAGCAGTTGATAATGGTTTAGAATTTTCCCTCATTTTGATTTCTTGCAAGTCAAAAAGAAACACAATGGGCTTTCTCAATGTGGAAGCCTCTGAACTTGTATTGATTTAATCCAAACCATAATATAAACTGAAATCATTGAAATTCCACCTCCTGAGCAACCTTGTTTCCAATAACACATATCGCCATTATGATCCGATTTTGGTGGCCTTCGCCAAAGAGTTTATTGTTATATGCCAAAAGGATGAAAAAGCTACTGAAACACAATATGCATTTTAATCTAGTAATAAAGTAAGTAATGTGGCTGAAGAATGCATAGTGCAATTAGCTTTGACACTCTATTTGTTTTATGTCCAACTTTATCTGACTGTGCATTATTCACTAGTAATATACACAGTACTTTATTAAGTCTTAATCGAATGCATTTTATCATAAGTGTCAATTCAATGCTTTGGCATTGTATTTATATTTTTTAAATACTGAGTTCTTTGTAATAGAATGATAAATGCACAGCCCAGTGGTCTGTGAGAGAGTCTCATATTTCTGGGGGCCAGGGAATGAGGTCAATTTGTGGGCAAAGGACAGTTTTAGATTAACACTAAAAACATTCATGAACTGGATTTCACTGAGATTTCTTTTCCCCCCCATAAACCTAAATGTGAAATTTTTCATTTAATTTCACTTGGCCAATATGAAAAGCAAACAGGTATGCTGAAAATCCCTCACTGAGGACATTTTAATAAGCTCATTGCTTTATAGTGCACAGTAGATAAGATGTAGATTAAACTTTTGATAGTGGGTTTTTATTTAATAGATTTTGGACAGGATTTTCAAATGTGGGCATGAGCCAAAATGAGGTCAGTTAAATACATGGATTTATGGGCAAGCTGACAAGGGACTGAAGCTATTCTTTGCATATTTTCTTCCATAGTTAATTACTGATGTATGTCAATATTAGAATATTGCTGAAATTCAGCTATCTTCTTAGATGATCTTTGAGTTCCTTGGAAAGAAAGCACCTAAAGCCCCACACTATTAAAACTTTATTGTCACAATCTTGTGAATCCTGTTCTAACCATTTTGGTGAACTTCATGTTAACTGAATTTTCTGACCTAAATGGATAGACTGGGTTCATAAACTTCACATTTAGAGAAAGAGCACAATCCTTTCTGAAATCTACCTTGTGAGTCTGGAGAAGTTTGCACAGTTGTAAGAATAATTATCTTTATAGATGAAGTTATTATTCTGAATGTTTAACATACAAAATAGGTGCATGTTCTTAATGAATAAAGCAGTTTAAAATTGTGTTATTTTCTCCAGTTCCAAGTGCTAAGTGGAAACACGATGGGTAATGGAATTACACTGTGCACTCTAGTTTTGCATTAGTTTCTAAGTAAATATCAGCTAGTTCTCATAGAGTTTTATCTACTGCTAGAATACTTAGGCAACTAAATATGTAATTAGTGCTTACATGTGAATCACCATGCAGTACATAAATATGGAGCTTCTTTTACATAATCAGCAATACCAATACACACTCCAGTAATTGGTTTCTGATAAAAACAAACAAAACCCTAGCAACCTCTGAAAGCAAACAAAAAGGACTACTTTTTAGGGAAAATGATGTTATTTGAAAAATGATTGCTGGAATCCTTTCTAGAAATTCCAAGGAATTCCTTGGGCAAGGTGTAATTAAGAAAGAGAAAGATTCTCAATATATTAAGAATATAATACCAACATTAAAGGACAGCTACCATTAGACTGCCCTGCCAGAATTAGTGAGGTTTGTTTGGGAAATAAATTCCAATATCTTTACGTTCAAATTTCAAAATCCTATTTTTATAAGCAATCAGTTGGTATATTAAATAGTGTTTATGGACTTGGAACCAGGAAAATCTGAATCCAAAATCCTTCCTCAGACCACTTACTAGCTTATGTTATGTAAGCCATTTTCTATCTCTTTAATTCAGCCTCCTCATCTGTAAAAGGGAAAACATAATAACACCTACTTTATATGATCATTGTGATGATCACATGGAATGCCATGTGCAAAGTGCTTTGCAAATGTTTACATATTACAAGCTTTAGTTTCACTCACAGAGGGGCAGTTGTTCCTACTTTTCCTTAGAAGTTTTGGGACTTGCGGTTCCTTGGAAGCCATAATTTATATAGTCAATATACAGGCCACTCAATTGAACTGGCTTTTCTCAAGACCATCTGTGGTGTAGAATCTCTTCTTAATTATGAAAAGATGACACGAGGGGCAGCTAGATGGTGCAGTGGATAGAGCACCGGCCCTGGAGTCAGGAGTACCTGAGTTCAGATCTGACCTCATACACTTAACACTTACTAGCTGTGTGACCCTGGGCAAGTCACTTAACCCCAATTGCCTCACTTTAAAAAAAAAGAAAAAGAAAAGATGACATGAAAATTCTAGAACTTGCTATGGATGCTTTTTTTCTATTCTGTTGTAAGCTTTTGATGTTTTTGAAGCACCTTGTGTTTAGAACCTGACCTGAATTCTTGGTTTTTACTCTTCTACCTCAAAATGTGGTTATATAATTTAAAATGTAATCTAATAAAGGGGGAATCAATCTGATTATACCTTAATGGATAAGCCTTTATTTTCTAAACTTTCTGTGCTTCTCAATTCTACTTAGAAGTAGTAAGGCTTGATGCCTCTTCTCATTATAGTAGGGTATGTGGAAGTTCCTGCTATAGTTTGTGTTGTAGGAAATTAGGCAAAGGATGTTTGGGTTGTATATCCCACAGCTGCCCACCATTCCCCCAAATCTGCAACATGCTCTGGAAATTTCTTACAGCTGTTACATAATTGTGATTGTACATGCTAAGGCTTAACTTTAAGTGACTGCTAAAGGTACTTTAAAGGCACAGTAAAGTGGTAGAGCAGACAATAATTAAATATTGTAGGGGGTTAAAGATTATTTCAAATCCTTATTCAACTGTGGGAAAGCAAATATCATGACTTGCATATCATTTTATGGACAAAATTGGAGGCCCAATTTTACATATCAGAACAAAATTCTGTAAATTAAACGCTAATTAACTAAGTCCATTATTTCTATAATGCCAAAATATTCCACTGGAAAGCAGAAAATATTATAAAATAAATTATTTTATGTGATATAGACAAAGTAGTGGGGTTTTTATTGAATTCATATTAGTTTCAACAGTCAGATATGCCAAATCAATCACATACCTCTTTTTAAAAATATACTCACTGATTTCCAGGAATTAAAATATATAACACTGGTAATAACTTGATTTCTTTCTTATAATGTGCAACGTGAAAGCCTATTTGTCACATGGAGCCCATAACAAAGTATTCCTACTTTTTTTTTCCTTTAAGCAATCAGATAGCAGTAATTTATTGAACACTCACTATGACTGTCCAGAGTCTCTTAATAAGAGGAAGAATTAGATAATTAGTATTATTTATTCCCTTATTAGGTTCGTATGGACTCCTTAATCTGATTTTCAGGGACTGAAAAGTTTAATCATCTTTGAACCTATATACACAATATAAAATGAAGAATTAGCTGTGTTTGGATTACATTTGGATATTGTATATGGTAAACCATGATAATAAACAGAACAATCTAAATAAAATTCTTCCCTTTCCCCTCTACTTCCTTTTAAAATATGCCTTTTTCATTGTCAAGAATCTTTGTTTCACTTTATTCGTATAAACATAGGTTATTATTTGTCTATTATTTTTGTTCCACTGATCTCATAAATGTAATACATGGAAACTTCTGTATAATGATTTGTGAAGTACTTGGAACAAGCAGGACTTATGATGTGATTTAAATCTGTGACAGGAATAATCATGCATTTGTACATCTACTTACATTAGGCTGACTCAGTGTCAGAGCTTGATCAGATGAAATCAGATTGAGTTGGTTTCCTCATCTTTAGTTCTCTATGAGTTCACTTCTAGATTTATTGCCATGCACATGTATTTTATTTTTGTTTTATTTTCAGTTTTGGTGTTTTAAGAATGTACAATAATCCAAGGACAAATACAAATGTTAATGTTAAGTAGCAAATTTCAATAATAGCAATGAGATATTGCAACAGTAGTCAGTATGAAGAAGTCAAACATTTCACAAACCATTGAATCTCATATTGAAATAAAATCAGCTGCACTGAAAGCCAAAAGGGAAGTGAATACAAAATGAAAAACAATGACAAGAATTGTCATTGCAATTCTCATTGCAAAACAGCCTAATTAACCCTCAGGAAACAAGGAAAGACTATCAGAAGGAAGTGATAGCTGGAGGGATTGATTGTAATTTATTTAGCCATAGTGCAGTGTAGGCTACTTGAAGTCAGAAGAACAGTGAGGAGAACAGTTTGTAAAAAGTTGATAATTACACTGAAAAGGAGTTGATTGTCATGGGTATGACAGTATAAAGACTGGAATACTGAAGGTTGGAAAAAAAGGTAATTTTGATTTATGAGACTTGCTTTTTCTTTCAAGGTTATTCCAAACCCATTTTCACAAGTAGTCGAGGTGAAACTGTAAGATCTGGGCATCTGCAAAAGGTTGTAAAATATTCACTCCCAAAATATGTTGTTGTTTTTTTTTTCTAAACCTCCAGTGAATGGACCTGGATTCTTCTTCCTATTGATGGAATTATTAACTCTAATAAATATATCTATACACTGATAATCAGAATTCTGGAACTCACTCAATGGAGATGGAATACTACAATACTACCTTTCAGCATATCACAGATTTAACAAAAGTTAAGAAAGTTATCTAAGACATGGAAATGAACATGTTTCAGAGGCCTATGACCTTGCCTAAATTAAAACCATTTGAAATTATGCACTGGACCTGAAAAAAAGAAAAGTTCATTAAAGGCACCCTTAATATTGAATTTGGTAAATGTGCAATTTCATCTTGAAAAAGTAAACTCATCTGTCTTTTAAAGTCCTTCATAAGGTGGACCCAAATTGTATTTTCACTCTCTTTTTACTTTACTCCCTTTCCCTCATTCTATCGTCCAGTAAAACTTGCCTTCTTTCTGCTTTGTTACATATAGTCTTCCGCTTCACATTTTTTATGCCTTTGTCCTGGTAGTCCTTCATGCCTGGAATCCACTAGCTCCTCACTGCTACCTCATAGAATTCCTTTCTTCCTTCAGTAGGCAGCATTATCACCACCTTCAACATGAAACCTATACTGATTACTTCAATTGCTGATGTCCTTTCTCCCTAATTACCTTCCATTTAACTAAATTGTATTTATCTGTATCTATTCTGCAAATATTTATATGTGATTTTTTTCTCCTGATACATTTGTAAGGCCATTGAGAATAGGGATTGTTTCCTTTTTTGTATTTGTGTTTCCATTTCAGAGTATCTACCATTTAGTAGATACTTAATAAATATTTTCATTAACTTATATATGTGTGTGCATATACACACATATATACATACACACATGCACACACATATATACAAATATACCCACACGCACACATACATACATATGTGGGTATGAATATATATACATATATATATACACATATACATACATACACACACACATATATATAGATGCCATATAGATATATAGATGCCATATAGATATATGCCATAGTGTTATTCACAAAGTAACAGCAGGACTCTGTATTGGGAAAATACTGGAAAGTAATTGGGAGTCTAATTCATACTTTTTACTGGAGGTTCATATTGCCCAGTCCATTAATTACTTAAAATATTTGTGACACCTTTTCTGTTGACCTTCATGGTCTTAAACAAAGCTAAGTTTTGTTTCTTATTTTTGGCTTCTATTTTTTTTCTTAGAAAAGCCTTATCTACTAACAGGAATTTCTATCCTGTGAGACTAAAGGGGGAAAATAGATCTTTAATGCTGCAAAAGGGATTGAATGAGGTAGTTGCTAATATCACTGACTCATGAATCTTACCTCTAGCTACTTTATCAAATAGTATGGAATTGAATAGAATACTGCATATTTTCTTCTATTAGACATGCATAGTAATTTCTTACTGAAGAACTATTTTAATGTGACTATATTATTATAAATCTAAATACAATTAAAACTGAAGATTTAGAGACAGTAGTCTTTTCATAATTAAATTCATTGGTAACATCAGATACTTCTACCCATCTGTGCTGGAGACCTTGATTTGATTGCCAGGTTTCCACCTCTACTGGGAATCCAGTCAGCAGTCTTCATATAGTGAAAGGTTAGATCCTGGCTCCATTATGCAGTAGGGAACATGATATTATTACCCTTTTCAAATATGTTTTAATAGATATAGTCCATAAATGACTAACAAGAGTGTACAGTTAAAGTTTACATTTCCTTTGGGAGCCTATAATTATTTTGAAGAATTAATTTGTCATGTATTCCCTGCTGATTCCCTGAAATATTAATTTGCTTTAATAAGTTCTCAATTACTTACCAAAGGCTACTTTAATGTTTGACCTGAAGATCATTGATGGCAATGTAAAAACAAAACAAAACATAACTGTATCACCTTTGTTTCTGACAGTGTTAAAATGCAGCATTCAGAATCTTCATAGTCTTTCTACATGCATATATATGTGTATATATATATAGGATGAAAGGGTCCTTTTATACCAAATGTAATGCTTTGCTAATATCTGTCAGTTATTATGGGTGAATATTGCTGAAATACAACATTTATCTTGGCATTCGATTCCATTATGAACTCTTGAAGGTTTCTTCTGTTTTATTGCAGTTAACATACCATAACAAATGTCTTTCATATGTAAAAAATCAATCATTTTACAAATGTCTCCAGTAGTTATTTGGGTGGATTAATGCAAGGTGTTATGGGAGGAATGTCTAAATAAAATGTCATAAGTGAACAATATGAGTCACCTGGGGGATCACACTAAATTGATCATGGTCCCTTTGTGGAAAATTGGAAAGAATATACATGCATTCTGAAGAGAAAATAAGTAGCATAGATCCTTGGTGAATGTGCTTTTAAGAACGTTGATATTTTTGTGTGGAATGGGCACACTAACCTTACAGGAGTCTCATTTTGAAGGCAAAATCTGTTTGAACTTTTCTTAAAGGAGAGAACACAGATCCTCTATATATTCATTGCCCACCCTCTCTTTCCCACTCCTCTGTATATTGCCATCTCCCCAGGAACATCTTCATCCTTTGAGATCATTTCAGACCTGAAACTCAAACCTCGACAATACCCTCTGCCACAATAGCCCCACCCTCTCTCCCTCTGATTAGAGGGTGGAAACTTTTCCTCCCAGAACCTCATTTAAAGTCATCTCTTCATTTGCCACTCAACTGCTCTCCTCTGGAATTCTTTGTCATGACCCTTCACTGGGCACCTTCTACCCTGAGGCCCCCTGCTTTTCTGCTTCACTATGTATGTTGTCTTCCCTAAGTAGATTGTAAGCCCCTTTAGGGGAGTAACTGTCCTTTGCCTTTCCTTTTTTCCTCAGTATTTGGCACAGTGTATGGCATGTAATAGATAGTTGATATGTGCTTATTGATTGATTGTTTGAGATTGGTTTGTAGGTGCAATACTATACTATGTTTAGTCATTCACTTATTTTGTCAATGCTTTTTTTTTTAATTTTTTTTTATTTAATTTTTTTTTTTAGTGAGGCAATTGGGGTCAAGTGACTTGCCCAGGGTCACACAGCTAGTAAGTGTTAAGTGTCTGAGGTCAGATTTGAACTCAGGTACTCCTGAATCCAGGGCCAGTGCTCTACCCACTGCACCACCTAGCTGCCCCTTGTCAATGTTTTTTTTAATAATCTTTGCTGTACAAGTTAGAGATCTGAAGTTAAAAGATTGACACTTAAAATCTTATATGATGAATACTCAGAATATTGCATTTTTATTTTATCATTTGAGTTATCCCTTTCTCCAAACTGGTACTCGGAAATACTCATGGCTTATAGGATATTAAAAATGATAATAATAATAATAATAATAACAACAACAATAATAGGGTATCAACAATGATAACAACAACAACAATAACAGCAACTAGTACATATAGCACTTTAAATTTTGCTAAGCACTTTGCAAATATTATCTCATATTGTCCTCACAACAACCCAAAGGGGTAGATGTTATTATTATCATTTCCTATTTTACAGATGAGACTTCTGTGGTAGATATAGGTTAAGTGACTTGCCTAGTCTCTGAAGCTATATTTGAACTCAGGTTTCCCTTAGTCCAGTTCCATTACTCTGTATACTACTTATCCTTTCTTTCTGCAGAGAAGTAACTGAGGCGTATAGACCTTAGGTAGTAATTGACAAATCTGAGATTGGAATCCAAGTCTCCTGATTCCAAACTCCGGATCCTTTGCCAACCATCATTGCCTCTCTGCTTTTTGTAGACAGGATGTTTCACTGTAAGAAGTCAAAGTTCAGGCCATAATAGATTAATACCTGTGAGAGTCAAAATTGGATATACAGAGCATTAATCTCCCCCTTTAAACTTTCCCTTTTATATATAACTCCCAGGCCAATAGGAAAAGGAACCTCTGAGCTTTAATCTGTGAGGGATCAGTTTTTATTGCTTGGGAATTAATTAGACAACAAAGATGAAACCAATTAGGGAAATAAGGAAGTAGAAATACAGATGAATAGTTTTAGATCCAAACTTAGTCTATTCAATCCCAGAGATTAAGCTGGTTTAAAGGAATTTAGGATTTTCCTTTATAAAACTCACTGAATCCCAAACTGCCCTCCAGGCTGTGAACCAGCACACCCAAAGACCGGACACCAAACTCCTCTTACCAGAGCACCACCGCAGCTAAGTCAACCGCCAGAGAGAGCAAACTTCCCTTCCCGCCCTCACTTTTAAATTGGTGTCCTGGAAGTTCCTCACATTTTCTGCCCCAAAAGGGGAGGTCCTTCAAAAGCCGGTTCAGTAGCATGCGCAATCTCTCAAATGATTCAGCTAAAATTTCTGATATTAATCTTTACCACAAATAATTTTTTTTTTTTTTGCAGGGCAATGGGGTTTAAGTGACTTGCCCAGGGTCACACAGCTAGTAAGTGTCTGAGGCTGGGTTTGAACTCAGGTCCTCCTGAATCCAAGGCTAGTGCCTTATCCATTGCGCCACCTAGCTGCCCCCACAAATAATTTTTACCACATACCCATTAGGTAAAGATGTATTTGATGGGTGTGGTAAAATAGTAACATGCCTTAGATTCTAGTCCCAACCTGTTAATCACTATTTCTAAGAGATAATATGCTAAAGGGGAAGTAAAACTTGATTTGGAGTCAGCAGATCTGAGTTTGAACCTGGCTCTTGTTTAGCAATGTTAAATTGACCAAGCTTATTCACCTCTCTGGTCCTTAGTTACCTCCTATGTTTAAAACAATGTTGGGAACGGGGGTCTGACCTCTCTAAGTCTATTCACTGTGACCTTGTAATGGTGGTATCATTGGGTCAAACAGTGTGTGTGTATATATAAATATATATATATATATGTATATATATATATATATATATATATAGAGAGAGAGAGAGAGAGAGAGAGAGAGAGAGAGAGTGTTTAGTAAATTTTGAGGCACAATCCCAAATTACTTTCCAGAATATCTGGGCTAATTAACAATTCCACCAACAGCACATTAATAAGTCTGTGTTCCAGAAGGCCTTCAAAATGGGGGGTAATAATATTTGCATCAGAGCTATTGTGATGTTATTTTTTAAAATTTAAAGTTATATAAAACTGTGAATTATTATCATAATATATACTTCACACAAATGTGGTTTTTTTTACCAGTTTTGAGGACAAAGCATATTTCATCCATTAATAAGTTTCAGTTCGGCAAAACTTGGGGATGGAACTATCACTATTATATGCATAATTTTAGATAGGAATTTTATTTCTGTTGAATTTGTATTGAGGGTATCCTACAAGAAAATATGACCCTAATTTTTTCCTAAATTGTCATGAAGTGATTTCCAAATTATTCCCACCAACCCTTCATGACACATACAAAAGTAAGCAAGAACCAACCTCCATCAAACATTGTCCAGTTTTAATAGTGTTCAGGATGCTATCCAATGGAAAGCTTTTTAGGAAACCTATTTGGAGTCTAAAGTTTAAAATGAGGTTCATGGTAAGAAAAAATATTGTTTAAATGTAAATCCATTTTCATATATCATCGCAGAATCACATGTTCACAGTACACGGAGCTATAGGCAGTCAGGACTTTATACTGGCCATATGCCATGCAAGATCAAAAACTGATACCCCTTAGGGATGACAACTGAGAATCACATATGAGGCACATGGCCAAAACTGATCTCCCCAAATGTGATAGAAGCAGGGTGGGAAGCTGCAAGTTATCATTGTAACTGCAATACCTCCTTGAACAGATGGCATTTCAAGCATTTATTTTAAGGAGGAGAGAGGTGGTATGACATTGTTTTGTAGCCTGCTCTCAGTGTAGGAGGGTAGCATTGGCAGGTGTGAAATCCTAAGTCTTCCAAAAAGGTGATGGAGTTGATCAGCTAGGAAGCTCAGACAATTTGAAATAGTGTGAAAGTGAATGCTTAGTCATCATCTCACTGCAGTGGAAATGGGGATCGAAACATTCTAACTTCTGACACATCTGTACCCACATCAATTACAGAGGGAAAATTTAGAATAGTAGATAATTTGCACTGAACACATGTGTCTGTACATGCACACGTGTGTATTTTGTCTTCTCAGAGAATCCTTTAGTCTAGTTATTTTCTTTTTTGCTTGGCAGTTGACTACTGAGTAACAAGGTTCATGTTATTTGTCTCGACAGGGCTTGCTTACACAGAAAAAGCTGCCATTTTCAGAGAAGGTATCCATTTGGTTAGCATCTGCACCATTCTAATTTTGCCATGTGTGGATGATATTCAGAAATGGAGGTATTTCTCTCCACTTGAATCTTCAGCAGAAAGGAATTCACAATGCATATATTTCAAATCTGTTTAGGAATAGACTTCTAAATTCCTGTGCAATACATTGATAAAAAAAAGTAATGTTTGATTATTATATTAAGTGAGGCACTCAATATTTTACTATTTTTCTGAACTGAGCTAGACTTTCTAGTTAAATTGGTGATAAGGTGATGGTAATGAAATAATGCTTTCATTCCCTGATTTCACCACATCTGACTTAGTTGCATACTTAGAGTGATCTATAATTTCCTACTTCTATCAATGCAGATTGCAATCCCTTATGCTGTGTTATTCTCATCCATGTATTCTTGGAAATCCTCCATAAAAGAATACCCAACAAATCAAAGTCCTTTGTGTTATTCTTTTTATAGCTCAAGGATACCTGTGTACTGCAGCCTGTCTCTCTATGCTCCACTGCTTATGCCTTATCCAACTTATGGCTGCCATAAATATTTCATTTTGAGCTGCTTTATAATTTTTACTCTTCCTTGGTTGCTGTATTCTATGACTGATAGCAACATGGCATGACCAGACAATGTTGACCTTAAAAGAAATAATTTTGCACATAAGATCCTACCCTTGGGAATAAAAAAAAAATGATCAATAACAATAAGTGGTGGGCAGCTAGGTGGCACAGTGGATAGAGCACCAGCCCTGGATTCAGGAGTACCTGAGTTCAAATCTGGCCTCAGACACTTAACACTTACTAGCTGTGTGACCCTGGGAAAGTCACTTAACCCCAATTGCCTAACCAAAAAACCAACCAAAACAACAAAAAAAAAACCCAACAAGTGGGAAAAGCATGGCTAAATTATTCATATAATAAAAACCTAGGGAAACCTATAATGTGAGTTGGTGGGACAGGGCAGCCTCAAAAGCTAATGTGACATATTTAGAAGATGGAAAGTCATTACCCTGTTCTTTACTGTACTCGTCATTTCACATATGGATTGTTGTGTTCTTAGTATAACTTAGCAAGAAGGACATTGAAAGCTATTGCATGTCCACAGGAAGGCAACCAGAATAGTGACGAGACTATAGGGTTTTATATATTCATCCTGAAGAAGAAAAAAACTTAGCTGTTGTGGGAGAGAGAGGGAGGGGAAACATGATCTCTCCCTTCAAATATTTAAAGGGTTGGATGCGGAAGATGGATGAAATTTGTTTTGTTTTATCTTATAGTCAAGAAATAGAGGGAATGAGTGGAAAAAATCAGCCATTTTAGACTGATATTAATTACGATCTTCCTAATGATTGGAGCTATACAAAGTGGATGGGGATGGCAATGAGTTCCTTACCACTGGAGGCCTTCCTGCAGAGGCTGGATGACCGCTGTTTGGGGATAGTACCTAAGTTTGTCTTGATTTGGGTATTGGTTGAATTTTCTAGTTTCCAAAATCCTTTTCCACACTGACAGTCTATGGATTCTATGGTGACCTCTAACACTATTGATAAACATAAGAAACATTTTCAAGGATTTTGATTCCTTTCCTTCAGTTTTTCTGCGAGTCCTATTCTTTTTTCTCCTGATGTACTTTATTCTTCATTACAGCTCTTCATTATACCTGCTGATACTACTATTTACAGCAGGAGATTTTAGATCACCATGTGTGAAACTGATGATCAAAAGACCTAAATACTAGGCTTCATTCTGCTAGCTAATTAACTGTGTGTCCTTGGGCAGATGTGGACCATTGTTTCTTTATCTGGAAAGTAGAGAAAGTGACACCTGCTCCCAGCTGCTTCAGAGATGGTATTGTAAAGAAAAAATGAAAACAAAATAATGCAAGGGACTGTTTTTAACTGTGCCACCAATAATTCAATTGCCTTCAGGGTTTTTTGTTTGTTTGTTTGTTTGGTTTCATTTTGTTTTGGGGGCCTGGACTCCTGATGTCACTGGTATATACAACTTCTTGGTGAGGAAACTCCCTCTACTGATGTAAATCAGCAAATATTCTGCAATTTATAGTCTTAGAGACTATAGACTAGTGAGAGGTTAAATGATTTTCCCAGGATCACACAGTCAGTACAGGTCAGAATCAAGAATTAAACCCAGATATTTCTGACTCTGAGACAAATTGTCTCTCCATTATTCCACCAATGCTTCTAAGCTATTATGATTAATAGTTAAAGTCAGTATTTTCACAGCAGATCCTCTTATTTATTACTATAATTAGTTTTTAGTTCTTTGGTTACTCACATGAATTACTATTAGAATTTCTGCTACCTAAGCTATGTGATAATGAGTTAGTGCCTAGCAGTATCTGCACATACTGGACTTATTCTGTTGGTTTGGGTTAGATTAAACAATTAAAAACAGAAATTCAAACATTTAAACCTTAGGTCCTATATTCACATACTTTTACAAGCTTTATGTTTAGGCCTTCAAAGTACAGGGACTTTCATGACAAGTTTCTTTGAAAGTTCATTTTTAACTAATGGCATCATCTAATAGCAATAGGCCCAGGTATACTATAAAACTCCCTTAGTAAAATTCATACCAAATATGGAAAAGACTGGTCCAACATTCACAAGGGAAAAATAAAATAGATGAAAAATGTTGACAGGGCTTTGAGAAATAGGTAGATACATTCACTACTAGTGGGAAAACGTGAATCTTTTTGGAGAACATTTAGTAAAATATATGTGTGTGTGTGTGTGTGTAAGAAGTATCATGCCCATTGACCCATTATTAAAAGTAAAAGTGTTATTTTCCTAAGACAACTACAATTTCTTTTTAAAAATATCCCTCAGCTGTAAAGAAAAAAAATTAACATTCATTTAAATTAATTAATTAATTTATTTATTTTGTGGGGCAATGGGGGTTAAATGGCTTGCCCAGGGTCACACAGCTAGTAAGTGTCAAGTGTCTGAGGCTGGATTTGAATTTAACATTCACTTTTAAAAATTTGGGTTCCAAATTTTCTCTCTCCCTCTCCTCTCCTCCCAGGTTAGTAAGCCATTTGATATAGGTTATAAATGTTCAGTCATACAAATGTATTACTATTATTAGCCATGCTGTGAAAGAAGACACAGACCCAAAGGAAAGAAAAAATTTTTTTTAAAAATACAGAAAGTAAACAATTGTATGCTTTGATTGTGCATAGAGACTTCTTCAATTCTTTGTCTAAAAGTAGATAACATTTTCATTATGAGTCCTTTGGATTTGCTTTGGATCATTATATCTGTTGAGATTAGCTAAGTCACTCACAGATAATTATCATATAGTATTGCTGTTACTGTGTACATACAATGTGTTCCTTTTTCTATGCAGTTCACTTTTGCATCAGTCCATATAAGTCCTTTTCGAGGTTTTCTGAACCCACCTACTCATCATATACCACACCTTTTTTACCATTCTCCCCAAAATTGGGTCATGAAGTGTCAGTTGCAATTGAAATAACTGAACAACAACACTCTATTGAGAGAATTGTGAAACATACTAAAAAATGTCCTACATATATCAATAATGTTTTTTAAATCCATAAAATAAAATATTCAGATTTATAAAGGAAACTAAAGGTTAATGAAATAAAGATGAAGTGTTGTTTTTTCCCCCCACCCAAGTATGTAGACCCCCTTTGGTGATTCATGTATGCCAAGTTAAAAGAAACAGACATGAATACAAAGAATCCTGTGTGCAACTTCTAGGGGGTGACTGAAACTTTACCATCAAATTTGGAGTGTGTGGGGCAGCTAGGTGGCGCAGTGGATAGAGCACCGGCCCTGGAGTCAGGAGTATCTGGGTTCAAATCCAGCCTCAGACACTTAACACTTACTAGCTGTGTGACCCTGGGCAAGTCACTTGACCCCAATTGCCTCACAAAAAAAAAATTGGAGTGTGAAAATTATTTATTTAAACAACATTGATCTAGTTTTCTCTCACTCTTCCTCAGTATTTCTCCCTTTCATTCTTTTTCTTTATCTTTTGCCTAGTACTGATAGTTTTTGTGATGATAACTACTTTTTAATATGTTTCAAAGTCTGGGAGTGCAAGATGACCTTCATAAGCTTTTCCCCCCCAGCATCTCTTTTGATATTATTACCCATTTATGTTTCCATATAAATTTCATTATGATTTTATCCTGTTCTGTAAAGAAACCCCTTGGTATTTTGATTGGTATTACATTAAATATAGAAATTAATTTGGAGAATATTGTCATTTTTATTGTATTAGTCTGACTCATCTATGAACACTGAATGTCCTTCTAGTCATTTAGTCCTTCCTGTCTTTAGTCATTAAATTCTTATATTTTCATTTATTGATCGTGTGTATTTTGAGACAGGTTAGTTTCCAAATATTTGATAGTTTTATATGGTTTATTAAATTTCAACTTATTAGATTCAGCCTTTATTTCAACCTCTTTATGCATCCTAGTTCTCTCAACCAAAATATTAACTGTCCTTTCCATCTTTGTGCCAGCTGTAAACATAGTCAACATACCATCTAAGCCTTCCTCTAAGTCGTTGATAAATATATATTGAACAGAACAGGAGCAAGGACAAACCATTGTCATTTCCATAGAAATCTTCCTTCAAGTTGGTGTCAATGAATTAATTACTACTCTTTCAATCTAGTCATTCACTAAATGCTGAATCTACTCATATAATGCACTTTTCTCTATTATATCTCTTTAAATATTGTAGGATCATAGATTTATAACTGAATAGGATCTTTTGGATAATTTAGTATGAACTCATTTAAAGATGTAATAGTGTCCCCTGATGTCTGAAGGTCAGGCATGTTGCATTTCACCCCTTCCCTTAAGAGGGTTGGCAGTGTCTGGTATCTGTCATCTGCTCAAGCTCCCACCAATTTGGTTCCCTCAATTTTAGGGTGTTTGTACCACTGTAGTTCAATTTAAGCATTCAGTAGTCAGATTAGGACAGCTAGGTAGCAGTGGATAGAATATTGGGCCTGGATTAAGGAAGACTCATCTTCCGGAGTTCAAATCTGGCATCAGCTGTGTGACCCTGGGTAATTCACTTAACCCTGTTTGCCTCAGTTTCCTTATCTACAAAATTAATTGGAGAAGGAAATGCCAAACTACCCTAGCATCCTTGCCAAAAAAAAAAAACAAAACAAAACAAATGTGCTCATCAAGTCAGACATGATTGAAAACAACTAAACAACAAAATCAGATTAGCTTTTTCAAAGTAATATTTACTTCAAAGTAAATAAGAACAAACATATAAATACCACCCCCCATTAAGTTCATGGTTTAGCTCAGTTACTATATAGGATTAGCCCCAGTAAATTCTAAATCCAAAGCTACATGAGTTTGTCTTTTAGAACCCTGGATCCACACTGATGGACTGGCTGCAATATCCATTTTGGAATCCCTGCTCCAACATCCCATGGCTGTAGCTACTAAGTGAGATAAAGCAAAAGCCCTAATTCAATTGTCTGTGCCATAGAGTCAAATTGGAAGGGGACACTTTTCCCATATTTGCGCCTAGGGCCCAATACCATGGGTGAAGAAGACCTACACCACTTGATACCACCAGAAAGAGAGTGTACTGTCCCTGCAAGTAGTTAGATTTAAAGACACAGAGGGGCAGCTAGGTGGCGCAGTGGACAGAGCACAGGCCCTGGAGTCAGGAGTACCTGAGTTCAAATCCGGCCTCAGACACTTAACACTTACTAGCTGTGTGACCCTGGACAAGTCACTTAACCCCAATTGCCTCACTAAAAAAAAAAAAAAGACACAGAGAAGTCTGTAAATGCAGCCAATGGAAAGAGAGTGCTGCTGGCATAATCAGTGAAAATGTAGACCCTTCTCTGTAATAAGGAGCTAGACTCTCACGAAGGCTATACTTGATATAATATTTTGTTCAACTTATTTAAAATAGCCTTTGTCAAATAGATGCAATCTAAAGTCACTTCTCCTCTCTATTCCATGGAATATATAACACACACTATGAATTCTTTCTGATTTAACCATGAAAATAAGACTGTTCCACACATTGAAGTGGTTTTATTTCCTTTATGTGTCTCATCAGTGACATTTCTAAGATGTATATATTTTTTCATACCATAATTCATCCACAGAGCTTTGAAAACTAATGACTTTCTTAAACAAATAAGAAAAATTATGTTAGGGTCTCATGTGAGATCAGTATAGCCTCCTTTTTCTTTTTACTTTAGAGATCTTTAAAACTCATATTCCTTACATGAATTTTCCCTGAGTTCAGATAATCAAAGGATAGACATATGTGTTTCTTTTTCAGAGAAGAAAAGTCTACAATGACTCTTTTTCTAAGGCCAAAATATACCTTTTCTATGTCCATATCTACTCTTCTCCTACTTCTAGTACATCCTGCATACTGTTGCTAGATTAATCTTTTAATGACATTCTCTGATCATTTCATTTCCACTGCTCACTAATCTACTCTTGCATACCAAATAAACTCTGCAGTCCTTCATTTGACCATACAGGATGATCCACAGTAGCCCCAACTAACCTTTTCAGAAGATTCCACTTGATTTTTTTTTAATTCTAGCCAAACTAGACTGATAACCTTTAACCATACTTAGGGTTTTTCATCCCCCAAACCTACCCACTGTAATATATATTTTTTATTCTCCAAAGTCCAGTTTAGCTGAGTTTTTTTATCATAGAAATATAGATTTATAAACTATTTTAATTGGAAAGGGCTCCAGTGATCATCTAGTCAACCATTTTAATTTATAGATAAGGAAATTAGCACTTAGAGAACTGACTTGTCCCCACAGTCATACAGCTGGTTAGTGAGGAAGAGGCAGTAGTAGAAGCCCGATCTCTATACTCCGTTCAGGGGTTCTTTAGTATTTTACCTAATAGACCTAGTAATTTTGCCTTTAATCAATAGTTTACTCATTTGGTAGGATCGGTCCAGGATTTTACTTCTTAATATTCCCACATTCTGTAATTGCCACCTCCATTTGGATATATGATCTGGTGCATTTACTCCAATCTGTACAAATACAAAACTACCAAAATAATTTTGGTAATTAAATTGCTGTTCAGGTTTCTTCATTCACATAATAATTTGTTTACCCCTCTCCTAAAAGAAACCTATACTAATATCTCTATTTTTTTTTACATTCTTCTTTCTCAAATTACTTTGTATATACTTATCAGTTTACATGTTAAAATATTCTTTCAGTAAAAGGTAAGTTCCGTGTAGGCAAGGGCTATTTTCATTGTGTCTCTGTATCCTGTAAGCTTCATAGTAGGATAGGAAAGTCTTTGTGATTTTCAATCCTGTTTATGAGGGAGAGGTAAGAAACTGGCCTTCATTTCTATTCTCTTAAAAAGTGCTGCAAGTAGCCCATGGATCTGGACATTCTGAGCTTGTGGTTTCTTCCAGTGTTGAAACTCAAGGTTAAAGAAGCTGGCTGTGCTTCTTATAAAATTTAGTATGCCAAACACTGTGTTGGGTTTGGCTTCAGAATTCTAATTTGGGTGCTTACTCAAGTGGCATTTAAAATAGAGAATTTACTTAGACACTAATGGACATTTCAAGCACAAATTTTGTACTTTTAAAGGGCTCATCAGGAAAGGTATTAGCTTCTCTCCAATCAGTATGAAATGAGATGCCTGTACCACTTCGGGATGGTTTTAAGATTAAAGGAAAAAAGAAAAATCAGCATAATTCTTTCTCTCTGACCATTACCTTCTGTCCCAGTTCGCCTTCCCTTAAATAGGAAGAGGGAGATTTAGCAAACTGTAGGGAGATTATAAAGAAAGCTTGGATATCTTTTGAAAACCTAACATCTTCATATTGTATAAATACTTTCAGCTGCCTCCATATAGAGATACACATAGATGTATAAACACAAATGTCATTTATAATATTTAAGATTTTTAAAATAAAGTTTTAACTCTCATTAACTCTTCTAGGATTTGCATTCTCAAAACCAACACTTTCTCAAAAGGAAAAGTTGTGAAGTTTGTTTTAATTATTGTTGTTCAGTGTCTTAAAAACCTGTCACATCTTTTGATGTTTTTTTTTTTTTTTTTGCATCTCTGGCTAACATTGGTCTTCAGTGAGTTAGAAAAAAAGACAATTATATTCTTCAAAATTTATTTTAGTTAAATAAATTGAATTATTATGTAACCAACTGATAACTTAAAAACATGTTACAAACTGTTGTTAGAATGTTAACTTTGTTAAAAGTCATTTGGAAAGGAATTTGAGAAAATCTCAAGAATTATAAATCTTTCATGTTCCCTTTCAAAACATTTCAATAAAGCATAATTGCTCATGATATATGAATGTCTAAATGTGCAACTGGTTTACTCAATCATAGTTTCTATCATATTGCAAACCAACACTTTTGTTTATGGGTAAAGGTTAAAGTAATTATGTATCCTGTGGGATTATACTACATCAAGCAATTGTAGGGTATCAAAAATGTCAGTGTGAAGACACCTTAAAGGCTAGCAATTCTAACCTGTAACTTAACAAAAATTCACCGCTTCTACTACTTGTCTGACAAGTGGTCACTCAGCTTCTACCAGAAGACTTGTAAGTTGCTCATTATCCATCAAGGCATGCCGTCCCATATTTGGACAGTTCTCATTTTTAGGATGTTTTTCCCCATATGTTGAGCAAGCAACTATAGGTTTTCCACTTCTACTTATTGTTCCTGGCTCTGCCTCATAGGGCCAAATAAAACAAGATGAATCTGTTTTCAATATGATGGCCCTTTAAATACATTCAGAAAGCTTTTATGTCTCCTATAATTAAACATCTAGAGTTTTTGGGGCAGCTAAGTGGCACAGTGCATAAAGTACCAGCCCTGGATTCAGGAAGACCTGAGTTCAAAACTGACTTTAGAAACTTGACATTTATTAGCTGTGTGACCCTGGGCAAGTCACTTAACCCTCATTGCTCTACCCCAAACAAAGCAAAACAAACAAACAAAAAATGCAAAGAAAGAACATCTAGAGTTCTTTTAATTGATCCTTGTATGGTATATATCCTGATATGAACTCCAGATTTTCAATATACTTCCTAAAAGCTGGCATACAAAACTAAAGATAGTAATGTACCAGATATTTTCTTACCAGGGAATACGAAGAATTCCACCAGTAGAAAATAAGGTACAGGCATTTTCATTTTGTCTTTGTACTTCCAAGACCTCATACGTGTTAGGCACTTAAGAATTTTTTATTTGACTTATTGAATTGAAAACCACTTATATTTTTTGGATACCCTATGTTTAAATGCAGTCTAAGATTGTGTTTACTTTTTTGTCTTTTGTTTCACAGTGTTGATTCATATTGAGCTTTTATTACAATAGCAACCCTGTACTATTTTCAGAAACACATGTTCTTCATTTACCCTATACTAATTAAATTGATTTTTTTAAACCTAAGTGTAGGATTCTTCATTTATTAGTTCTCCTCTCTATTGTTTTTTATTTGTATCTCCAGCACTAAATACAATATCATTCAAAATTTAGGTATTTAATAAATATTTGTTGAATGGAATTTCCATTAAAGTTGAGCTCTCTTGAACTTTGTGAATCTTAAATTTGTTATCCAATATGTTAGCTATCTCTCCAAGCAGCATGTCAGCTGCAATTGTAAGAATCATGGAATTTATACCTTTCGTCAAAATCAGTGATAAAATTGTTAAGCAATGTAAGATCAAGAACAGATCCCTAAGAAAAAATGCCAGCAAACACTTTGCAGATAGACAATGATTCATTAACTATTTTTATTTAGATCTAGTTATTCAGTCAGAATTTTTTTCAACTTTGCTATCAAATAGTGTACCTCTCTACTTTGTCTGCAAAAAATATAATGAAAGATCTTGTCAAACAGTTTGCCATAAAGCCAGGTATGCCCCATTGCTTACTTCATCTATCACTCTATTGATCCTGTTAAGAAAGAAAATGAGAATAAAGGTAAAACCTTGCATTCAAGATAAAAATATCAACTGAGTTTTACAATTAAATTTTCAGAGAAGGAATGCCTAGCAAATGTCTTAGAAATTTCTAAACCATGATTAGAGACATGAAACTAATGCAACCTCATGATTTTCATAAAAGTTATTAATGATTTAATTTATATGCTTACTGCATATTTATAGACTATACTGGACCATAAAATGTAAATGGATGGTATGGTATCAAAACATTTATATTTGTTTTTTGGTTTTTGTTTTTGTTTTTTTGTTTTTTGCAGGCAATGGGGGTTAAGTGACTTGCCCAGGGTCACACAGCTAGTAAGTGTCAACTGTCTGAGGCCAGATTTGAACTCAGGTACTCCTGAATTCAGGGCCGGTGCTTTAACCACTGCGCCATCTAGCTGCCCCCAAAACATTTATATTTGTAAAGTTTTTTCAGGTTTATTGAATACTTTCTACACAACAGTTCTATGATATGATTATTGTAAATATTCCATTCATATATATATATGAACGAAATATTCGTAATATATATATATATATATATATATATATATATGGAATCTAGAACTCGGAGATTAGTAACTTCATCATGGGCACAAGACAAAAGTGTTAGCTCTGAGACCTGAACCTTTAGTCACTTAGTTCCAAGGCTGGTGTTCTTTCCAGGACAAAACAGTGCCTTTCTATACCATGTTGCCCTGTAACAGAGAATATAATTACTACTTATTATTATGCTTCTATCCATCTTCTGTGCTAAGGAAATTATAGTCATACTGGAAAGGGTAATTAGAACAAATATGGTTAGAATGGAATTGACACCAGGATAGGTGAAACAATAATAAGAAACCGCATAGTGGTTCTTAATTTGTTTTTGGCTCCTGGTCTAGAGAAATTATACCCTAAGGTTCTAGATGTACACACAAAGATAAGGTAACTGAATCTGTACATTTCAGTCTTTGGGGATAGATACAAAATGGGAAAGTTATTAAAAGACTGGGAATGAATAAGTTTTCCAATTTACTTAAAGAGGAAATCAGTATTTTATAAAAAGAAAAGCTCCAGGCTAATGACATTGATTTTAATCTATGGCAAAATTCTCAAATGAAATATTAAATCATTTTTTGTGAATATTTTAAAAGTTGTACAGTATAGTGGACCGAGAACTGGACCTAGAGTCCAGAAAGCTTTGGTTCACATTCTTTCTTAGACATCTACTATTTATCTGACCATGATGAATCACTTAAACTTTCTTAGTGTCAGGTAATTCTCTAAGGCTTACCTACTAAGTCATAGTTTGCAAGCTACATTAGTGGAGAGAGTTCCCAGACTAGAGCTTTAGTAGTCCTTTGTTTCTTGGTGTGTTATGAGCCCTTAGAATGGGAAGTACTGGCCACTAGGAACTATCATCAGTATACCAAGAATAATTGCTATGTTATTAAACACATTTCTTTTATTGGACAGTGTTACCAGGCTGGTATATTAGGGCAATGTTATAGAAAGCATAACTGGGCATTTGCCAGTTTCTCAAAATATACTTTTAGATTTTGCTGGAAACCTGTGCACTGTATTATAGTACATATTTTGGGATGTGTAGTATTAATTAATGGATATTTATTAATTTAGAGAGAGGTATAAGGGTAGCAAGTATTTCCTATATATAGTATTTTCTCCTATTATTTTGAATATTTTCATTGCATTTGTATGTAGAAAAAAATTTTAAGGCATATACTAGATGGCAGAATTAATATTTCAGAAGATCTCAATGGGTTGGAATGATGGACTGAATCTAATAAGATAAAATATAATAGGGGTTAATGCAAGGTCCTATACTCATGTTAAAAATAATAAGGATTGAATGTGGGAAACATGAAAATATCATTTTATGTACCAAAGAAATGTTTTATTTGACAAGAAGCAGAAAATGAATCAATAGTGTGATTTGGTGGTCAAAACAGCTAATGTGATATTTAAAACATTAATGAAAATGCTGTATGTAGAACAAGAAAAATGATAGTCTCACTGTGATTACAAGAATTCAGATCAAACCTAGAGTATCCAGTTCTAACATCAAATTTCAAAATGTATATTGATAAACTGGAATATATCTAAGACATGGTAAGAAAAGTGACATAAGAACATGATCCCATGTTAAATGAAAAACAATTGGTGGAACTGGGAATATTCAACTTGAAGGAAAAGTTTACAAGGAATATTCTAGCAGGCTTTTAATATTTAAGGATTATTATATGAATGAGGACTTATTTCCTCTGCTTTCAGAGGATAGAATTAGGACCAATGGGTGAGGGTTTCAGAGAGGCATGTTTCCCTTCTATATGAGGAAGACTAGCCTTACATTTTGGAACTGTCTAAAAATATCATGAGTTGACTTGTGAACTAATGAATTCCCTATCACTAGAGGTTTGCAAGCAGAAGCTACATGACCATTTGTTTTAAAATCTGTGCACTGGTCAAGGGGTTGGACCAGATGAGCACAAACACTATTTTACCTATCCTTTGAATTTTTAATTAAATTAGCCTGATTTCTTGTGTTATATCAGTATGTCTAAGGAATATGGCAATACATTTATCACAAATGTCAGATCATTGAACCAATCAAATTATTCAGTCTTGATCACATTTGCCTCTACTAACTTGTCTTTAAACTGACTATAGTCTTAGTGAGGTTCCTCATGATTAATCAGCATTGATATTTCCAGATGGTTTAATATAAAAAGGGTAAGAAAAGAGCTTTCAAAGTATTGCTTTGTACACAAAGGGATTAAATTCAATTGGACTTAGATCCAAAAGATGTAAATGGTAGACACTAGGAAAGCATATAGTTCTTAAAAGCCCACACAGAATCTACATCTCCAAAGATGGAAAAATTGAATGTATCAGTAATTCAATCCAGCAACAAATATTTAACAAGTACTTTTTATATGCCAGGGACTATGTTCAGAGTTGGGAATACAAAGGGAAATTTTAAAAAATCCCTGCCCACAAAGAGCTTACTTTCTACCTAGGCATCTAGGTAGTACAGTGGACAGATGGCACAGTAGAGAGAATGCCAAGCCTAGGGTCAAGAAGATCCCCCCCCCAAAAAAAAGACCTGAGTTCAAATTCAACCTCGGGTACTTACTAGCTTTGTGACCTTGGTCAAGTCACTTTACTTCCATTTGCCTAAATTTCTTAATCTGTAAAATGGGGATAATATTGGCATCTACCTTCTAGGGTTGTTGGGAGGATCAAATGGGATGATAATTGTACAGCCTTTAGCACCATGACAGGCACATAATAGGCACTACATAAATGTAGACTACTATTAGCTACTATTATTATTATTATTACTTTCTAATGGAGAAAACAACATGTAAATAAATATATAAAAGAAACTTAAAGAATAGTAGTAAAAGCACTAATACCTGAGTGAGAGAATGAGAAAGGCCTCTTGAAGAAAGGAAGCCAGAGATACCAAGGGGTAGTAGGCCTCCACCAGTCGCGGACTACCTTGAAGAGCCACAGGCCACAGTGTGGCTGTGAAGTCTGATAGGGGAGCTTCAGCTCCTGAATGACATAACCCATAATTGCCTCATCCTGTGTTGTATCTACCCCATGAGGAGTAGCTGGCGTGTCCTCTCCAGGGCCCTGGCCTGGGTGGATCAATATGGAAAACAAGCTGTTGCCATGCAGCAGGTTTCCCTCTCCTCGACATTGGTGGATCCAAAGGAGAGGCAGAGCCGATACAGTTTGGCACCAGTGCCCCGCAGGAGTTGCCAGAGGGATGTGATGTCCAACATCCAAATGCCTAAGGGACTCCGACTCCTGATTTTTCCTTGGGTTAACTCCTGAAGCCTTTCCCATATATGGGTATAGCCACAAGGCAGCAGAGGTTTAAGATCAGGGTTCCTTCCCCTAGGCAAGTTGCCTGCCAAGGCTAACTGAGCCCCACCTGCCCAAAGCGACTGGTTTTAAGGTGCCAGTGACTCACCTTCGCCCCTTCTCCTGTTAGTGGAAACAGTTTCGCCACTAGAAGGCCAAGTGTTGGGCTTTGGTTGTCAGAGGCTATTTGAGATGCAAGCTATTGGAGCATTTTATAGAGAGTGGGAGCTTATCCCCACTCCCACCCTGGCATGACAAACCTTTGGAACTACCATGGGGTAGAGAAGGTAAAAAGTAGACAGACACATATAATATTTATATATTTGCATGTGTACATGTGTGTAAATGTATGTGAGCATGTATGTATAAGTATGTGTGTATATATGCATATATACTGTATATATACATGTTTACACATATCTATATATAAATATACTGTGTGTGTGTGTATATCACATTACATGTAGGAAGCTAAGTGGTGCAGTAGATAGATCTCTGCACCTGAAATCAGATAATGTTCTTGTTCTGTTGTGTCTGGTTTTTCATCACCAGATCTGGGGTTTTCTTGGCAAAGATGTTGTCGTGGTTTGCCATTATTTTCTCGATGAGGAAACTGAGGAAATCAGGATTAAGTGACTTTCCCGGGGTCACACACTAGTAATTAGGCCTGATACTGGATTTGAACTTGGATGAGACTCCAGGCCTAGCACTCTATCCACTGTGCCACCTAGCTGCCCTGAAATCAGGAAGATCTGAGTAGAAATCTAGCCTTGGACACTAGCTATGTGGCCTTCAGAAAGTCAGTTAAACTTGTTTTGCTTCATTTCTTCAGCTGTGAAAAGGAAAAAAAAATAAAACTTCCCTCCCAGCATTGTTGTATCAAAAGAGATTATATTTGTAAATATTCAGCACAATGCCTGGCGCATAGTAGCAACCATAAAAATTTCTAGCTATTATTTTTATTAGATATATGTATATGTGCATTATGTATATAATTTATTTATTAGTTCAACTCACATACTCACCCTATGAGATAGTTGGAATAATAGGACCAATGCAGGTTTTGTAAGGTTGGGGATATTATCAGGTTCAAGCAGTGGGAGAAGAAAACCTGTATAGATAAGGAAGAATTTAAGATTTAAAAAAAAGGAAGGGGATTATAGTGAAGGTGATCTGCTTTAGAAGGAAGGACAATGTTGGATCAAGGATATATATAACTATGGCTCAGCCTTGTCAAGGATAATGATGGAGGACATATGAGGGGAGGGGGTATGAAATGAGAAGAAATATTTGATGGTCAATAGAGTCAGCTTTTTCAGTGACATATAAGACAAGGTCTTCTGTTGAGAGAATGGGGGAGGGGAGAAGTGCTTTTGGATCTTTGAGGAGAAATGAAAAGGTTCAGAACAAGCATTGGGCTGAGTGGCATAGAGAATAAAATAAGAAATGAAGGCAAATTTGAGGTTAAATAATAATAATAATAAATTGTAGTATACTCAGTCTTTGTGTTTTTGTTTTGGGGTTTTTTTTTGCAGGGCAATGAGGGTTAAGTGACTTGCCCAAGGTCACACAGCTAATAAGTGTCAAGTGTCTGAGGCCGGACCCAAACTCAGGAACTCCTGAATTCAGGGCTGGCGCTTTATCCACTGTGCTACCCAGCTGCCCCCCAGTCTTTATGTTTTTGTTATTTACTTTAGCTACATTCAATAACATGTGAGCTGGACTAAAAAATTCAGATGGTGAAAGATAGCTGAGGATGGGGTTTGGCAAGGCTTGATTGAAAAGATAACAAGATAGCAAGGAGTTTGGGAATAGAAAATGACATAGTGTTGAACTGGTTCCCCAAAGAGAAAAGCTGGGGAAGAGAGGAGAGTATAACCAAAGCAAGGGTGACAGCCTGGGAAAGTAATGAGGTGTGGAGGAATTAGAGGTCACAATGAGGATGATTAATCAAGAAAAGAGGTGTGAGAAGATATGATTGGTTAAAGAATTTTGAATCCTTGAAGATGGAAAAGGAACACTTGTGGTGATTGAAAAGATCAATTTTTATGAGCATCCTTTTGGTGTAGCTAACATGGAAATGGAGGAGTTGAGTAGACATTTCTTCAACGTGTATATTGAATTCTTCTGCTATGAGGTCAGAGTTGGAGTGGAGAAGGTGACTCTAAGGACAAGTGCGAATTCATTGAGAACTCTTTGATTATAGATATAATGAATCTCTTTGCTTTCCCAGATGGCTACTGGCAAAGATCTTGATCAGAACATTGTTCAATCTTCTTTTGAAATGTGGTTGATAGAAACACTTTAGGTAGAAGAGGGAAGGTCATAAGCGTCCCTCTATGTGATTTGACTAAGAAGAAAAATTTGATTGAAAATATATCGGTGTAAACATTGGAGGAAATAGAAGTTGTAAAATGGTAGGATACATAATTCTAATGTAGGGGATTAAGAAAAGAAGCTAAGGAAACATGTATTTCAAAGATGTAAACTTTAGTATAACGCGCTCCAGACTCAGCTACTACTGCCTTTTCCTATAATTACTTGAATGATCGAGGAAGAGAATGTACTTGTAAATTGTGCAAATGATACATTTGTAAGGCAGTCTCTGACTACTGAATGATTTAGTCTAAATTAAATTCAATGAATTCCAAAAGAATTTAGAATGAATAATATTGTCCCACAAATACAAAATGTACTGACTCTTTCAGAAGACTTTAATGTGTTAGAGAACAGAAAGATGAAAGTAGTAATGATCACAGGTCTGATAATATGAAGAATAAATTGAACCAGGTAGGTGATTGGAACAAGACAGGGAACATGATGGGGTTGATCATTCTTTTTCCTTGGTATGCTGCTTTTTCTTTCTCCCAGGATTGAAAGTGCGGC
Source organism: Dromiciops gliroides (assembly GCF_019393635.1). Classification (NCBI taxonomy): domain Eukaryota; kingdom Metazoa; phylum Chordata; class Mammalia; order Microbiotheria; family Microbiotheriidae; genus Dromiciops; species Dromiciops gliroides. The sequence goes on along the minus strand of NC_057862.1, from coordinate 564,861,674 downwards.
AAATTACTAAATGATGCTCTTGTGGTTTGAAGAAGTAAGTAGAGCTTCCAACTGAAGTCCCTTAATTTATCAGGGAATAGTGTACTCTGGAATGTTTTGTTTAATATATCTCACAACTACTCTTGAACAATGGGGCAAAAGAAACAAAAACAAAAAAACAAAGGGATGACCTATGTCTTTCAAACTGAGAAATCAAAAGATAGATGGTTTATAGAAAAGTATTTACTCCATAACAAGGTATAGAATTACCAATGTGATTAATGCTCTTTAGACAGTGCAGAATCTCAGTAGAGATTCTTACCTAATCTTTATTTGTTCAAGTGGGAATGTTGGCAGGTAGAAAGAAATTTAGAGGGGGAATTTGTATCCCCCTACTATTTAGTACACTCAACCTGGAGCTATTCAGAAGAGAAGAAGCAGTTGCCTTTTGGACTTCACTAGTGACAGCTTGGGAGAGTACCCTCCCCAATCTGAGTTTCTAAATTAAGGTGTTACTACTTCGCAGTGTTGTTATAAAGTCTAATTATGCAAATTTGTAAAAGTACTTGGTAACCATCTCAACACTATTGATTTTTTATTGATATTTTTTGTTGTTTGTTACTCATTACATGTAATTTTTGGCAAGCAACTTAACTGTCAGTTCAGCATCACTTTATCACTAAAATAGAATCTTAATTCATTTCCTCTGGATCTACATCCTGTAATTCTGTCATAGGGATATTTAGGTCTTTCTGCAAATAAAGGGATGGTAGAAGGTAACACTTCTTGCTTCTAGGTGCCTACTTTTATCTCTGTATACAGACCTCCCTCTAGTATAGGCATCATCTGAGAGTATTCCTCATTCCATATCAGGGATACTGACTCTCATTAAGTGTATTATGAAAATGAGTTCTTGCTTCCTGACCCCACCAGCCTTAGTCTTGGCTTGAGGGGAGATTCACATTCTCAATCTCTGAAGTTTGTGCTCTATTCACATCTCTAATGCCTTTTCCATCCATTGTAAATCTGCTAGACACATCTCAGAGATACTCCAGGTCCAGCCCTCAATCCACTGTATCCACTTAGATGCCTACAAAGAAACAATTTATACTCTCAAATAGCTTACATTTTATTGGAGACAACATATACATACAAAAGTATGAATTTCTGATATGATCAATTCAAGAGTTCCTTCAGTAGATCAGATTGCAACCATCCATATCAACTTATACTGTACCACTCTGCCACCATGAATTATCATCATAGGATCCACACAATGTGCTAGGTACCTCTCTTTTTTCCTGGCATTGTCAGGATCATTCTGTCTACCTGTAATCCTTTGTTTATTTCCATATATTCATTGCATCTTCTCTTCCTTAGTAATGCTTTTTACTCCTTTTTAAGTCTCAAGTTAGTTATATGTTGTAGCCTGTTCTCATTCACCATATGCCTCTGTATTGTTATGCATGGTTATATTCATTTCAATTCTACAGAGGCAATTGTATTCTATATTTCATTACTATATGCAAAACTAGTGCAATCTTGTTATTGAAAATAATATTTGCTTTAAGGGGGATATCTAAGGTCAATTTTTACAATTTCCTAGAAGCAAGAGTATCCATGAATCGTGTGGGTGAAGATCTTACTATAGTCCTGGTGAAACAGACCACATCTGGATCAGTTTTGTTCAGATACAGGTGTCCTGTTTGGAAGAGTACTGATAAGTTTGAAGACATCTAGAGGAAAACAATAATAATGACCTCAAATTCATGCCTTATGAGGTTTGGTTGAGAAGATTAAGGGATGTTTGCCCTGGAGAAGAGAAGTCTGGGTGAAGATGGGGGGAGATGAATGAAGGCAAAGGATTAAATGTGTTATATTCCCCCTCCAGAGTCAGAACTTGGGTTTGGAAGTTAGAAAGGGGCAAATTTAGACCTTCATGTGAGGAAAAAGCTTCCTAATGATTACTAATCTCCAAAAGCAGAAAAAAAAAGAGGCTTCCTGGAGTAGTGAAATGGGCTTCCTTTCCTTAGAAATTTCTAAGAAAAGACTGGATGACTCTTTGTCAGATGTATTGTAAATGGAATTCTTATTTAGGATAGAGATTGGATTAAGTGCTCTCTGAAGTCATTTCCAAATCTGAAATTCTGTGAATCTGTGAACCAATGATGGGTTTTTCTTCAGAAGGAAGGAACTGTAAAATGTTTGGATTTTAGGTAAGAAGTAAGTTATTACTACCAGAAGGTCAGACTCTTTAAAAGAAAAAAAAATCAGATAGGGAAATGTGCTTCCCTGAGCTGCCATCAGAATGGAAAATGCCACATTAGTCTAGGAATCCCAAGCATCCAAAACAAATTTATGTCTGATAAGGGGGAGGCAGAAGTGAAGTGGCATTTTATTTTATTGCTAGAAAGGCATCTTAGTCAGTCAAAGAGCACTTAGAGGCAGCTAAATGGTGTGATTGTTAGAACACTGGCCCTTGAGTCAGAAAGAACTGATTTGAAATCCATCCTTAGACATGTATTAGCTTTGTGATCATGGGCAAGACACTTAGCAACTTTCTGCCTCAGTTCCTTATCTGTAAAATGGGGATAATAATAGCACCTACCTCCAGGGGTTGTTGTGAGGACAAAATGAGATATTTATAGAGTGTTTGCAAACCTTTCAGCATCATAGAAATGATGAGTATAGTGTTGGTGGTAATTTTATGACGAAATGGTGATGATGGTGATATGGCTGACTGTGAAGGGATCATAACCTTTTCACTTCAGATTCTTCTTTTTCTTTGTGGTTTTTTTTTTTTTTTGTGGGGCAATGAGGGTTAAGTGATTTGCCCAGGGTCACAAAGTTAGTAAGTGTCAAGTGTCTGAGGCCGCATTTGAACTCAGGTCGCTCCTGAATCAGGGCTGGTGCTTTATTCTTTTTTTTTTTTTTTTAGTGAGGCAATTGGGGTTAAGTGACTTGCCCAGGGTCGCACAGCTAATAAGTGTTAAGTGTCTTAGGCTGCATTTGAACTCAGGTCCTCCTGACTCCAGGGCGTTGCTCTATCCACTGTGCCACCTAGCAGCCCCCACTCCAGATTCTTAACAAGAAGCACTCCTTAAATGGTCCCACCTGGAGAGTTTCTCTATCAGGGGAACTTCCTGTTAGGACTCTGGCTATAACATGACTCTCTTTTTGTTGTTTGTTTTTAGCCAGAGTATTGTGTTGAACCTTGCAAATAGAGAGAAAGGTAAAAATACAATCTTCTGTCTTTAAGGGAATCAACATTCTAATAGGCCAGACAAAATGAAAATAACTAAGTACATATAGGATATATATACTATAAGTGGAAGACAGTCTCTGAGGAGAAACAGTGCAGTGTGGATTTTACCAGGAAATGCTACCAGGAAAAGCTGATATTTGAACTGAATTTTGAAGAAAACCAGAAAATCCAGGCAGCAGAGGTCAGGAGTGAAAGTATTCCAGGCACAGGACAGAGTAATAAGAAAAAGTCAAAGTAAACATTCATGTTGCCAAGTGGATTATTGGGAAAAGAACAAAGATGAAGAGGAAGATGAAACCAGATTACAGAGATTTATAAAAGGGTGACAAGAAGAATAAAAGCCCTAATTGTAGATTTTTCTTCAGTGAGTTTAACTGAGAAGGAGAAGAGCAATATGGGATGATATTTAGCAGAAACAATAAGATTTAGGCCTACTAAAAGGCCGCATTCCAGAGTCCTCATGCTTTCATGTCACCACAGACTTGTCTATGGAATCTAGCATCAGGATGGGAGAGCACACACACAGTAATATATGGGAAATAACTGAAAGACTATTACTTTTCCATCCCTTCCTTTCAGAAAGCATGGATACTTCTCATTCTTTTTTAATCATAAAAGGATACTTCTCATTCTTTTTTAATCATAAAAGTATTTATTATTTTCTAGTTACAAGTAGAGATAGTTTTTAACATTTGTTTCCATAAGATTTCTAATTTCAATTTTTTCTCCCTTCCTTCCCTCCCTTCCCCCAAGACAGCAAGCAATATGATATAGGTTATATATGTACAATCACATTAAACATATTTCTGCATTAGTAATGCTGTAAAAGAAGAATCAGAGCCAAAGGGAAAAAACCTCAAAAAAGAAAAACAAAAAAGTAGAAATAGTATGGTTCAATCTGCATCTATTCCACAGTTCTTTTTTCTGGATTTGGAGAGCATTTTCCTTCATGAGTCCTTTTGGAATTGTCTTGGATCATTGCACTGCTGAGGAGAGCCTGGGTTTATAACAGGTGATCAACTCACAATGTTGTTGATACTGTGTACAATGTTCTCCTGGTTCTGGCTCATCTCACTCAGCATCAGTTCATGCAAGTCCTTCCGGGTTTCTCTGAAATCTGCCTGTTCATCGTTTCTTACAGCACAAATAGTATTCCATTATATTCATATACCACAGCTTGTTCAGCCATTCCCCAGTTTTGATGCATATTCCCTCCATTTCCATTCCTTGTTACCACAAAAAGAGCAGCTATAAATATTTTTTTGTACATGGGGGTCCTTTTCCATTTTTTATGATCCCTTTGGGATAAAAGACCTAATAGTGGTATTGCTGGGTCAAAGGGTATGCCCAGCGTTACAGCCCCTTTGAGCATAGTTACAAATTGCTCTCCAGATGGTTGGATTAGTTTCAAAGCTCCACCAACAATGCATTAGTGTTCCAATTTTTCCACAGCTTCTCCAACATTTACTATTTTTCTTTTTTGTCATTTAGCCAATCTGATAGGTGTTAGGTGGTACCTCAGAGTTTTTTTAAATTTGCATTTCTCTATTCAATAGTGATTTAGAGCATTTTTCATATGGCAATAGATAGCTTTGATTTCCTCATCAGAAAACTGCCTGTTCATATCCTTTAAACCATTTTTCAATTGGGGAATAACTTGGATTCTTAAAAATTTGATTTAGTTCCAGATGTATTTTAGAAATGAGGCCTTTATAAAAATTGTTTCCCAGATTTCTGCCTCCCTTCTAATTTTTGGCTGCATTGCTTCTTTTGTGCAAAAAGAGGTTTAATTGAATGTAATCAAAATCACCATTTGCATTTCATAATATTCTCTCTGTTTGGTCATAAATTGTTCTCCTTTCCATAAATCGGAGAGATAAACTATTCCTTCCTCTCCTTATTTACCTATTGTATCACCTCTTATGTCTAAATAATGTACTTGTTTTGACCTTAGTTTAGTATAAGGTGTAAGATATTGGTCTATGCCAGTTTCTGCCACACTATCTTCCAGTTTTCCCAGAAGTTTTGCCAAATACTGAGTTTCTATCCCAGAAGCTGGAGTTTTTGGGTTATGATACTTCTCATTCTTAACCTAAAAACACACATTTCCTTAAAGGAACAGAATTATAGCTGTTTGAATTAAGCAACTGTTTGGAAACAGAGGCAGAAATTAATTTGATTGGAAACTTTTAATTTGTTCTTGCTGATCATTTTCAGCCATGTCTGGCCACGATTTCAGGTTTCTTGCCAGAGATAATAGAGTGTTTTGCCATTCTCTTCTTCACTCATTTTATAGAAGAAGAAACTGAGGCAAACAGGGTGACATGACTTGCCTAGGATCGCACAGTCAGTAAATGTCTGAGGCCAGATATAAACTTTGGAAGATGAATCTTCTTGACTTCAGGACTGATATTCTGTCCACTATGCCACCTAATTACCCTTTTAATAAAATAAGACAACTGCTTGAAGGCAGTGTGGTACAATGGAAAGAATACCTGCTCTGGAAACAGAGACCATAGGCTCAAATCTTACTTCTGATACTCCCTGTGTAATCTAAAGTCACTAAACTCCGCTGGGACCCCAGTTTCCTTGGTTGTAAAATGAGCAAGTAGACAAGATTGTGTCTAAGGTTCCTAATAGCTCTATGATGCTGGTGATTTTAGCCTGAAAGAAATCAGGGAAATGCTTTTAAAATGTTAGGGTGCCTCAAGCTTTCTTGCTTAAATATACATTGGAGTGGAGGGAAGGGGAAGGTGTTGGGGGGCGTGGATTTTAGGAATGTGATAGTAAAGTAATCTGATGTTGAGATTTGCATGTCGCCTTAACTCAGATTAAAATCATGCTATCTTTTTTCATTACATATAATATATGTCTTTCCCATCCCCTTAAAAGCCATGTAGCCTGAAGAGGCTTAGTAAGTTTTCCAAGACAATTCAAATAAGACAAAATATGTCAGGTTGCTGAGCTCTTTGTAGCAAATGATTTAAAGTCATCATTTAGAAAATGAAGAGAACAGAATGTTCCTCGGAGATTCAGTGGTTAAAGTAGGTATCCTGCCAGCCACACTAGGACCGATTTCCTATTGGATATGATTGTTAATGTAAGTCATGTGTCTAATCTGCAGCAGATTCTTAAGAGCCTCCAAAAAAAAAAAAGTGGCATTTGTTTTCCCATCCCTTGTGGTTTGCTTTGTGTTAGGCAGAGTGAGGCACATTGTAGGTTCTGGATCTTTAACTGAGCAAAAGGTAAAGTATTTGACTCTTTGGGGGGATATTCAGCCCATTGAATTTCTGTGACACAAATGCTTCCATTGGTCCATTGGAGGGTATTTTTTCTCTGCTATGGAGGCACTACTCTGATTTTTAAAAATATGTCCACAGGGGCAGCAAGGTGGCACAGTGGATAGAGCACTGGCCCTGGAGTCAGGAGTACCTGAGTTCAAATCCGGCCACAGACACTTAACACTTACTAGCTGTGTGACCCTGGGCAAGTCACTTAACCCCATTGCCTCACTAAAAAACAAAACAAACAAACAAAAAAATATGTCCACAAATGGGAGAATTCTGTGTAAATGATCTAAGGTTAGTAGAACATTTTTTATGGGCCACTGGGACTCCCTCCAGCTCCAAATCAACAGCCTTGATGATAAGGGCATGGGAATTTATTGTTACTTCACACAGTATGGTAGAAAGAGTACTGAATCTGATGGCAGAAGTTATGGTTCAAATGCCAATTGTTCCACTTACTAGTTTTTGACCTTGCATAAGTCATTTAACTTTTCTGAGCCTTAGTTTCATCATCTATAAAATGTGGATATCAATATTGATTCTCTGACATAGTTGATTTTAATCAACAGTGATGAAATCCTTCATTATATGTTATATAAACATCATCTGTTATGATGGTATGTCTATAGTTGGGCCTGGGGAGAGAGTATCTAGGGTGCCTGGCCAAGCCTCTTCATGATCTCATAAATAATCCTATCAATGTAACACTCACGCAATTACCCACTTACCTTTCTACCCTCTACTTATTAAGATCACTCCTTTCTTCATTTAAGACTATATCTTAATCCGTTCTCATCCAGGCTAAAAGTCCAGGGACCCAAACCCACTAATCATTGGTGTAGCAGGTTCACCTGCTCAATTTCTGAACTAGACTGGTTTGCCCCTCTTTCAACAGCTTGGTGCTCACCATTTAATGTTGAACTCAGCTCAGACATCCAAGTAGCATCTTCCACTACATCAAAAAAACACCCCAATTGAAGAGCTCCTTCACCCCAGACTCCCATGAAGCCTAAACTTCTTACTAACTTTCTAAAAACTTCCATCCCTTTTTTCCTAATTCTCTCCATTTGAGTTGAGAAAAACAAGTATAATCAATATTTTACATGATAGCCCCTTGGATGGATGGTTGACAACTCCCTTGTCTCCCCCAAGAGTTTGTCCTGATGAGACTAACAAGCCCAAGATCTTTCAATTAATCCTCATGGCATGACACAGTTCACCTCTGACTACCCTTCTCTGGACCCTTTCTAGAAGTGTTCCCCAAACTGACAGAAATTAATATAGACATGGTCTGACTAGAGTGGAGTAACAATATGACTATCAGTTCTCTCTCCCTAGACATTTGACCTTTAATGCAAGTCAGGATTACATTAGTATTATTTGACTGCCATCTTGATATTTTCTCTTTTGCCACAGCCCTATTTACATCTTCATGAATGATCTTTCTGAGACAAATTTTTGCTACTATTCCTATTATTAGATGATAGAAATGCCCTAGATACCTGAAATATATAAATGAGTAAGTTATAGAATCACAGGATAGAAGGTATTGGAAGAGATCATTTCATTCTTCCTTTGACTTCTTTTTGATCTCTCAACTTTGGAGGGTTTAGGCTTGACAAGACTCGGATATGTAGTCTAGGGAAAAGAATAATGGCCCTTTAGCTCATAAAAACAATGCTAAGGTATCAGTATCAGGATTCTCTGATTTCTCAGGTAGAAAATGGACTAGTGGAAAAATCAGGCTTGACTGATACTTGAAAATAAATGTTTAACACAAACCACTGAAAAACATCAAATTGGACATCTTTAAAAGCTACATCTTAAAAGAAAATGACTACCCTGGTGTGAGACTCTAGTTAAGAAAAATAAAATTGATAGTCTTAATTCTGTACAGCAGTTGTGATCTTGACCTATTTCTCTGACTCAAAGCTACCTTCCTTCTCATGAAAGCTTGAAAGTGGACATCCCTATATGAAGGTTCTTTCTCTTTGTCCTCTCCCGCTTGCAATAATATACTATCTGAAAGAAGCCTTAGTATTAGGAATATGTATTTATACTGAAGGACTCAGAGAGAAAAAAAAGTCTTTAATATTTCTATTGTAGTGTCCATGAGACAGTGTTGGCTCCATTAAAATATTTTTTTCCTTTGTTGAAGTTGTGGAATTGGAAGTAAGGAAATTTTACTATGGTCTCAAGGTAGTCCTATGAAAGCTGTCCAGGTAAATGTCCTGCCAATGCTTTGATTTTATTACAAGAATGTGTAAACAGCTTTCAACATCTTTACCTGAAGAACAACTTAGAGATACAAGTTGGAGTCCATGAGAATGAGAGATAATAGTGAAATAGAACATGTATAGACTGTGGGGAAAATGTAATTGGTAGAAAAGATGACAAGGAAAATCCATGACTGAAGTCCAGATTTTGTGAAACCGTAGTGAGTTTAGCTTGGCTCTAGGCTAGTATTAGCTGAACTATAAAGCATTCATTGCATTGTCAGTTTTCCTATTCAAAGAACATAGTTGAGGGTGTTTTTACAGAATTGTTCGAAAAAACGAGTTGATGTTTTCATAATATTTCCTTTCAAATGTAAAACTTCAACAGAATTCTTTATAAGATGTTCTTTCCTTACACACATGTTTAAGGATGTTTTTTTTTGTTTTTTTTGTTTTTTGTTTTTTAGTGAGGCAATTGGGGTTAAGTGACTTGCCCAGGGTCACACAGCTAGTAAGTGTTAAGTGTCTGAGGCCGGATTTGAACTCAGGTACTCCTGACTCCAGGGCAGTGCTTTATCCACTGCACACCTAGCCACCCCAAGGATGGTTTTTAAAGAGCTTGGAACTCAGACAACGTCAAATCCCTTGGTAGCTAAAGTCTTGTTGACCACATTGTTCTTTCTGTTAACAGCAACTCTTCTGGTAAGGTTGGGAATGGGGGTTCTCTTTCCACTTCTTTCTAACCAAACTAGGTCTTATAGATAGTACTGCCATTAACCTTTGGCTTGGATGCATTTCTCACTTTTCTCTATAATTTTATGACACATGGATGCATGTGTGTAGTGTAGTGTATGTACATACTTGAATGGGTGACATGCAAAAAATAAACATATAGTATATAATGATACATTATATATAATTATATATAAGCATATATAAAAACACATGCATGCATATATCCATTCATATATGTATATATACATCTATCTATCCATATATATCCATCCATATATTCATTCATCCATCCATGCATCCATTCATCTATCTATCTATCTATCTATCTGAGATACTTAATCTCTATCACAGGATCATAGCTATAGAGGTGAAAGGGAATGCAGAAATCATCTAGTCTAGCTCCTTCATTTTATAGATGGGTAAACTGAGGCCCAGAAAGATTAAGTATATGATCCAATGTAAAAACAACAACAAAGTAAGTGGTAGAGCCAGAACTTGAACTCAGGTCATTAGACTCCAAATCCACCACTCATTCCCTAGAACCACAATACCTTTTCTGCCTAATATATTCTGCTTAGCAGCCACATATCATATGTAGTTTAAGTACAGAAAGGATGTCAAGATGATTGGTTCTCACTACTCATGGGTTTCAGTGACTATCATTTCTCAGATTCTTATACAAGTTTTTGCCTTCGGTGTGTGTCTCCGCAACATAGTATGACTAGGTAATTGAGGGCTCACAGTTATGATAATAGTCATTATGACTGGAATGAAGATCATAAGATTGTGAGATTTAAAACTTGAAGTGATCTGGTTTAACTTTCTTATTTTATACTCCAGAAAACTGAGGTCTAAGGAGGTAAAATGACTTTGCCCCAGGTCACAAAGTCAGTCAGTGGTATAACTAGAATTCAAACTCAGGTTCTCTGACTCTAAAGCCAACATTCCTTCCACTTTGCCACAGTGTAATATTATTTAATTGTCATATCTGAATAGTGGCTAACAATTTGCCATAAGTACTTGTTTAAGAATGGAATGCTATATTCACCATTCTTACTAAATCAATGAGCATATATTAAGCCCTTAAAAGGAAAAAAAAATAGTTGTACACGCAAAAATATATGGAGCAGAGAGAAGGTTTAGTGTATAAAGCTCTGGGACTGGAGTCAGGAAGGCCTGAATTCAAATCTAGCCTCAGACATTTACTAGCTGTGACCCTGGGCATGTCTCTTAACCTCTGCTTCTTCTTTTTCTGCTAGAGAAGGAAATGGCAAAGGTACTCCAGTACCTTTGACAAGAAAACCTAATGGATAATACGTGTATGTGTGTGTGTGTGTGTGTGTGTGTGTGTGTGTGTGTGTGTGTGTGTGTGTGTGTGTAGAATAGTATGCCCCTGAAATTTCAATGTTGTTAAAGCCCTGGACTCTACAAGGACAAGGTTATTTGCATGCATAGAGAGCATAGCTATAGTAGGTTGATTTAGAACAAGACAATGGGTTATTTGCATGCATAGAGAGCATAGCTATAGTAGGTTGATTTAGAAGATTGCCCATTTTCCTGACAGGCAGTATCTTTGATTGTCTTACTTCCTGAATATAGACACTGGGTTTTCTGGTCACAAGGTCACAGAATCACAAAATTTCAGAATTGGAAGGAACCTCAATGTTCATCTAACATAAATCATTGCTGTATAAGATTACTCTGCCTACAACATACCTTACAAATAGTCATCTGCCTTTGATGACTGTTATTGTTTGTCCTTCATTCTTGAAGAGAAGAGTGAATTGGATTTAAGTGAAGGAGAGCTGTTCAAATTCAGCAGCCTCATGCTCTCATCCATAGTCATCTGGATCCAGTGGTATATATCGGGACAATTGGAGATGGTCCTGGAGGTTTGAGGCAATCAGTTAAGTGACTTGCCCAAGGTAGCGCAGCTAGGAAGTGTCAAGTGTCTGAGGCTAGATTTGAACTCATGTCCTCCTGATTCCAGGGCAAGTGCTCTATCCACTGTACCTCCTAGCTGACCCAGAACATTTGATGAAAGGCCTCCAATGAAGGGAAATTCAAAATATTTTCAGACATTCCATTTCACTTTAGGACCCTATACTTGTTAGGATTGACCCTGTTTGCCTTGGATTCTTCATCTTATAAAATGAGCTGAAGAAGGAAATGGCAAACCACTGTAGTATCTTTTCCAAGAAAACCCAAAATGTAGTCACAGAGAGTCAGATATGACTCAAAAAAATTAGGAAAAAAAAAAACCCCTAACATGTTTGTAAGATTTTCCTGATATCATTCCTAAATTTGCCTCTTTGCAACTTTCATTCTTTGCTGCTGCTTCTACTCTTTGGGTCTAAGTAAGCATCCCTTCTTAAATCCAATTTCTTCCCTCTATTAATTATTTTCTATTTATCTTGTATATAGCTTGCTTTTTATATATTCATTTGGATGTTGTCTCCCCAATAAGATTGATTGCAAACTCTTCCAAGAAAGGGGTTGGCTTTTGCCTCTTTTTCTTTTATCCGCAAGACTTAACAAATGTTTTTAATTGAGCAATTAAGCAGAACAAGTCTAGGTTAGTACAGTGGATTGAATGCTAAACTTGCAATCAGAAATCCTAAATTAAAATTCAGCCTCAGACACTTTCCTAACCAGGTATCCCTGGGCAGGTCACTTAACCTCTGTCTTTCTCAGTTTCCTTAACTGTAAAATGGGGATTATCACTTCCAGGGGGTAGGTAGCCTTTCAAATACTTGAAGAGTATCATGTCATGACCTAAAGTGTGATAGAAACAACTGAATTATCAGGGAAAACTTGTCAGGAATAACTTTTCTAGAGAAGTTTAAACCCCTTTGAATTATATCTGGGCTTCTTCCCAACAGTTTTTCAAGTTTTGTTAATATTAATAGTAATTGGTATGTAGTTATTCCTGCTTGACTTTTGGCAAATATCTCAAAGAAGCAGCTTCAGTGTTAACCTTAATTTTTTTCATAGACTCTGTTTCTCTTTGAACTACTCCCATAACTATGGAATTTCTATTGCATGTATGGGAAAGGTTTTAATTTTTAATGAAGGCCTGACATGTCATGTCAATTTTAATATTTTTTTCATGCTTCATTTGGGGAAATTGTGATCATTGGAGAAATCACTTTTTTCTTAATAATTGTGGTCACAGTTTTTTTAACTTCCAACATTCTTCCAAAGTCTATTTAATTCCATCTTTCTTTTTTGGTATACATTCTAATGACTTGTTGTGAAAGCAGTAATTTCCATAGATTATTCAGTTCATCTTTTTTTCCTTCTCCTTGAAACCCCCTAAAACCGAGGAATATAATCAGTAGAAGACAATTACTAAGACTTTTCTATCAGATTGATTGATTTTAGTAGGACATGGATATATTTAAAGACATGAAGGAACATCCACACTTTTATTCTGGTCATGGAGAAGATATAACACAGTGGTATGTGTTTAGAGTTCTTTCACTTTACAATATGTGAAGTTTTTTTCCAGTGCTTCAAATCCACCCAAGCTATAGTAAATTATCTCTTCTGCTGCCTATGCAAACCTTCAAGTCCTGTAGTGTCTTTTTCATTCTTAGCATTTGGGAGCCATTATTGGTCCAAAGGGATTGAGGCATCAAACCGGAATGGTCATTTGGCAGCCAACTTGCAAGCTGCAAGCTTTTCCTAGCTTTTTTTTTCCCACCCATCTCTCTTGGTGAGCCACACCCTTCCCATAGGTAGAGGATTTTGGCAGTCTTTGCCTTGTCTTATGTTTAGCAACTTCATCCTACTGTTAAAAGCCTAGTAACTAAGCTAGTGAGCTGAATAAAGCATCACTCTGTTAGCTGTGCTTGGCTTCTGAAGACCAAACAAACAGTATTCTCTAGTTCTTTTCCATTCAGTCAGATGATCTAAGAACAGGATTATTAATGGACTTAACAGTAGGGAAGAACCAGCAGCTCTCCCAAGGGAAATGAATACAGAGATATATATCTTTACTCCCAGTCAAATGAAAAGATAGGGAGAAATTACAGAGAAAAGTGAAGCAGATGCAAGGTTAATGTTCATATGCAGTCTTGTCTCATGGGCAAAAACTACAGAAATCCATTCCAGTATAAGTGGCTAAAACATATGATAGTTATTTGGGGTGATGGGAATGGCATGGAGTAAATTCGGTAATCTTGTATGGTCCTGGACTATCTTTTGTCAATCATATAAAGCAAAACTTCATTCTTGAAAAATGAAAGTTGGGATTACTTAAATTGCAAAGTATATGCTAATGTATGCAAACAAATGCAAATTACCCATGACCCTCAGGTTTCTGGCAGGTTAACAATGTAGCCCTTGATGATACAGGAGATAGCCATCACTGGTATAGAGTCCAGCAATTACTGGGATTATACCATCATTTTATACTTAATGCTAGCTTTGCCTATTTAGCAGTCTGATCAGTTTCTCTTTTGCCATCAGTTTTGCTAGCACATATAAGTAAACAAACGTATTTATCACCCCTGGGATCAGTAAGTGCTAATAAAGTTGCTGTTGCTTGCATTTTAGATTTGTTTGATGACAGACACATCCTAAATTAACTAAGAATGTTTCACTTGTTCCCCAGCTCAGCAGGAAAAGTAAAGATCTGAACATTATTTTAGTTGTTACTGAAAGATCACCATAGTTTAGGTTCAAATAGTATTGTATGCTATCTATTATAGACATATTATATCTAATTCTCCCCTTAAAGAATGGAAAATGTTATGGAATATATCTCGTAGAAGTCATAGAATTTACAAATGAAATAAACTTTTAAGCTTATTGGGTCAAAATCTCTTATTGGACAGATGAGGAAACATCAGATCAAAGAGCAGTAGTTATTACACAAGGACCAGTAAAATAATCCACTGTAGCCATGGGGTTAGGCTTGAGTGTAGGTTAGAAAAATTAGATGATATCCAAGGTGTCCCCCCCCCACTTCCATATTATAGGACTTCTATGGAACACATTCCTTAGTATCTCTTCTAGGCCTAAGATGTATATCTCTGTGACAACATGTGAAATAAAACACCATAAAATTTATCAGGAGTCCATAAGTATTTGCTTCTTCCTCCTGTCCCCAGTTAATTTCCATAGCAAACAATAATTTTAAAAATCCTTCAAATAACTTTGATTTCAATGATACATATAAATTTCCCACATAAAGAAATAGTCAGTCAAGTGTAGAGGAAAGACCTCCCTACTAAAGATCCCACATCTCTGGATTTCTACTTTAGCCATCTTTCATCTGCAACTGTTCTTTAATTTCCTTATGTGGAAAGTTTATATATTGCATTTAAACTTGAATTATTTCAAAGATGTCTGTTGTTGTTTGTTCATCCCCTGCCCCATTTGGCAATGGCAGGATTGGCCTAGTAATCTTGAACCCCTACAATATTTTGCTCTTTTTTTTACATGCAGTTTAAATTATTCCCCAAAAGAGGTAGTCAAAGGATATGAACATTTATCAAAAGAATTGCAAGTCATTAATAACCATATTAAAGAATGCTCCAAACCATTAATAAGTTAAATATATGTTTTAAAAAAAAAAACAAACCTCTGAGTTTTCTCTTAAATGTGCTTTTCATATATATTTTAAGGTTTCACATTAAATGAAATCCAATAGAAATCCTTACATACCACGAAGACAACACACACAAAGAACTTTAAGAACAACTGAACCAAAATCTAAACAATATTCAGCAGTTCTTTTTATAATAAAACATATATTAGATTCCACTCCATTATATAAACAAAAAATAAATAAAATTTAATTACTAGAAAGATACATATACAGAAATAAAGAACATAAAAAATACATTTAAACATTTAATCCATAGTCACAGCTCTCTTCTTACAACTTAGACAACAAGTATTAGACTTAATATCTGTACTATAAAGTTTCAGAAGCCCATAAAACATAAAATCATCTTGGGGTAAAATACAGCATAATTTGTAAAGCAAAAAAATGGTCATTAATGCCCAATTCTTTAATATTTAACTTCCTGATAAATTTACATCAAACTTGCAACTCTTTCTTAGTGTTTCAAAGGATTCATGGAGTTGACAAATGCTAACCTGACACAACTTACAACAAATTACCGACTGTGTGTGTGTGTGTGTGTGTGTGTGTGTGTGTGTGTGTGTGTGTGTGTGTGTGTGTGTGTGAGAGAATGATTAACCTCATGCTAGGTAATTGGCAAAGATTACTAAAGATGGGCTAGTCAATGTCAGAGGGCATTTGTTGATGGAAATCTGAAATGTTACAATCATTCTGGAAAGCAATTGGAATCATACAAATAAAGTGACTAAAATGTCTATAACCTTTGACCCAGATAGTCCTCTGCAAGGCACATAATCCAAGGTGGTCATCAACAAAAGGAAGACTCTATGTAGACCAAAATATCTATGGAAGCACTTTTTATGGGACCCCCCCAAAAAGCTGGAAACATAGACTCATAGCTTTTAGACACAGAGAAATTACTAAATAATAATATCTTATGGAATTCATAGACTTTAAAGGTGTAAGAAACCTTGAAAGTCATCTAATTTGAAGCCTATTCTTTTACATATGTTGAAACTAATACCCAGAGAAATAAAGTCACTTTCCAAACGTCTTAAAGCATGCAGTTAAGTTAGAGCTATTCCCAAAAGAGGTAATCAAAGGATGTGAACAACCATTTCCTAGAAAAGCGAGTGGCAGAAATGGAATTAGAACTCAAGGTCAGTCAACAAGCATTTTCTAAGTGTCTGCTATGTGCCAATCACACATGTGACACATTAAAGGTTGGCTTACAAAGGTAGGCGAATGTCTGTATTTTGTCCTCAGGTTACAATCTAATTAGGCAGTCAGCATGCAAACATCTATGTACAGGGTGAGACAAAAGTCACAATGAGGTTTCAATATTTAATAAATCCTTTATTTTTTTATTTACAATAACATAGCATCACATACTGTGTATAAAGGAAATGAATTTATATTATACATGAAAAACCAAATTTCATAATTAAAGAAAAATAAAGAAAAGAAAATAAAGAAAAAATACTTTTCAAAAATTTACTAAAACAGTGTAACTTTTGGCCCATCCTGTACAAGTAAGGTATGTACATGCTATATACTCAAGGATTCTGAGCTCAAGGTCTAACCTCTTTCCACTAGACCATTTATGTATGGGTATGAACTTCTATAAATCAATCAACCAATATGCATTTCATTTCCCTAATTAGAAGGTAAACTCTTTAAGAAGAGTTTATTTTTAAAATTATTTTTATTACAATCTAATCCCACACCTGGTGTATAGTAGTTCCTTAATTAGATTGTAATAAAAATAATTTTAAAAGTAAACTATTCTTAAAGAGTTTACCTTCTAATTAGGGAAATGAAATACATATAGAATATACAGAATAAGTATAAAAACAAACATATATAAATACAAAGTAATTAAATGCAGTTAGAAAATGCACTAACAATTGTGGGATATGAAATCAGGAAAAACTTCATTTAGATGGTGGTGTTTGAATTCCACAGGAAAGAGGGGTACTCCCAAACTGCCTTCTGTTCAACTACTTTGTATATATTAGTATTTATTAACTTTAAATATATGATCCTAGGTTACAATGTTCCCATGTCATTTTTGATTACTATTTATATGCAGTTTGGTTTTCTTTCTTTTTCTCCCTCTTCCTTTCAAGAGAAAGAAAACAAAATGCATCATTGTTAAAAATGTTTTCTCTTATTTTGTTATAAAATTATGCACTTTAAGGATAAACTTAAACTTTTCATCATTTTGGCTTTTGACTTTTACATCCCATTGGTGCTTGCCTGACTTTTTAACACTTTGTTAATATAAAATGAAAGAGAAAACTTATTCTCCTTGTAAGTTAGCTTCCCCCATCCTCTCTTTAAACTAGTATGTGCCTCTCTTGCTGGCATTAAAATATTTCTAAATTGTTATTGGTTCACCACCATTAGGTACTGTAACACAATATTCTCTATCATCTGGATGTATTGTTATTTGTTTAAAGACACATTATACCATTATTGGTGCACTTACTGGCAATGTGTGATGAGCTTGAGTGAACTTTGGGAATAAAGCCAATCATTTTCTCAGTTGCATTACATGGAAAAGTGATTCAGGAACATGTCCACTGCAGTGAATTGCCAAGTAGAATGTTCATTGTCCTGATATTCAGGGCTAGCTATTTGCATGAAGAGTCAACTCAGAGTGCTTGCAGGACTTGCTTAGGGAGCATTTGATTAAATGGAGGAGTGAAGATGCGAGTTTTCCTCTGACATTAAAGGTATAATCATTTCTACCTTACAAAACTTACCCCTACAGGGGAGTCTATGATTTTGCAAAGATATCCAGTTTTCAGCTCCTTGGCTAATGTATAAAATGCTAAAGGACAATTTTTTTTCATGACTATCCCTTTTTATCTCCACACTCATAAAGCAGTATATCCTTTTCTGCAAAAGCAGAAAGACTGGAGAAGATGGGGAGCCTGTTGGTTTGGAAATAAGATTTATCATATGAAGGTAGTACTCTAGATGTCCATTTCATAGTCTTTTACCCTACAAGGTAAGGCTGGATCACTCCTTATACATCTGTTGGATTCTCATGACTCAGAGGGCACAAATCACACAGTTATCCATCACAACCTATGATTGTGAAATCTTGTATTTTGAATGGTATTCAGTCTTATACTGGATCAAAGTGTGTATATGTGTGTGGGGTGTGTGTGTGTGTGTGTGTGTGTATGTATGTTGAAGAGATAGGGGGATATAGGAGAGAAGAGCTGAGGTTAGGAAGAAGAGTTAAGGGGACAGAGCGAAGGAGTAGTTACATTAGATAATAATATCAACAGGTAACACTGATGTAGTTCTTTTAAGTTTGTAAGGACAATATATAGATTTTTGTATATTTGTTTGTTTTTTGTTTTTTGTTTTTTTGTGGGGCAATGAGGGTTAAGTGACTTGTCCAGGGTCACAAAGCTAGTAGGTGTCAAGTGTCTGAGGTCGAATTTGAACTCAGATCCTCCCAAATTCAGGGCTATTGCTTTATCCACTGCACCACCTAGTTGCCCCCGATTTTTGTATTTTTGTATAGACATTTAAAATATTGAGTCCCACAACAATCCTGAAAGAAGGGTATTATGGATAATATTATTTCCACCTTACAGATGAGGAAACCTAACCTCAGAGATGGGGATTAACTTACTCTTGATCACACTGCTTAGTAACTAACAGGGTTGAGATTTGAACCTAGAAGTTGCTGATTCCCAGTACCAGCACTGAAGGATCTTAGACATTAAGATAGCTGCAGGAGCTTCCATTCCCCTAGTGAGCTATGCCATTTAATTAGGCAAACTTTAGCATCTTTCTTTGGCTTACCAAAAGAGAAGATCTGTACTTTATTTTAAAGTCCTGAACTGGTCATTTATACTTCAACCACCATGACAAAGAATATCAGAAATTCTTTCCTGTCTTCCCTTCACCTCTTAGTAAAATAGTTCTCTCTTTCCTTTTTGCTACTTAGCATGTACCTCTGAATCAAGTATAGATCATTCTTTCCATTACATGGCTTCTTTCACTTAGCTAATCCTCTCTACCTCCATGCCCTCCCTCTTCCCATATAAATGATATGTTCTTCATTTATTGAACTGGGGAAAAATCAAAACATGTAAGTGGCCATAGAAAGTGAAAAATAAAATTATAAACCCATCAAGTGGCAGCAGAAATGGAAAATCAAGGAGATTTTAAACAGAAAGATTTTAGGGTAGTGTAACATAAACCAGTACTGGAAATGTTCTAAATGAATCAAATTGGATTCTTTTATTATCTTCATTTATTTTGCCAGTAAAGTAAAAATGAAATCACAACTAAAAACTTACTAGGATTCAGGTGGTAGGAGGCATGAGGGCCTAGATATACTGAGCATTATTTGGGTGACTCGCCTTAATATTGGTGTCCCAGAAATATGAGGGACCTTTTTAAGTTTAATCTCCCCTCTGAACATTTCTTTTTAGATATTTCTCAGGCCAATATGAAAGGAGCCTCTAAGCATTAGTTCACAAAAGGATCACAATTTATTACTTGGGAACTGATTAAACAAAAAAGGTGAAACTAATAAAAATCAAAGATAAGGAAATGGGAACATAGAAATACAGATAGATGCTCTTAACTCTAAACTTAGCCTAAGCTGGTTCAAAGGAATTTTGGGTTTTCAGTAGGTAACTCACCAACCTAAACAGCCCATCCATCTATGTTGCTCACCTGCCCCCATGACCTCAGTCAACCACCAAAGAAAGTGTTCCGCATTCTGGATGTGCCCCGAGAGCTTAGCCTACCGGAAGTGCCTCGCCTCCCTTCAGGTTTTGTTCAATCTCTCCTCCCCAAAAAGGGGAGGTCCTTCAAAAGCTGCTCATAGAGAGTTCTCCTTCTGACCTCAGTAGCATATGTGATCTCAGGGTGGGCCAGGTGTGGCCCCTCCCAAATTATTCAGCTAAAACTTGCGATATTAATCTTTACCACAAATAATTTTTACCACAGAGGGAAGGCATTCAAGATTAGATTTTATGAAGTCAATGCGTCATAAATACACAAAGATTCATGGTTTATTTCTTAGTTTATTTTGAAGTTCATTGATGACATCTGTGGTGTGCTAACTCCCATTTTAGATTTCTCTAAGGAATAATAGAACCTTTATTACCAAAACTGGATATATCCCTTTGGTTACATGCATTTATATACATCATAGTTATATTTAGAAGAACATAAACATATTAACTTATTTTTGTCTTCATATAGGAGTTACTTGCTATGTAAGCTTCCTATAAATTTTGCTATTTTTATTCTTTTCTCTCATTAGTTTATCAGCATATACATTTAATTAAAATTCCGTTTCATCTTCTCATTTAGAAACACTAATATCAACCCCATAGTTTTGAATTATTTTAAAGAACATTTCTTTTATATTTAGGAATGTGGTTATAGGCTGGAAAAAAATTTTAAAAAAACTTTTTTTTGGAGAGTATACAGAAAATCGGCAAATAAATTAGAAGATGTAGAATCACTTGGTGGGAAAAGCAACACAGCTATAGTGTATATATGTATGCGTGTGTGTGTGTGTGTGTGTGTGTGTGTATGTATAAGCTTTCAATTTTTAACCTATAGTTTGAGCAAACAGCCTTTGATAGGCTGGCTCATTTATTATAATGTATTTGATTTAAAACTTAAATTCTTTGGCTAATCTAGGAGTTATCTACCAATCTGTCATATCACCATCAACAAGTACTTATTAAGTATTTGTTATATGCCAGGAATTTGTTAAGTTATGGGGCTACAAAGAAATTCAGAAACTTGG
Source organism: Dromiciops gliroides (assembly GCF_019393635.1). NCBI lineage: Eukaryota > Metazoa > Chordata > Mammalia > Microbiotheria > Microbiotheriidae > Dromiciops > Dromiciops gliroides. Next base: position 564,840,796 of record NC_057862.1, on the reverse strand, counting down.
TTGGGCTTTCAAATTATATTCTAATGAGGAAAACAACTTACAAATATGTACATGCAAGAAATATACAGGAAATATAGAAGGTGCTTTTATGTAAAATCACCTGTGCTTGGTGCAAAGACCTTTAGCAGAAGATAGGATTTGAACTAAGTCCTAAAGTAGTTTCTACATCACAACAGTGTGTTATTTTAAATTTAGTTAAATTCACTTATCATTTTTTCAAATACTTAAAAAAGGAAAATAGCACCTTACTAAGTTAATAGTTGTAATATCCTGTCATCAGGTTCTTTAAAACACACACACACACACACACACACACACACACACACACACACACACACGAGCCTCTTTGAACATAAGGTGACATAATCAGGGGCAATAGGTGGTGAAGTGACTAGAGTGCTGAACTTGGCCCAGAAAGACCTGAGTTCAAATCTTGTAATAGACAATTACTAGCTGTGCCACTCTGGGGAATATAGCCTCTTTCAACAAAATTAGAATAATAATAAATTTGCCTTGTAAGGATTTTTTTTAAGATGAAATGACATAACACATAGGATTCTTTGAAAAACTTATAATATAAATGTTAGCTATTAATAGTTATAAAGTTGAATATGATAAATATGAGGAATTAAATGTGAAGATTTATAGGAACTTATACAGAATAACATAAATAATAGTTTCTAGAAAATAGATAATGAAACATATTGTCCTTTTCTTGACAAAGAGGTGACAGACTACTAGAGCAGAATTATGGTATACATTGTCAAAAACCTTGTATTAGGAATTTTTACTTATTTTTTTTTGTTATAATAGAATTAGAAGGAAGATCCCTCACCTTACCTCAATTGACTCTGAGGTAATGACAAAAGGCATCAATAAACATTTTTCAATTAAAAAGAAAAATCACCAGTCCTAAAAAAAAAAAAATCCAATGGCCTGGTAGGTATAGGTACTTTTTTTTTTTCTCCATAGAATGGATTTGTAGTGAAGACTGACAAAATGAAGGTGGGAGTTGACTCATTCTTTAAAAATTTTCCAAAATGTCCTTGCTTACTCTCTATAACTACCTATTTATATTGTAGTATAAAGCTCCAAATAGTCTATTTTGTCCTTTCTCAGAATAATTCAAAAATAGACTTTGTGTTAGGAAAAAACTATATCTATATATTCCAGAATTACCTAAGTAAAATAATATATGGGGCTATAGAGGCCCAAAGGGATGTAATTTATTAAAACAAAATCTAGTTGACTGACTATTTGTTGTTAGTTGAGTCTTACTTCTACTGATTGACAATTTTTGTAAAGTTTTAACTTCTTATCATGTGGAAAAGCTTTCACTTCTCTGGCAAATGATTACAGTATTAGTATTATCCTTGAAGGAACTGAGAGTCCAAATGCTTAATTGTTTTAAACATTGGATAGAAAGAATTAGTAGTAGTAGTAGTAGTAGTAGTACCTTTTTACCTAGAGAGTTCCTTCCTTTCTTCCTTTTACCCTCAGATAATCCAAAGGCAATTTTATGCAGCTGACATTTTCTAACTATATCCTTTACCATCTATTGTTATCTGCGGTCTAATGGAATGTCTAAATGTACTGGGAACAGATTTCAGGTAACATGGAAGAATTGTCTTCCATGCATTTAGCCTATAGCTTTAACTCTAAGATTCAATTAGTTTATATTTGTCCCTGAACTATGATGACATATAACCATGTATAAGTGTTTCATTATTATGTATATCATCCTGAGAGGCAGACTGGCATAGAAGATAGAGAACTGGTCTCTAAGTAAGACCTGGATTCAGGTCCAGTTTTTGACATTTACTGACTTTCTGATCCCGGCATTTTTTTTTAACTTTTCAGTGTCCTAGACAATGAAGAATGTTTTAAAATAGTTGTCCATCCAGTAGTTCCCTATACTGATTAAATCCCTGGTCCTGGTGAGAGGGAGAAAGAGAAAGAGAGAGAGAGACAGAGAGAGACAGAGCCAGAAGAGAAAGAAACAGAGACAGAGAAAGGCTGACAGACTCACAGAAAAAGATAGTGAGAATTTGTTTATTCTCCTACCTCCATTCTGACTTTTATGCTAGAAGCTACTGTATATGGAAATGTTTGTCTGTATTTGTGGATAGAAAGGACAAATCTTTAAAAATTGCCTTTCCATTCCAAGTCATTCTATTTTTAAAGTCATTATCAACCTAAGGTTTTGAGAGGTGGGAATGAGTAAAGGAAAAAAAATGAATATATCCTTGCATTGTTAGGGCATTTTATAAATTAGGCTTTTCCCCCCTCTCCTACTGAGTTTTGACATAAAAAATATTAAGACTTCATGGTTTAAATGATATCTTTTTTTTTTTTTGGCAGGGCAATGAGGATTAAGTGACTTGCCCAGAACACATATCTAGTAAGTGTTGAGTGTCTGAGGCCAGATTTGCATAAACTATATTCTTTACAGTCTCAGTAGAAGAAAAAATTAAATAGATTAACTGTTTAATTAACCTGGGAGTGGCTATTTTGGAAAGTTAAAAACAGACACAAGAAAACAAATAAATGTACACATAAACCCCAACACTAATGTGTATAACAAGTATACAAATTAAAGAAAATTAGGAACCTCTAAATGTGACATTTAAAATTTAAGTGTGTTAGCCTTAAATTAGAAGCTTTAGCAACAGTCTTTGGGCATTAAACATTTATTAAAGCATACTAGGTATTGGGGGGAAAAAAAGAACACATGGAGTTAAGAAAAGGCCTATCTAGCCTAGAGTTCCAGCCTGGTCTGGTTATTCCTCAAGTCCTCTGCCACAAGCCTGCTTCAACCACAAACTCCTCCCAAACTGAGTGTGGAAGCTTTTTATAGGTCTGGAGCAGAGGCGGTCCTTACATACTGCTTCAAGCTGATTGGTAGGCATCATCCAAATCCATTGGTTCACTGGACTTGAAGGTGGTCTCAAGTTGAGTTCAAAGTCCTTAGCTTCTGAGAATAATACCTCCTTAAGGGTCAGCCAGGTGTGGTTATAATATAATTAACTTGAAATAGGCTAACCAGAAAAGTCAATCATTCTCACTTAATTCAATCAGTTTAGATTAATCTCCAGGTGGACTTTTGAGTATCTGCCAAATTCCATTATTTTACCACATCCCCCCTTTGTTTCTTCAAGGAACACAGAGTGTTTCCTTAATGAAACCTGGGATCTTCCCTGTTCACTTGCCATTACTGAGGGAATCCTGGATAGTTTCTTTTCCTCTGCTGAATTTAAGCATATAAAGGTATAATTCTATATGGTACATTTCAAGGTTTTGCCAAGGAAATTATATAACATATTGTTAAATGTTAGAAGTATACTGTTTATCCGGTTGTTCAGAAAATTTTTTTCAATTTACAAGTTTTCCATATTAATTTTTAAATCTTTTAAAGGAATTGATTGGTAATAAATTTTAAAAATGAAGATTTTTAGGGGTTGAACTAATATTAGAATTCTTCCCACGAATTATCTCTCTAGATGGGCATATTTCACTTAATGAAACAGAAGTTTTCCTTTAAAGCTGTGTATAAATCAAAATTATATAAACTGAATCTCATCTTAAGTTGAAAATAAATCAACTTTTCAAATAAGAAATGCAGAATATTTGGCCAGATACACATTCATCTGAAAAGGCATTCTAGTTTTAATATACTGAAAACTCAATATGATTTGAGAATATGTTTTATCTTAAAAATCCATGCAATAAACATTTATTAAATATCATTATGTAGAAGGTACTTAATTAGAGGTTGTAGATACAAGAACAAAACAAATTAAAAAAACAATGAAAGGCATGGCAGGTTATATATAGGTTATATACATATGGCTGCCAAAGAAATGCAAGGTTATTGTACATTGTGTTAAGAGATGTAAGGCATCTAAGAGATGATAGCCCCACTTAGTCAAATCATATTTAGAATAAAGTGTTCAGTTCTGGGTTCTACATTTCAGGAAAGATATCAATAAACTGGAGAATTTCTAGAAAAAAGGAATGAGGATGGTGAGTTTATACTATAGTAGGATCAGTTGAAATAACTTGGAGTGCTTTCCCAGAAAGATTTATGAAAGGAAGAGAGGAACATAGTAGTTTTTTTTTCAAATAGACAAAGGATTTTCAATTGGAAAGCAGATTAGATATATTCTCTTTTGCCCAGAAGACATATATAGGAGCAAAAAGTAAATGTTTCCAAGAGATAATTTTAAAATTTATCATTATTCAGGGATGAGGGTAAAAGAATTTCCTAATAATAAGAGTTAACTACAAGGGTAATGGTCTTCTCTGAGAAGTAATGGGCTCCCCTCCCTTTGAAGATCTTCAAGGAGTTCAATTCAACTAAAATAATTGTGTGTGTGTGTGTGTGTGTGTGTGTGTGTGTGTGTGTATAGAAGGCACTTTTATGTGAAATCACATATGTTTGGTGCAAAGACAAAAATGAAACCTACTCTGTCCTCAAGGAAAATGTGTACTTCTGGGAAAATATATGTCCTTTTTACAGTTAGGTAAATATAATACATATACTCTGTAGTAGTACAAAGTCTTTTCAGGAAGGGAGAGTGTGCTAGTAACTGGGTAAACCAGGAGATGTCTCATGAATGAGGTAATAGTTAAGTTGTGCTATAAAAGAAGCTAGGAATTCAATCAGGTGCAGGTAAAGAGGGAATATATTTTAAATCACAGCAGTCACTGTGCAAAGACACCAGTGATGGAGATAGATACCATGTATAGGGAGCAACTAACCATTTCAATTAGATAGTGAAGGAATGGAAGTAGCAAGAAATTATATCAAAGTAGATATAAACAAAATTGTGATGAACTTTAAAGCCAATTTCATATGACAGATAATGGGAATCCAATGAGGATTTTTTTATAGTAAGATAATAATATGATTAGATCTGTGTTTTAGAAACAACAATCTGATAGATATGTAGAAGATAGATTCGAGAAGCAAAGACTTGAGCAAGAGAGGTGTATGAGGAGGACATTCAAACCAGTTTAGCAATTGCTTGCATATTATGAGGGAGGGAAGACTCATGAAATGTCTCCAGTGCTATGAAACTAGGTGACTAGAAGGTTGGTGATGCTATCAACCAAAGCAGGGGTTTGGGAGAAGAATGTGGATTGGGGAAAATGAATTCTTTTTCAGACATGTTGAATTTGAGGTGTCTCTAAAACATCCAAGTTGGAATACTCAGCAGGAAGCTGATAATAATGAAGTAGAATTTCAGGAGAGAGATTAGATATATAGATAATAGCTCTTGGACTCATCCACATAGAGATGATAATTGAATTCTCTGAACCTTTTGAAATCACCATAGGTGAAAATATGTGCAGAAAAGAGAATATAATACCAAACTTTGTACCCAGTACTTTTAGTACTCTCACTGAGTATAGGGTATTCTCACTTAGTGGGCAGGGTAAGAACAGTGATCTAGCAATGGAAATTGAAAAGGAACAATAAATTTGGAGAACAATGAAAACAAACTGGCTTTGCAGAAACCAAGGGAGAAAAGTGTCAAGGAGGAGGGGATGACCAATTGTCAAAAGCTAAGAAGTAAAGAAAGATTAGGAATCAGTAAAAGATTAGCGATTGATTAATTGAAATTTTACAACCTTAGAAAGAATATTTTCATTTGAATGGAGGAGACAGAAGCCAGAGTTCATGGAATTAAGAAGCGATTGAGCATGAGGAAATAGAAACAGCAAGTGTAAACAACTCTTTCTGAGAATTTGTGACAGGGAGGTGAGACTTAGAATGGTATCTTAAGGTAATAACAGGATTTAGAGAAGGGAATTTAAAGGTAAAGGCAACCAAAGTATTTTTGTAGTTGATATGAGAAGTCTGATATGATAAAGGAGACTGAAGATGAGAATGGTAAGCTCTAAGAAGATATGAGAGGAGTTGAAATCAAGAACAGAATTGGAGAGGTGAGCCTTGGCAAGGAGACATCCCAATTATTTTGCAAAGACTTAAATGACAGAGGAGAGAAAAGGGAATGACAGAGAGATTTGTTGTTGAGTTGTTTCAGGTGCATCCAACTCTTCATAATCTCATTTGAGGTTTTCTTGTCAAAGATACAAGAGTGGTTTGTCATTTCCTTCTTCAGCTCATTTTACAGGTGAGGAACTGAGGCAAACAGAGTTAAGTGACTTGCCCAGCATCACACAACTACTAAATGTCTGAGGTCAGATTTGAACTTATGAAGCTGTCTTTCAGATTCCAAGGCCAGTGTTGTATCCACTGTGCTACCTAACTTTTCAAATAGAGATTTTGGGGTTTAGAAATTTGAGGAAGCTCAAAATAGATAACTTCCCTAGATGGTGTAGTGGTAAAGCACTGGCCTTGGATTCAGGAGGACCTGAGTTCAAATCCAGCTTCAGACACTTGACACTTACTAGATGTGTGACCCTGGGCAAGTCACTTAACCCTCATTGCCCTGCAAAAAACAAAAAAACAAAAAACAACAACAACAAAAAATAGAAGACTTCCATTTCCTCAGTAAAATAGTAGACTAAGTTCTCTACTAAAAAGTGGGAAGTAGTATAGGAGGCATGAAGAAAGAAGAAAAGGTCTGGAATAGCTATTGTGGAGATTGTGATAAGGGATCAGTCAAGGAAATGAAAAAAGGGTTAAAATAGAGGAGTGAGGGCCTAGTCGAGATTTGAAAATAGAAATATGTAGTGAATCCATATTCACTATTATTTTTCTCTAAGAACATTCAGCAACATGTGAGTAAGAATAGAGAAGATAAATGATAGGGGGTAACCATGGGGTTGGCACTTGGTAAGGCTTGACTTGCCAAGGACCATAGCAAGTCTTGACTACATCAAAAGGCAAGGAATTCAAAGACAGCTGATCACTAGTATGTGGTGAAATTAGAAGGTAAATATTATGAAAGGAGATACTAGAAAAAGGTACTATGGCTGAATGACCATGTGCCAGGTATGTTGAAGAAGGTATTTTTGTTCAGGTAATTGTTGAACTAGATGACCATTAAAGTTTCTGCTATCTCTGACATTATGGGATTCTGTGATGTACCAGAGAAGCTGACTATTTAAAGAAATATGATAATGATTCCTTTTAGAATCCAAATGAATACTCATTTGGGAATATTTCTTTGTTTCTTATACATCTGATTTTCATTCCTATTCTATTTTCAGAATGACTCTTAAACACCAAACTTTGCTTGCCCTAAAATCTCTTTTCCCCATGATGGCCTAAAGTTATCTAATCTGTTTTTTTTTTTCTGGTGGGTTCTTTACTTTTTAAATTTAACAGAGAGAAAAACAGACTATATAAACACTGAAAATAGAAATCACTCTCTTTTGTCCAGGCCCCAAAGAGCTATCAACATGGACATTGTGAAATCCAGACATCAGATCTAAAGTAAATTTAGTCTGTTGGGATTCTGTCCTTTTATTTCAGCCTTTGTTCGAGTTTTATCTGTGCCAATGTGTTTTGCCATGTGAGGGACAAGAATTGGCTTGTGTACATTTCAAAGAGCATGATTAGAACAGAGCTGAAGACCATTACAGTTGACACAGTGTCCCATACATGCAGACATAATTTGGATGGTGTAATGAAATAAACAATCATTCAACATTGTCCTTATAAAAAAAACCACTGCATAAAACAATTATGAAAAGTATAAAAACAAGAAGACCATATTGTGTTCTGTTTGGGGCACTGTAACTTAGTAAAAACATTGATCATCTGGAAAGAATCCAGAGCAAGAGAATCAGAATATAGAAGGGCCTCAAAATCATGCCATGCAAGGACTCTTTGAAGGGAATAAAGACATTTAGCCTAAAGAACCTAAGACATAAAGGGTCATGACATCTATCTTTAAGTATTTGAAAAGATGTCTAATGGAAGACAGATTAGTGTTTTTCTGCTTAGCCTTATTGGGTAAAAGTAGTTTGGGGGGTGGGGGAAGTTGTGAAGAAACAAATTTAGGCTTGCCGACAGAAAAAAAAAATCCTGACAATTAGAACTATCAAAAATTAGAATGGATTCATCTGAAAGGAGAGAAATTCTGCCTCACTGGAGGTCCTTAAGCAAAGACCAGATATTCATTATCAAATTTCTTGAAATCAACATATCTAAAACAGAATTTAGTTTCCCCCATACAAACTCCATCCCCAACATTCCTGTTGTGTGAAAGATCTGGATTCAAGTTCTGCCTTTGACACTTACTGGTTTTGTGATCCTGGGTAAGTTCCTTTAACCTCCAATGCTCTAACTGACTATGTTACAGCACAGTTGCCCATCCAGTGACTTCTTTACCTATACCTTTCATGTCTAATCATTTTCCAAATCTTGCTAATTCTATCTCCACAACACCTCTCACATCTATCCCGCTCTGTACTTACTGGTCCATTGCCCTAGTTCAGGCTTTCTTGCCTTCTAATTAGTCTCCATGATTTGTCTCTCTTCATTTTGCCTTGTCTTTCCCATTATACATTGCAGAGAGACTGGCCTCGTCCTGTTCTCTGCATATGTTTCCATTAGTACAGGTTATTCTCCCATGCCTGTAATGAACACCTTTATTGTGTCTACCTTTTAGAGGCTTGGTTAAAGCCATACCTCCTATAAACAATATACAAAAGACCTATCCTGAACGCCCTTTTACCAAGTTCCTAGTGTCCACCCTTCCTAAAATCAGTGTATATAATTCATGTGTGTGTATGTTGCATGTATGGATAAATTTCATTTACTTATCTATGTACAAATTTCTGCACAAGGGAATGAAATTTAAGCCACTTAGGACAGGGAATCTTATTTTGTTGTGTCCCAATTCCTACAATAGTGCCTGTTAAATGATAGATACTTCCTGAACAAATGAATGAATGAATGAATTAAAGATGGGAGTGTTGTAAAAAGAATTCTTTTCTGTATGGTGCACCATATGGACTCTAAGATCCCTTTTAATTCTGACATTCTGTATTTCTGTGAATTGTTCCTAGGACCCTCATCTATTCTATATTTATATCTCAGTTTACTAGTGTGTAGATAATAAACTCATCATTTATATTGAGATGAAGGAAACTAAAGTTTTTTTTTTTTAATTTTATAAAGCTGGAAAATACTTTGGATATTACTCATTTAAGATTCCCTGCCTTCTTCTTGTAGAGATGAGGAAGCTGAGGTTCAGAGAGCTCAAACCACTCTTTTTAGGGCTTTACAGCTATTTAGGAGTAGGTACAGAACTAATTCTTCTGACTTGAACGGCCAATCATTTTATCATGAAAGTATTGCCTATTGAACCTAGAGACAGCCATGTTGATATGTCTATATAACCTGGGCAATTTATAATTAGGATTGCATGACCTGTATTGCATTTTAAAACACTATTTTAGATAGTTAATTTAAGCTTAAAATTGTACCTAAAAATCAGGTCAAGAAATTAATTCTCATAGGAGAGAAACAGGTTTCATTTTATTTAAGCATTTTTGTGTGCTTTATTTTAAAACCCCAGTGTGACTTGGAATGTGTTTACTATATAAATATTTTTACATGAATACCCATATATAAACATGTATAATTATTACAGATAGTATTGATATAGTAAGTAAATATTAAATTCGAACTGAATTTTTTAAAAATTTATGTTCTTTGATCCCATAATAATTTCAGTATACCTGATATATTTTCCTTATAAATATTTAAGTTTTGTTTGCTAAGGTTGAAAAAGGCAGTACTTCACAAGGGTCCATTTTATAAGTAGGAAACATGAATGATTTTGTCATGGTAACAGAACTTGTGAAATATTGAGGATTTATGTGTGTGAAATGTCTCGTAATAGACTATTATACATTTAAAATAGTCTTTTCTTCTGGTCTCCAGTGGAAAATTTAAACAGCTGAAAATATAGCAAGGGAATCTGCAGCATTTCTTTTGCTATGCTTTTCTTAATTTAAGTTGAAGTGTTATTTGCTCAGCTATATTAGCAAGAGAAATGGGGGAAAACCCACAAGGTTCAATGAAATTGCCTTGCACACTACTGTTACCAATGTATTCTTTCTGCTATTTTTCTGCATGCTACATGCCCATCTTTTAAACCTGGTCTTTGCTGTTTTTAAGATGGAGCATCTTTCCAAAGTGAGGGCTAAGTTATATAGCATCATTTATATAAAAATTATCCTCCAGTAAGAAAAACTCCTACTGTGACAGTTAGGAGTGAATTGGGCTGAGTCATTCATTTCTTGATAGAAAGGAGCAGCCTCTGTTTTCTGCCACACTGGCATTTCAATTACCTGGCTTATTTTATTTTGTTTATTTGCATTTGCTTAAATAAGTGCTAATGATGATTCATTTGTTTGAACAGAAGTGTTTTGGGGGAATGCCTTTAACCTTAGGCTAAACTTAGAACTCTACATTTCTCTGGGAGCTTGGTGCTAGAACTGCTCGGGCTGAAATACTTTTGGAGAGGCCATTAAAATTTGTCTTGTGGGAAACGTTTTAGTTTTGCCATTTGGGGACATGACAGCCTGAAACCTAGTTTTAATTTTGGACCCTCTGAATCTCATTTGCTCATCCCTGCTTCTGTGAAATAAGTCCCATGAAGGCAGTGGAACATTTTACAAGGAAAATGATGAATGTGTTGCCACATTTTGGGGAGCGGGAATAGCAGGGAGTATATAAATTTTCATTCTAGGTGCCAAATGTTACAGCAGAATTGTTTGCATTCATGAAGTCCTTAGGTTGTAAGTTATGTAAAATTTCATTTATGACAATGCCTTTAGGAATTCTGGTGTATATTGGGGGAGGGGAGAAGAAGATATGTATTAAACCTGAAATGCTCTAATTTTTAAATACCGCAATGTGGTATGCAGTTAATCTCTAAAGTAGATACTGAACATGCGTAACTGCTTTATTACCATCAACATATGCCTCTCTATAATTACTCTGGCTTATACCCTAGGATGAGCTGAGGATGGATGGATGGTTGGATGGATGGATGCTGGAGTGGCAACAGTTCCCAGTATTCTTGTTTTCATTGCTTTGTATACCAAACAGAAGGTATTTTTTTAAAAGTGAGTTTGCCCAATATTGCTGCTCATAAAAGTAAGGCACTGAAATTAATAGCACTGTTAGAGACCTGAGGATAGCAGGTGTTGTGTAAGTTTCAATACACAGCTGTCCATACACCACAGCATGTTGGATGCTCCATTGGGAGGGTGGGGAGCAATTTCTACAAGAGACTAGGAATCACTATACTCCTCTATTATCCAGTAACTTTGAGATATGGGCAAGTATAATTTAGGAACTATATGACTGATCGACCAACTACTTTGAACTCTTACTTGTTATTCTTCCAAGGATGAGAGAATTAATTCCTATGAAATCAGAATCATTTTATAAATATTTGTATTAACTAGTAACGATATGAGGACCAGGAAAAAAAATAAATGACACCTTAATTTCTAAATGGTAAAAATCCTTGCTCTTAAACTGATTCCTAAACTAAGAGAACTGCTGTGCTGATTACTAAATATACAGTCACAGATGGCATTTCCAATTTCCTATTATCTGAGAGGGACCATGGATTTGTGTCAAAGCCAAAAGTTCCAATCAGAGCACTTCCGCTAACAATGTGTACAGCTTTCAGCAATTTGCCTCGCCTCTCTAGGTCTCTTTTCTCCCCCAATAATAAAGTAAAGGAATTATGCCAAAATATTGTGAATGTATTTTTTAGTTCTAGAATTTCATGTCTCTAAAATGTAAAGAATAACAGGAGTATGTCTATTAAGTAAATGGATGTAAAACTCTATAAGAGTAGGATCTTTGTCATATGTCTTTTTATTCCTAGTACCTAGTACAGTTCTTTGCCCAGAGTAAGTGCTTAATAAATGTTTGTTTTTTAAACAATCAGAATGGTAGAGTTGGAAATTAGTAGGAGGAAGGGAGTCAAGTTCTTTCTTTTGTCACCATATAATTTTAAATCTAGAATAATGTACTATTTGTTGTTCAGTAGTTTTCAGTCATGTCTGACTCTTCATGACTCTATTTAGGGGTTTCTTAACAAATATACTGGAGTGGTTTCCTGTTTCCTTCGCCAGCTTATTTTATAAATGAGGAAACTGAGGCAAACAGGGTTAAGTTATTTGGCCTGGGTCACACAGCTAGTAAGTATCTGAGGCTGGATTTGAACTCATGACAATGAGTCTTCCTGACTGCAGGCCTGACACTCTATCTACTGTGTTGCCTAGCTGCCCAATGGGCCATTGAGATTTTAATAAAATACAATTATTCTGCTGTAATAATATTTGATAAATAGGATTTTTTAGCTAGAAGGACCTTCAGATATCTTATATTTCAACATTAAATGTTAAAGATGAGGAACTTGAAGTTGAGAGGTGTGGAAGAACTTGCCTAAGGTCATCCTGTAGGTAGTAGCAGAGTCAGATTTTAAAACCAGATCTCCTGAATAAATTATTGGTATTCTTCCCACCAGAATATCCCATAAATTAATGTGGTTTCTAAAGGTGTGTGCCATAAATTGGATGTATACTAAACATTATAGATAGTGAATCTGCTATTGAAAATGGTCAGACTTAAATGTATGACTTAAATTGGACATTTTAAAAGAAATATCATGTGTTAAGAAGAAGTAAAAAAGACCTATTTTGCTGTGACCAGTTCCTGGTCACATTTAGTTGTTTGGTTTTTTTTTAAAGTATTTTTAAGAACTCATTAATATGGAAGTACATAATTAATAAACTGTCATTTTCTCTATTGTAGGGGAATAGTAAAACAAAATAAACATGATCTAGAAGGTGATTTAAAAAGCTATTTTGGTACACAAAAAAAAATTTAATTCTGCGAATTTGGAATAAATTTTTTAAAAAATGATGTCCTAAAATGAAAACTTAATCTTCAAATCTACCCATTTTACAGATCCTATTCTTCTTTTCCCTTTTTCTCTGTCAGGAAAGTTGTAGCACCATATCTAAGTATGATTTATAATACCAGCCTAAACAACAGGTGTCTTTCTCAGTGTCTTGACCAATATCTTTCTAGAGTAAGGCAGATAATTTAGTTATCGCATTTGGAAAAGTTCTTTTCTTTCAGCTTCTTCTGCTCTAGAATTAATAGATTTTCTGTTTATGCTAAGATTATTTGAACATGTTAAAAAAGATCCTGAAAGGGATATTGTTCAGGATGGAATATAGTACAAATATGCCTCTGGATAATCCAGAAGTGACTAGATTATTCTTCCAGAGAACATCAATGATGAATTTGTAATGAATGCATTCCTGTGTGCACAAATGATCAACACAGAGCATCTTACTATTGTATCCCATTATTTCCACCATCAGCTGACAAGCATCATTGAGCCAAATACTCAGCTTCTACTTAAGTTGGAATATATCCATTTAAAGATATTTAAATAGGTTTCCTCTGTATAAATTGTATATAAAAATCCCCACAAGTATTTTAGCCTTTAGTCATATAGAATTATAATAGATCAACTAACTTGCAAATAATGTTTTCAAATTAGTTGCTAAAAATAATATGCATTTTTTCTTAATAAAGTTGTAGTTGATAATTTTCCCCACATAAACAGAATCTCTTTTTTCTTTTAGATTTTCCCTTGAACTCATTTACCCACTTAATAAGAGTAGGAAGAGGGATTTCAAGAATCTTTGGTGATTATGATGGAATAGACATTAAACTTTGCACCCTGGGGAGTGTTTGTGCTGCTCCTTATCCTTTGCTCTCCACCCCCACCCCAATCTCAATGTGGATGTGAAAATGTGAAACTAATATTGCCTTTTGATTTCCCTCCAATCTTCCATCACATACAACCCACAGTTTCTGCCTCCAGCACAAAATTACCTTTGTCAGACTAATTAAATAAGGTCTGCTGTTTCATTGCATGGGGGTAAAGCTCATTTGTTCATAATTTTATTCCCTCCTCAGTTATAGAAATGCAGTATTTTGAAAAAGTCACACACAGAGCCTTATAAAATAACAATATTGTAACTACAGCCATTATTCTCTTTAAAATGCTTTGACTGGAACCTTCAGGATTGAAGACATGAACATCATTAGAGAAGATTTTAATTTTCATTACTGTTTTTTTCCTGCCACCTATGACAAAGAGGATATTACACTTTGGGGTCTTACTTAGTCAATTAATGTGGGAAATCAACCATTTCTATTTCCTTTTAAAGCATGATGTAAGAACAAATGCACGCAGTGTCCTGAACACAAAATCATATAAATTTTTAAATTTGAGAACCTAAGCCAAAGCTAGAAAGAATTGGTTTTTAGGGAATGCCTTTGGTTGTTGTTGTTTTGTCACTGGGCTTAATCACTCTGTGATTTGTAGCTCTGCTGCTTTAATCACCCAGACTGTGGTAGAAAATTAGCATTTTCCTTCCATGTACAGAATAGTGCTATTCCCTCATTTTTTGAGACCCAGATAACCCCATGTTGGCCTTATGTAAATAAATCATTGCTTGAAATGGAAAAAATCCCTTAGCAAGACAAGTGGTAAATAAGACTGGCAGAAAATGAGCATAACCCTTCAGGCCAGAGTTCCAGATATTGTATTCAGGTAGAATAAATATTATTCTTTTAGAATTTGAGTTTTTGGTACCTCTGCTTTCTTTTCAAAGAACACTGTCATTTTGACACGAAAGAGATGGATTGCTAAATTTCAGTCTCATAATTTCTGTTATCTCTTTTCTATAGAGACATTTTGATTGAAAGTTCATTGTGTGTGTGTGTGTGTGTGTGTGTGTGTGTGTGAAGTATGTTACCAATGAGACAGGTTTAAGTTGGAGCCAATATGCAATCTCTTAAAAATAATGAAAAAAACTTTAAAAACACAACACATTTTCCTGAGAGTTTTTCTACTCTGAACTATAAAATATCAGAGTTGGAGGGGGTCACACTGACATTCAAGTACAACCCACAGCTATTACCAAACATGCATAACCCCTTCATCATGCTCAACAAGTTGTGATCCAATCTTTGCTAAAATAACTTCTGTTAAATGGGGAATAACCACCTCTGTGGGTAGCCCATTGGGCTTCTGAATGGATATAATTGTTTTCCTTGTTGGAAGTCAAATTGGGCCACCTACTAACTCCACAAGATGTCATAAACTCTCTAGCTTCTTCTAACACTTGATCTGCTCCTGAACTCCACATATAAACATCTTATCATCCTATTAAGCACAACTCAAATGCTACCTTCTTTGTGAATTCTTCTCTGATAGTTTCATTATCTTAGAATTGATAAAATAATTACTAGCTGGGAAGGGACTTCAGAGATCATCTAGTCTAAATCGGAATTGGGGGAAAAAAACCCTTATAATAATCCTCCATACAAGAACATCAGCTCATCATTTCCTATAGCACAGTAGTATCCCATCATAATCATATGAAGAAACTATCTTCATTCAGAGAAAAAGGTGATACATAGAAGTATACATAGAATAAATTTACAAAAAGACACACATTTATTTATTTGTTGGTTGGTTTATTTGTGTCTAATGCTAGTCATCTGTATGGTGGGGACAGAAGACAAAAATGTAGAGGATAATTTTGTTGAATATTTGAAAGAAATAGCAAGTTGGACATAGCAGACTTCCAATTTCTTTCATAATCTTATTTTTATTGTACTATGTTATGGAAATACTTGTTTTATTCCATGAATTAAAAATAAAATTAAAAAAAATAATAAAGAACATCGGTGAGGGAAAAATCTACCACTTCCCAAAACAACGCATTCCACTTTTAGCTAAACATTTTTTGGAAGTTTTCCCATACCTTAAGAATAAATTTATGTTTTTTATAACTAGTACCAAATGACTCAATAGTTCTCTTGAACCAAGTAGGACATGTTTAATCCATAATCCCCTTCTAATACTTGAAGATAGCTACCATATTCTTGTTAAGTATTTCCTTTCTTTTCAAGGTTAAATATTCCTGGTGTCTTTAATTAGTCTTCTTAGGAATGAATTACCAAAGTTGATGTGACATCATGAGATGGATTCACATGAAATTCTAAGCATCAATTCACATGACATCACAGTAGCATAAATAATAGCTAGAATGAACCTTAGAGGACATCAAATCCCAGCACCTTGTGATACAATTGAGGAAACTGAACTATAAAGAGTTTAAGTGACTTACCCAGGATCACATAGTTAGGGAGTATTTGAGGTGGCATATGAGCCTAGATCTTCCTGACAAGTACCATGAAATCAATACATCAAATGAAACATTATTTTGAGGCCATTATTTCTATAGGTACAATGTTATAAAAGAGTAATTGACTAAATATCATTAGTGGTTCCCAACCCTCTTTGAGTTATAAAGTCATGACTTTTTTGAAAGAATATTTGTCAAGGTAACATTACACAATGTTTGAATTTGCTTGTAGTTTATTTTTTTAATGAGCTAATATCTTAGTATTATTGCCTGTTTTATCTAGAAAACTATTCTTCATTGAGCCTCTTTCCCCCTTTCATCCTTACCAATTAGCTTTACAGTTCTTTAATGTCTCTATATACAATTCTATGTTATAGAATTATAAATCTTTAATTATAATTCTAAAATGTATTTTAATTGAAAAGATATAGCAAGAAAGTGGGACCGACCTTAGACACATTAGCAGAAATAGCACTGGAATTGGAATAAGATGACCTTAGTTGGAATCCTTGTTGAAAAGATGAAGAAATATGGATCAGATGATACCATAATTAGATAAATTAAGAATTGAATGAATTGACTTAATGGTTCAATGCCAACTTAGCAAGAATTCTTCAGTGGTGTACTCCCAGGATTTGTATTTGGTTCTGTACTATGTAAAATTTTAATCAGTGTCTTCAGTAAAGACTTATAAATGTGCAGGTGACACGGGTGTGAGAAGAATAAATAACACACTGAATAATAGCAAAACTCCAACAGTATTATGACAGGCTTCAGGATTGAGCTAAATCTAAAGAAATTAAATTCAGTTTGGGTAAATGTAAAGTTTGAGACTTGCATTCAAGAAAATCAACTTCACAGGGATAGAGTAGGGGAGGCATGGTTAGATAGATGTTCTGGAAAAGATCTTGTGATTTTAGGGGCTGCAAAATAAATATGAGGCTGCACAGTGTTATAGCCAAGAAAGCTATTGTGATCTTGGGCTGCATTAGAAAATATCTGCTTACACTTGGCCTTTGTCATATAACATTTAAACTACTATGTTCATCTCTGAATGCCACAATGTAGGAAGGACATTAATAACTTGGAGAGTGTCAAAGGAAGGTCACCAGGATGGTGAAGGGACTTGAGTTTATGCTATGTATAGATTCACTGAAGGAATTAGAAATGTTGAAACTAGAAAAGATGAGACTTTGGGTGGGGTGGGGTGAGAAGTATGCAATCTGTGAGAGAGAATATTGAAATATTTGTAGTATGATTATGTGAAAAAAGAATTAGGCTTATTCTGTTTGATCCCAAGAAACAAAACCAAGATCAATTGATTTCCCCTTTTTCTTCCATTTTTTCAGCTTTTTAACTTTATTTCTAAGAGTTTATTTTCCTCAGTGAGATTTTTGTCCCACTTTTACTAAACTTAATTTTTCTCATTTTTTTTGCCTTGCTACAAATTCATTTCCCATTTTTCCTCTATTGCTGTTATTTGATTTAGAAAATCCTCCTTTTTTCTTCTTTTTAATCTTCTCTCTCTTTTGGCGGGGGGAGGGGAACTATTCTAGTAAATCTTTTGGTCTCAAGTCCAACATATATTTTTCTTTGCAGCTTTGCTTGTAGGTGTTTTCAAGTTAATGTCTCCTTCTGCATTTATTTTGAAATTCCCTGTCCCCACAGAAGCTTTTTAATGGTTAAGTTATTTTTTGTTATTGTTTGTTCAGTTTTCCAGATTATATTTTGAATTTGAATTTATGTTAGAATTGTATTTTGCTCACCTCTGACTGGGGGATGGCCACACTGAGCTTTTGTAGCTTCATCTCGGAGCCAGTAGGTTTTTGGGGTTTCCAAGATGTTGTGATCTGAGGAGAGTAATGGTCACTATCCTCCTTTTCTGCTTGCTGATCCTTAGGCAGGTAGGGTAAGGATTTCTTTCTTGTGACTATGACCAATCCTCTCCACTCTGGAATTATGACTTGGAACTGGATAACAGGCTATGGAGCCACCAAAAGATGCAAGATCTTGTACCCAGTGATGACACAGGTGTCTCCTGGAATCTCTGACTAAGAGTTGACTTGCCTTACTGTCTCTGTGTTTTGGGAGTGCCTTAACAACCTGTACACTCAAGTCCAGCTCTGACCCCATTATCTATCTAAGTTATCCAGGGCTTAAACAATGACTTGCTCTGACTTTAAGTAGACTTTTCCACTCAGAATTCTATTTGGCATTTTGTTTTTCCTATGATTTTTTGCTAGGAGAGGTTTTGGGGGAAATTTGGCAATTGTGACCCTTCATTCTGCCATCTTGTGGAAGTTTCAAAGATGCAAATTTAAGATGTAATGGAAGAAAAGTGTTACTAATAATTAGAAGCTATTCAAAGTAGAATGAGCTACTGCAGGAGGTGGTGAGTTTCTCTACAATGATTATTTTCAGGCAGAGGTTAAATGACAACCTATTAAGTATATTTTAATGAGCATTCCTTTGGAGACTAGATTGGACTACATGGCCACTGAAGTTCCTTTCCGCTCTAGTCTTCCGTTCACTCATTTTTTTTATTATGTTATTCACTAGTTGTATGACCTTAGGTAATTCATTTATTGTCCTTGAGGCTCTGTTTCTTTGTCTGTAAATCAGGATTTTAGATTAGATGATTTCTGAGCCTTCTTCCAGCTGTAATCTTATATTTATCTAGGTAAAAATTCTAGAGTTGCTCCAACAAACATACAAATGGGAGTAACTTAGTCATTGGCTCATTCTCACTCAACAGTGTTTAGGTTCACAATGATGCTATAAACATGAATGTGAAATTGTTTTTCCTGTGCAAATAAACTAATTGTGGCCAGTGGAGTATAGCATTTGACTTTAATAGATGACTAAATGTTACTCTTCCCATTTTGCCATTTAGGGCACATTGTCTAAGGTTCCTTTGACTAAAAACAACTCCTCTCCACAAGAGTATGAGGAGGAAATTTAAAATTTTCCTATTATATTTAAAGCCATTTGATTTATCCTTGTTCCTCTGACTGACTAAGACAATCACTTGTCCTGACATCAAATGAGTTCAAAGCCCTCTGCAGTCAGCATTTCCTTGGCCCACAGAATAAACCCAGGTCATGGGTTCCTGCCACAGGAAGCTCCCACCCACAATATGACAGATTCTCCTTGCAGGCTGCTCTGCCCATTCCTGAGACCTGAGCTTGAATTTAGGATGTGACTGAAAAAGGCAAGCAACATTGCCAGGAGTTATACCACAAAAATGCAGACAAATCACAAATTACCCTGCAGGCAATGTGTACTTACCTGTCTTAGATATCTTTGGAATGCACAGAAAGAGATCTGTAGGTCTTCAATTCATTGAATGAAATCTTTACCACTGTTTGTGAGAGCTACATGATAGTCTGTAGGCCAGGAAAAAGAGGTCTTGAATGCTTAAGGTCCAAGGACTTTTCTGAAAGAGTTAGTTTACTGTTCTTAAAAACGAAGATTGGTGCATCAGTCAAATGCTGCCTTAAGCATGTTAACAGGAAAGGTATGCTCACAGTGGGTGAATGAATGCATGTTGACTAATAGAACCTGTCAAATATTTGACAACAAAACTGGACATAAAGAACTGACAGCAGGTTTCTGCATCCCCTGACTTGCCTTGGAAGGTTTTGGTTGATGGACAAGGAACAGGAGCAATTCCTGCTGTTATCAGTTCTTCTTGATAGTCTTTAATTATGCCTGAGTTGACATATTTCTCTGATTTTCCCAGCATAACCTTTATTACTCTGAACTACCAGCAGGGCACATGGATAGGTTGAGCAGATTCTCCACCATGGGAAATGAAGTAATATAATACAGATAATTCATCCAAAGGAGATGCTAGGTGGTGCCTACTCAATGGGTAACTTCACAGAGACTATCATGGCCAGATAAAACCGAGGTTGGAGTATTTATTTGAGAAATTCAAAGAAAAATCTTCATATTGAAGGAAGAAAAGTCCCCATGAGATAAATACCCTGCATTTTCCAGACTAATAAGAATATGAATTTAATGCTATTTTGACAGCCATTGAAAACTATAATATACAGTTCTGGCAGTCAAGGCAGGTGGTGGTGGTAGAGAAAGGATACCAAAAATGCCTGGGGTGAGTAGATGGAGGAGGGGGGAGGATAGAGAAATGGTAGAGGAGAAGAGACCCACAAGATCCTATGGGGTAAGATACTAAAGAATATCATCCCCATGATGGAGGGCACAGAGACCTTGAAACAGGGCCACTTCCTTCCTGCCCCCAT
Organism: Dromiciops gliroides; assembly: GCF_019393635.1. Classification (NCBI taxonomy): domain Eukaryota; kingdom Metazoa; phylum Chordata; class Mammalia; order Microbiotheria; family Microbiotheriidae; genus Dromiciops; species Dromiciops gliroides. The sequence continues at coordinate 564,820,340 of NC_057862.1, read as the reverse complement.
AGGCAGAGATCCCAGTATACTCAGGCAGGTGTTGGGGAGAGTACTACCTAGAATAATGGGATTATGGGACTATGTATCAGGACCAGATTATGGAGGAACTCTTTGGGGGCACAGCCACCACAATGGAAAGAATTGAACCATCTGGTAGCTTCCTATTTTAAGTAAGTATTCTTGCTAACTAGGTCTAAGCACATTTGAAGAAGTGAAGTATAAGAGGTATCAATGCCCTCTGAATTCTCAAACTCCTCAACCTCCCACTTAATTTTTACTATGTAAACAGACACACGGTCAAGATTTTTTTTTTAATTACATATCCAAAGGACATGATTTCTCCCTTTACCCTGGCTTCCATGGTACATGAAACCCTACTGGCTATATGAACAGGTCTTTGTTCTGTTTTTAAGACAGCACTGATAGTTAAGGAGAAGATGCTGCTTCGAAGCGATGCCCATAAGGATGACTGCAGTTTGTGTAGGAGGACTTGCTGACCATATTTTTCCTCACAGCCATCTGACAAAATGACATTGGCTTTCATTTCAGATTTGGCCTCTGCTTTAGAGGACTTTGCACATTCCCTTCAAGGGAAAGAAATAAAATCTCACCATCTTATAAGGAACGTAGAGTAGAAAAAGCAGAACTAGAAATCAATGTGACTTATTTCTACTTTATTTGTTTTAAAACCAAAGGAAAATCTACCAAATGAAAATAAAATAGTGCACAAATTTCTGCTAAGTATTGATTTCTTCAAGTCTTACCTAAAGAGGAAATTTCCAGATAAAGTTAACTATTCAGTTAGGATTCCTGGATGCTTCCTTCTCTCCTTAATCCTTGCTCAGAAAGGAACAAAGGATAGTGTAATCCTTGTCATATATGAACAAAAATAGAAATGGTCAGCACTTATTGATTAAAAGTGTGATCCTCTCCTTATCCCTGACTATATTTAGCTATCAATCACGTTTTCACCCTATCTCTACCCAGTAAAAGAAAGTCCTCTTGGGTAGCAACCAAGTTTTGTATGCCACTCAGAGGGTTAACCCTCTGTCTTCACTCTTCTTCCTCCTTTTTTTGTGGTTAAAAGGACTCACCTTTTAGTCAAAGGTGTTAGTGTAGACAAATCCAATCAACTACTTACTCAACCCCCACCCTGGGGATTTTTCTTCCTTTGCCAACTCTTTCCACCCTTGCTACTTTTTCAAAGAAATACAATCACACAAGCAAGAAAAAAGAATACCCAATTCTTCCTTCATAATGATAAGAAAAGGAGTATAACTAGATACATTAAGCATCCACAATACATCCTTCCTTCTCCCAAGCACAAGCTATCCAAAACTAATTTATCGGCCAGCAACCCTCCAAACCTAGGAGTTTAAAGAATTGTAATTGGGGCACTCAGGTCCACTTTTCAAGGTCAACTCCCAGCCTTCCACAGAGATCTGGATTAGACACCAATTTCTTCTTTGATAAATTCCATCTTTTCCAAGTACGGACTGCTTTTCTCTGGCCATACCTCCAGCCATCCCTTGCTACACATGTTTATCTGAACCTATTTTTCCTGCCTATGGGGGTACATCCTCAGCATCAAAATTATATCACTCTTAGGGAATATAGCTATAAGGCAAAAAGCCCAAAGGCCACTTTATCTCTGGCTTATTTTTTTTTCTTTTTGAAATGTTTGTGTGGTCTGATCCTAGCTCCACATGCCCTTTATTTAGGGCTCTCTTTTTTCTTTTCCTGCATTTAATTTTCTTTTTCTCTTCTTGATGCTGAAGGGAGTGGGTAGAGTGGGTAGAGTGGATAGAGTAGATAGAGGAGTGGCATATATCAATATTTAAGATTGTTAACCTTTCTAATCATTAAACCAAATGTGTTGAAGGCAAAGACATGTGAGTATGGCTCATGTGAATTTCACTTTACCAAAAAATAAAAAAAATAAAACCAGGACAAGGCATTTGGAACCCAACCAAGGACTAAAAATCATACTTCTTTCCTTATTGGTCACTTTCCCTGAACTTTTATACCCCTTTGTAGAGACTAAGTTTGCATTCTTTTGCCTGTCATCTTCCCATCACCCACAATTGTTCCATCTCCATGAACACTGAATTTCCTTTTATTTCATCATAGTCAGTTGTGATTCCATCCCTCCTTCTGCCTTGTAAATACCCACCCTACTCTTCATCCTCACTTTTATCTCCAATCCCTCCAACCTTCAATTTTTTCCCTAGGTCATAACCCCTGTACTCTCTACACTAGTTTCCCTTCCCCATCTTGGTAAATCAATTTAACTCTATTACATCCTTTTTCTTGAGTCCCTTGTCTTTTAAACCACAGCCTTGAATTACTCTTGCCTTGTACTCTTTGAATATGCACATGTGCTGCTGAAGGAAGCTGGAGAACACAAAACAGTTCTTACTAAATGTAATTTCAACTGTGATCCCACTTTGGCATCATCTTTCAAACCTTGCCCAGCTTCCCCTTTACACCCTTCCCACCCTCTCAGATAAGAACTTTGCCTCATATTTTACTGAAAAAATTGTTTGTTCACAGTGAGCTCTCTATTCTCGTTTCTTCACCTCACATCATTCAAATGCCTTCCCTGAAGAGTTGTCTCTTCTTGCCAAGGCAAACCATACATAAGTGAGAATACCCTATCATTCCTACTCCCTTAGTAATCTTCAACTCCTTTCTGTTTCCTGGCTGCTTCCTTACTGCCTACAAATACTTCCATGTCACCCCCATCCACAAAAAAACTCTCACTTTATTCATGCATTTCTGCTAGCTACCATCCCATATTTCTCTTCCCTTTTGTGGCTGAACTCCTTGAGAAAACCATTTATAATTGATGTTTCCACTTTCTTTGGTCTTTTCTTAACTCTTTTCAGTCTAACTCCTAACTTCATTCAATTGAAATTGCTCTTTTAAGTTTCTAATAATTGATTAATTGTCTAATCTAATGGCCTTTTCTCAGTTCTTATCCTTCTTGACCTCTCTGCAGCCTTCAACTTGGCTGATCACCCTCTTTTTGATACTCTCTTTTTGTGATGCTGATCTCTTCTAATTCTTTTCCTACCTGTGTGACAACACTTTTTTTGTCTGCTTTGACAGATCATCATCCATATCACACCTAGCCATGAGTATCTCTCTACACTTTGTCCTGGGATTCTTTCCCTTCTCTATACTATTTCACTTGGTGATCTCATCAACTTCTATGATTTCAATGATTTCTATACAGTTGACTCTAAGAGCTATATGTCCAAACCTGACTCTTCTCCAGATGTTCAGTCTTGCATTTCTAGTTACCTATCACACATCTGAAACTGGATTTCCCATAAATTTCTTAAACTCAACCTGATCCAAACTGAACTCATTATTTTTCTTTCTTTGTTTTTTCTTTCTTCTTTTTGTGAGGCAATTGGGGTTAAGTGACTTGCCCAGGGTCACACAGCTAGTAAGTGTTAAGTGTCTGAGGCTGGATTTGAACTCAGGTCCTCCTGACTCCAGGGCCGGTACTCTATCCACTGCGCCACCTAGCTGCCCCCAAACTCATTATTTTTGCACCTGTTCATTATCTTTGATTTATCCTTTATATATTTTATTTGTACATATTTATTTCTATGTTATCTCCCCCATTAGATTGTGCTCTCCTTGAGGGAAAGGACTGTTTTTCCCCTCCTTTTATTATATTTCCAGCACTTTGCACAGCCCCTGACACATAGTAGGTGCTTAATAAATGGTTTTGATTGATTGGCTGACTGACAACCCCTCCTCCTTTCTGATTTCTCTGTTATACTCAAGAGTATCTCAATCTTCCCAGTCACCCACACTTATAACCTAGGTGTCATCCTTAACTCCTCACTCTCTCACCGCTCATATTACATCAGTTGTTAAATTACTGTCAATTATACTTTTTCTAACATCTGTCAAATAATTCTCCTTCTCTCCTCTTATACCTCAATCAATCTGGTGCAGACCTTCATGCCTGATTTATGGAAATGGCTAACTGGTTTGTCTCCCTGCTTTAAGTCTTTACCCACTCCAATATGTACTCTGCTGAACTGTCAAATTGTTCTTCCTAAAATGCTGGCCTGTGTCCATCTCTTTGAGGAGACTTGTGACCTGGATGAGGCGGGGTGGGGGGGTTGGGGGAGGAGCTAGCTCACCCAAGGCGAACTGTAGGCTTATCATAAATCTTGTAAAATAAAAAGATCTATTTGGAGAGAGGAATAATGGCCAGCATACAGATTCACCATGGTGACTCCTGCTGGAGTAAGAGAAGACATGGTCTTTTATATCTTTCTTAAACAGAGGGGAGGGAAGGGCAAGCTAACTGTGAGGGGATCTTTGAATAATGGGATATTAGTAAGATATGCAACACCAGTCCATATCTTGCATATCACCTTGCAGACCTTGGTATTGCTAATCAGCTTACTGAGGTCATGCTCTGCTACACCTTATAGAGGGTTGTCATCTTTTGTATTTCTTGGGGTCCGACTGCATTCCCACAACACATCCACTCTATTTGGAAAATGCAACATGACTCACTATTACCTAGAGCATCCAACATAAAATCCTCTGTTTGACTTTTTTTTAATTTATTTTTTTATTTTTATTTTTATTTTTTTACATATAAGGTATTTTATTTTTTCCATTACATGTAAAGATAGTTCTCAACTTTTGTTTATACAAGCTTTACAATTTCAGATTTTTCTTCCTCCCTCCCCTCCCTCCCCCCTCCCCTAGACAGCAGGTAACCTGATATAGGTTATATCTATATATCTATATCTATATACATATACATATATATACACATAATAACATTAATCCTATTTCTGCATTAATCCTGTTACAAGAGAAAAAATCAGTCTGTTTGACTTTTAACACCTTTTTATAATTCTTTCCCTTTCTATTATCTTCCTTGCTGTTCCTCACACACAATAGTCCATCTTCTGATTCTGAGTCATCAGAATCATGGCCATTACCCATGCTTAGATCACTCCTCCTCATTTTCCCTTCTTGGCTTCCTAGTATTTCTTCAACTGACAGTTAACATCTCACCTTTTGCAAGTCTTTTGCATCTATCTATATTGTGTTTCATAAGGAACATAGATTTTTCATGGGTCTTTATAATTGTTTATCTCCCCTGCCTCCATCCATTACATCAGTAGTATGTGCCATACTTCATGATGATAGCCAAAATGTAGTATCGCACCCATGTCTTATCAAGCACCATGCCAAGTTCCCTAAACTCAAGGCACTGATTAGAATTGACTGAATCAAGAAGGGCACATTGGAATGCTTTCTAGATCCTACTGTACATAAAATACAACCTTCTTTAGAGAAGACCTCAGCAAGCATTTTAGATGATTGAAGAAAAAGGTATTTGGTCTACATACAAACTAAACTGTGTAGTATAATGAGAGTCTTTCAGAGATGAAATGAGATTCATGCAATCAAGAAGAACTTGGTAAGGAATTGGAAGTTGAGATGATGTCCATCAATTGGGGAATGGCTGGACAAGTTGTGGTATATGAATGTAATGGAATACTATTGTGCTGTAAGAAACGATGAGCAGGAGGAATTCAGAGAAACCTGGAGGATCTTGCATGGGCTGATGATGAGTGAGATGACCAGAACCAGAACATTGTACACAGTATCATCCACGTTGTGTATTGATCTATGGTGATAGATTAGATTCTTCTCACCAATGAAATGGTACAGAAGAGTTCCAGGGGACTCATGATGGAATACAAATCCAGGAAAAAAAAAAAAGAACTGGGGAGTATAGGTGCTGAACCATACTATTTCTTTTCTTTTTGGTGCTGTTGTTTTTCTATTTTGAGGTTTTTCCTCATTGCTCTGATTTTTCTCTTATGACTAATGCAGAAATATGTTTTATATATATATATCCTATATCAGATTACCTGCTATCTAGGGGAGGCATGAGGGAGGGAAGGGAGGGAGAAAAATCTGAAATTGAAAAGCTTGTATAAACAAAAGTTGAGAACTATCTTTACATGTAACTGGAAAAAATAAAACACTTTAGTAAAAAAAAAGAACTTGTAAAAAAAAAAAAAGATCTTTGAGAAGAAGAGAACATTACCAAGCTGCCATCTCTGTGCCAACAAAATCCTCCCAACACACATACAAACATCAGAGAGAAGTACCTGAGAAGAGAACAAACTTTGACCCTAGCCTAAGGACAGTAAGGCTCTTCTGGGTGCAATACCATTCTCTATTATTTGTAATATATTCTTTTTTAAATGTAGTTTGGGACTAGATCTATTTTTTTAATTACTTAAGTGCAACCAATTCATGTGTGTAGATTAAAATCACATCTCAAGTTATGAGTTTTTTTACATGTGCCCTTATCTATTATTAATGTAATAAAAAATAATTTCAAATTCCTGATATAGGATTTCATTTGCTTTCTGAACATCACATGATATCAATCTTATTCTAATAGTTAAATTAAAAACTAAAGAGCCAGTCTTGGGTAATAGATATAAGAAACATTTTGTCTAATATTTTAAGGTTGTGAGTCAAGTCAACAGATGGTTCTTCATTATTTATTATGAATCAAGAATAATATCAGTAGTAATGTTTTGCATAATTGCACATGTATAACCTATATCTGATTGCTTACCACCTCAAGGGGGAGAGGAGGAAGGTAAGGAGGGATAGAATTTGGAACTCAAAACTTTGAATACAAATGTTTATTATTTTTTAAAAGAAGAATTATTAGAGCTATAAGGTTGAAGACAGATTAGTCTTATCTTAATTGATTCTAGAGGGTAAAATGCAAAATAGATGAAAGTTGTAAGCAGGCAGTTAAATCTTAATGTAATAATAATAATAATAATAAAAGTTTTCCTCAATAACAACAAAAAAAGAATAATATTAGGTTCTGGGAATACAAAGGCAATGAATTTAAAAATTGCTATTTGCAAGAAGCTTATATTCTAAAAGAAAAGCAAATACATATAGAAGCATATGCAGGATAAATATAATTAAATTAGTACAAATGAATAAAATGTAGAAATACAAAATAGTTTGGAAGAAAGCTGAAAACTATTTTGTAAGAGCAATGCATGAAGACATAACAAACTTGACATTATTCAGTGTTTTATTCAAACTAAACGTACAGCAAATTAAAATTAATTTGGAGCTCATTTAATGATATGCAAACTTTGTTTGGTGGTGGTGGGGTATATAATAATTAGACACTGATGGCACAGTAGCTAGAGTACCAGGGATAGAGTCAGGAAGACCCAAGTTTAAAAATAACCTCAGATACTCATTACCTGTGTGACCCTTTGCAAGTCACTTTTGTCTGTTTACCTCAGTTCCTTCATCTGTAGAATGGGAGCAATAATGACACCTACCTCCCCTAATTGTTGTTCAAATGAGATAATGTAAAGCACTTAGCACAGTGCCTGGCACATAGTAAGTGCTATATAAAAATGAGCTATTATTTATTATCAAGAAAAATACAATGAAAATGATTGTGAACCTCCTCCTTCCTCTCAAGTCAACAGTGGTTGAGACAAGAGCACCCCCTCAATTCCCTGGCAGCTCTCTATTAAGGAGATGAGGTAAAAAGCCTCAGTTCCCATCAGCAAAGTGCTCCCAGCTGACATAAGCAAATAGAAGCCTCTCTTCTTGCATTCTCTACCTCCACACTACTACTACCACTATATCTGACATATAAAGGTATTTATTAAGTACTTATTGAATTGACATAATTATATAAATTATCAATTTTACTAAAAGTTTAATTTCATACTTAATTGTACCTTTACTCTTTAGACAACCAAATCAGATTTCATTTCTATAAATATGTAAAATGTGATCATCTAGAATTTCATAGGGAATCTGGCCCCAAAGTACCATAAATATCAGCAAATAGAGTCCAACATACAGGGGTCTATAAAGGAGATTAGTGTAATTGGCATAGGTAAATGATGCCTTGCTGCTGAGAGCACAGACAAATTAATAGTGAGGGACAGAGGACTTGCTTTCCCTGTGGTTATAAAAGTACAAGAGCAGACAAGGAGAGGCCTACAAATGGTACCCATGTGACAATAACCATACCTCAGGAAATTCATGCTATAGATGAAGAGTTTCATCAACAGTCCTTTGTATCTAGTGACTTTTCAACTCCAGACCACTTTTCTGGAGCTTAATGGCTTTCACAGGCACCATCAGTGCACATTCTTGGAACAGCCAACCAAGGAGATAGTGAGAAAGTATATTTCTTGTTCCTTGAATACTATTGTATCTAGATTTTTCTTTAATCTCATGTGGCAAACATGAAGTGGTCCATTGTATTTTCAGAATCAACTTCAGAAAATAAATTCTATTTATTTATATCCTAAGGTGAAAGAGACTTTGCAAAAGCCCTCATTTTCCTGTGTGCATCCATATGATTGTGCTGCTGAGGTAAAAACGTGGCCTAGACTAAAAGTTATGTTGGGAAGCTGCCTACAAAGATAACTTGAGTGAGGTTCTGTGCTTATTTGAGAGCTTGCTCTGAGTAATATCCTTTTCTTCAGGTAGAATACTAACCATAATTGGGAAGAAAACATAGGAGTGGATAAATCCTATTCATGCTCTGTATCTGTGTCTGTCTGTCTGTCTGTCTCTGTCTCATCTCAAAATCTGGTCTCAAATAGTTACTGTCTATATGATCCTGGCCAAATCACTAAACCCCAGCCTGCCTCAGTTTCTTCATCTGTAAAATGAGATAATAAAAGCATTTCCTTCCAGGTTTGTTGTGAAAATCAAATAAGATATTGTTTGTAAAGCTCTTTGCAAACCTCTCTTTACTGTCTTCTAGCTTTTCCTCTATGACCTCACTGCTATTGAATTTGTCATATATTGACCACTTCATGTTAGTTTTAAGGAATCCAGCTTTAGAAGGCACAACTCATTACCCCTTGACCAATATATAGCCAAACAAGTATAGAAATTCTCAACAACTTGAAGAAGTCTATAAAGGTGAGCAACTTGTTTTTAAACAGAACTCAAGAAAATAAAATGGAATCTATAAAAATAAGTAAGTTTCATTTTCTCATTCAGTTATTCACCAAATATTTATCAAATACCTCCTATGTGCATAACACTAAGGTAATCTTTTATACAATGCTGTATTATATTGAAGAATAGGAACAATGCAAATTCAGTAAAGAATAAGGTGTTCTTTAGGTAAGAATATGAAAAATCTGTTCCATTTTATTAAAGATTGAGCCAAAGACTATTGTTACATAGATAATATTGTTTGCTCTTGTGTAACCTAAGGCATAAAGAGTTTCTAGGCAGGAGCTACATTTGTTATCTCTTGATTTTTTTCTTGTGTGTATATTTTTCCCTTTCCTTTTAAGGACCTGTGAGGCTTAATCCCAGTTAAGCGGTGAATCTAAGTATCTCATTACATTATGTCAAATTGCACTGTGCAACCTTGTCTGTGACATCAATTAGGAAAGTGTCTACCTGTTATTGATGGTGATAACTGCTTAACAAAAACTTTGAATGTTTCATCATCCTAGTTCAGACCCTTATCACCTTTGCTCTGGACTATTGCCATGGTCTCTTAATTGCATTCTCTACCTATAATCTCTGCCAGCTCCAATTCATCCTCCACTTATATTTCAGTTTATCTATGATCATTGATAGGGTAACTACCTCCAATAGTTCAAATTGCAACTTATGCCTATATGCCTCCTCATCATGGGTCACTCTTGTCTATGTCCTCCCATTAATCAACCAACATAGCTGAAAGTCTTGTTCCAGGTTGTTTTTTAAACATGTGGTCCATATATGCATGACTTGGATGTGTTTTACCAAATATTACTTTCTTAAAGCTATCAAATATAGTTGCATTTCAATGATGAATTTGTGATTTCTCAAGTTTATTTTTAAAAACGTAAACTTATTGACCAGTACAATAAATAAAGAATAATTTTAAACAAGTAGAAAATATAAAATGTCACTGCCAAAATTGACCAAAAAAGCATTAAACTTTCTGTCCAATTACAACTTTTTTTTTTTTGTGGGACAATGCGGGAGTGGGTAAGTGACTTGCCCAGGGTCACACAGCTAGTAGTGTCAAGTGTCTGAGGCCAGATTTGAACTCAGGTCCTTCTGAATCTGGGGCTGGTGCTTTATCCATTGCGCCACCTAGCTGCCCCACAATTACAACTTATTGATGGAAAAGCTGGAAATTTTCAAAATCTTTTATTTTTCTTTTGACTAAAGACATTTTCTCCCCCAAATACACATCATTTTCAGAAACATATCATCTTGATAGCATGGAAAATAATAAAAAAGTAGCCATGTACCTCCCCAACTTTTTTATTTGTTCAAAGATTCATTTAGATGATAAGATAAATTGATTCATTTTACAACCTTATTGATCATGTATAAGAATAAAGATCCTCTGCTGAAATCCCTAGCAATTTGACTCTCATTTTTCCATACATGAAGAAAAACAATCTTTTAAATATGTCTCTGTTCTTAAAAGTATGGAATGGAATGATGACCTTTACAGGGCATCATTCTCCTTTCTAAAATGATTTATGTAGATATAGATATAGATAAACATATAGATATAGATGTATGTGTGTATATTTGTAGGTATGCACATGTCTGTGTGTATGTATGATGTTTTTTTAGAAAATGTGCCTTCACATACTCGTCTTCCCACTGTATAGAAAGAGACTGAACCTTATATACACTTTTGATAATGTAATATTTTATAGAAATAAAAATTAAATCTTATCCAGGCTCTCATGTTTTATATAAAAAATAAGATCAATGTGTATTTTTTTTTGCACAAACATATATCAGAAATATCTATCAATCAACAAGAATTTATTAAATGCTTGTTATATGCCAGGCTCTGGTCTAAACTCTGGATATTAAAAAAAAAAAAAAGCAAAAACACAATCCCAGATTTGAAGGAACTTACATTCTAATATATAAACCATTGGGTAGATAGCAAGTATATACAGAGTAGATGGACTGCAACCTAGGAGGCAAAAGAATGGAGGGATTGCAATAGGCCTCTAATAGAAAGAAAGAAGGTGGTATTTAAGCTTTGTCTTGTAGGAAAGCAGGGAAAGTTAGAGTAAGAGGTAAAGGAGGAGGGCATTCCTGTTATGGGAGACAGCCAACTCCAAGTCTCAGAAATCCGAGATTGTGGGCTGTGTTAAAGGAATTGCAAGTAGGTAGGCCAGTATTTAGGGATTGTAGAATGTGTGGAGGGTCATAAAGTGTAAGGAGATTGGAAAGGCAAGAAGGGGAAAAGTTATGAAGTGCTTTAAGTAGCAAACAGAATGAAATCCCCTTGGCAGCTGAGTGGCAGATGGATTAAAGTGGAGAGAGGCTGGAGGAAGCAAGACCATTTAGAAGTTTATTGCAATAGACTAGGAAAGAAATGATAAGGGCTTGTAGCTATGAGATTAAGGAGGAAGGGGCATATATGAGGTGCCGTAACAACAGAAGCAGCATTGGATATGTGAAGTGTATGAAAATGAGAATCAATGATGACACCTGAGGTTATGAGCTTAGGTAGATATTTTAATGAGTCAATGTGCAAAGATGAACATAGACGTGTGCTGTATCTTTAACTGATGGGGGGAACATTTTCTATCCCTGTCTTTAAAAATTCTTTGTTTATGGGCATGTGTCTGTCTGTCTTATTTATCTATTGTGGAAATTTATTTTGATTTGGGGACCCTACCTTTGAGCTGAGATTAGAAAGCCTTAGGCCCCGGGGGCAGCTAGGTGGCACAGTGGATAGAGCACCAGCCCTGGAGTCAGGAGGACCTGAGTTCAATTCCGGCCTCAGAGCCTCAGACACTTAACACTTACTAGCTGTGTGACCGTGGGCAAGTCACTTAACCCCAATTACCTCACTAAAAAAAAAAAAGAAAGCCTTAGGCCCTTCGGTTTTTCTTCTCTGTGTGGGAGGGGCTGGTGGCCCTCCCCCTCCACTTCAGCTGAGGCAAAAAAGCCCCGGAGGCTGTATGAGATGCCAGGTCAGATGGCTGGTGGAAAAAGCCCCAGCTCCCTCTGCCCTGAGCAGATCTATCTGAGATATCCCAGGCTTGTCCAGGACAGCCCTGGGCACACAGCAGGGGGCAGGGGCCCCTGGAGTCCTGGGTGTGGTACACACAGGAGGCTCAAGCATCCCCCCAGCCACAGTCCTAGTGTGCCTGGCAGATTAGGTTGGTGGGGTGGGGGTGGGGGGCGGCGCGCAAGGAGCCCAGAGGTTTGAGTGGAGAGAAGGAAGATATATAAACCCGAGAGTTAGACATGAAAGAGGAGGAATAGAAAGTGGCTATAAGGACGCTAAGGAGACTGAGGCTACATAAAGAGGAGACGATACAGGAGGTTAGAGAAACCGGGGTGCGGCGGAGAGAACAGAAGTGGTCAGCACAGGGTATAGGTTGGAGAAAGCAAAGATTAAGAGAACAGAAAGACTGGAGCACTAAGAGACGGGGAAGGAGAAAAAGCTAAGAGCAAGAAGGGAAGGAGGCCGATACGGAACAGGGGGGCTTTTCAGTGAGGGGAATGCTAGAAGAAGGTCCGTTGGTACGCAGTAGGAGGCTAAAAATGTTCCTGGCGCAGCAGGTGGAAAGAGATGCACTGGAACGCAGTCAGGTTGTACATTTTATTTCCCCGTATTCTTAAATTTCAATAGTATCTCATAAATAAACTCTGGTTTGATTATTTAGTTAAGAGGTTTCTTAATCTTTTGCTTATCAATTTTGGGAGTGGAGCAGTGTGGTGGAACTTTATAAACGGCCCATATTAAATTAATAGCAGTCAGATAACCAAACAGTCAACAGTCCCAGATTAAGTACCTCAGTCAGATTAGGCCCCCCAAATTAGTTCTAGTCATTTAAAGTATTTTTACACTTGAATGGCAACCCAGGTGGGACTTACGGCACCATTATAATTTTTCTAACATAATTTTTCGTATACTTATAATTTTTCATATAAATCCTGTTATATAATTTTTCCAGATTAGATTAGTTATAGTTAATTTTTACACTATATACATGCACATATGTACATGCATATATATACATATACATACACACACACACATATATATATGTTCATCTGTACTTAAAGGGTATATGATTTCAGTTGGCCAAGTACTCCCTCTATCAATGCAAATGGCAAAATTTCTGTAGTGTGGTAGAGGGTTTTTTGATAGTCATGAGTTTACATGACCTCTCCAACCCCACCTAAAAAAAATCAAACAAAAACAAATAAAAAAACGCATCATTTTTTAAGCCAACCTTCTGTTGATGAGCACCTGTCTCTGAACTTAACTAGGTTTGTCCTGTAATGACAGACAAACACAATACACTGACAGTCCTATAATCAAAAAACTTTGTTTCTTTAGCACCTGACATATCTGGTCCACTGACACAGTCTTCAAGAATCTAGTTGTATCTATACTACATAGGAAAGTAAGACTTTAGTCCTACATACTCACTTTCTCTGTCTCTCTCTCTCTGTTTCTGGCTCTCTGGCTCTCTCTTTCCCTTCCCTCCACCTTTGTCTGCCTGTCTTTCTATCTCTTTCTTTCTGTCTCACTTGTATTCTGTCACTCTCTGTCTCTGTCTCTGTCTCTGTCTCTCCCTCTCTTTCTCTTTCACGCACATATATACAGTAGTTTATTAATTAAAAAAAAACTAAGACAAGACACTGTATGAACTTGAGCGAGTCAAAAAGCTCCCTAAATTTCAGCTTTATTATCATGTAAAATGAAAGAGTTGGACTTGATCAAGGCAGATTGAGTTAGTAGATAGAGTGCTTCAATTGATGTTAGAAGATTTGAATTCAAATATCATCTCAAAAAAAATAATCTCAGATGCTTTCCCAGGTGAGCAACTTAAACCCTCTAGACTTTAGTGTGCTTCTCTTTAAATTGGCAGTAATCATAGCACTTTCCTTACAGGGTTGTTATGAAGATCAAGTGAGGTAACATTTATAATGCACCTTCCAAAGCTTAAAGATATATAAATGTAGTTAGGGTTATTTTTGTTATTAGATGTCATCTGAGTTCATTATCAGCTCTAGATCTTGGTTCCCATGGGCCTTTTCAAATATAATCTCATTCAGTCTTAATAAATAAACAAACAAACAAAAAAACCACAAACTTGTAAAGAAGGTATCCATTGTGTTACTATCCCCATTTTTACAAGTGAGCAAATTGAAGCCCAGAGAGGCAAGAACTGAACTACACCTGCAATCCAAGCCTAGTTACTCCAGCAAAAACTTTCATCAAATGGGATCCTAGAGGATCTCAGATCTACTAGCTTTTTTAGGTATGATCAGGTAAAAAAAATGTGAGCAAGAGAAGGAGAAAGAGAGAGGAAGAGGGAGGGAGGGAGGGAGGGAGAGAGAAAGAGAGAGAGAGAGAGAGAGAGAGAGAGAGAGAGAGAGAGAGAGAGAGGAAGAGGGAGAGAGAAGAAGAGAGAGAGAGAGAGAGAATGGAAATGGCATGCTGACTGGCATGGTAGAATAATTGGCTTAATGTATTCTTATTTTTATTAAAACTCTCATTTGGGGGCAGCTAGGTAGCACAGTAGATAAAGCACCAGCCCTGGATTCAGGTGGACCTGAGTTCAAATCCAGCCTCAGATACTTGACACTTATGAGCTGTGTGACCCTGGGCAAGTCACTTAACCCTAACTGCCCTGCAAAAACAAACAAGCAAAAGCCCCCTCATTTGAATGGGGTAGCTTCACCACCCCATCATCCTACCTCTTCTAAGGCAGACAGTGAAAAGAAAGAAAACAAATACTTTGTTACATGTATGTGTGTATACATATTATATATATATATATGTGTGTGTGTGTGTGTGTGTGTATACATATATTACACAATTATGTGTATGTATGTATGTAAAGTATAAAATCTTTGAGAGGTATTATAGCAAGGTAGATAGAAAGTTAGCCTTGGACACAGACATCTCATGGTTTAAGTCTGGCATGCTAATCTCTGTAACTTTGGGTAAAACATTTATTTTCTCTGTACATTTGGTAACAATTTAAGAGGTTTCAGAAGAGGCACTGGAAGATCCTACCATATCAGCCTATTAAAGGTCTTATCTCAAATACCCCCATAGTTGCTTATCAGTGTCTCACCTAATAGCATTAGTTACTCTGGAAGCTTTCAGAAATTAGAGTAGAAAGCAAAGCCTTTTTTAGCTACATCTGCCATTTACATGTTGGAGCAGACACCAAATGATGTATGAGATGCACAAATCCTAATTTAAGAAGTTAAGTTCAGAAAATGTTTGATGGAGACAACTTTTTAGTAGAGTTATAAGCCAATATGCAAATTAGCATAGCAAAGTTGTTTATAGTTAACAGCCAGGAGGAGGAGTTGATCAAATAATCAGTAAATGTCAAGCTTTTACTATGTGCCAAGCACTGTGCTAAGTGCTAGGGATATAAAAAGAGGCAAAGGATAGTCCTTGCTTCAAAGAGCTTACAATCTAATGGGGGAAACAACATGCAAATGAATATATGCAAACAAGCTATATATGAGAATATAAATAATAACAGGAAATAAGTAATTGGGGGACAGCACTAGAATTGACAGGGATTGAGAAAAGCAGACAGATTTCCTCAATGTCACACAGCTAGTAAGTGTCTAAAGATGGGTTTGAACTCAAAGCGTGTTGCTACCTACCTGCTTCTTTTTGTTGTTTGTTTTGTTTTGTTTTTGGTGGTGCAATGAGGGTTAAGTGGCTTGCCCAGGGTCACACAGCTAGTAAATGTCAAGTGTCTGAAGGTCAGATTTGAACTTGGGTCCTCCTGAATCCAAGGCTGGTGCTTTATCCACTGTACCACCTAGCTGCCCCAACACCTACCTGCTTCTAACTGACCACCACGTGTTTCAAAGGTAGGGTAGGTGTGAAACTATCTCTAACTTTTTCTATGGCATGAAGAGCTAAGATGCCAGGTACGAAATGATATGACTCTTACAGATTCTCTGCTATTCTGATTGGCCAGGAGGTGAACCCAGCCTAGAAAGTCAAAACTCAGACCTAATAGTTCTTATTCCAAAGTGACATTATTTCTTTATGTTGTCTATACTACATATAAAGAAATTGCTGAATAAAGAATGAGGGGACAAAGGAACCCCTATGTACTTTTGTAGTACTATTTATGCTAGTTGAGTCCTTAACACCATCAAAACACATAAAGAGAATCCTGTGAGGGCTGGAATTATATATAATTTGTTTAATGTATCTGCCAGCCTGGCACCATGGTCAAGTAGCTGCTTAGCTTGTATGACCAAGAAAATGTTTGGAAAAAGGAGTCCAATAAGACCATAGAATATTATATAATATAACACCATCAGAACCTTGATAACTATCACTGACTAACATATCAAAGAGAGATTTTTGGTGTAATCTTTAACTTTGGGAAGAGGACCAAGCAGACTTGACAGTCAACCTTCCCCTTCAACTATCAATTCAGTGAATTTTGTCACATGGTTGTATGTGGGAACATCTATGTTGATGTCTAGCACCCCTAGGTTGCCCAAGAGAACTGCCTGCATTTGCATTGGGTAAACATGATATTGCATAGAATCAAAGAATGTCAAAGTTAGTCTTAGAGGATATATTTTATAGCTTCCTGCCCAATGCATAATCTAATTGTTTGAAGATATTACCAGCTGTTTAAGGACTTGTTTTACTACAGAGTGATATAGGCTGTGGAGGGAAATTGGCTCATTTTGTTTAGGAAAAATAGCCAAGTTTATATAAATAGTCATTCTTATATCTGCAGATCAGCAAAAAAATGAATCTTTTCTTTTAACTCCCTATATAGTATTTTTCAAGCATTGTTTGAAAAATTATAAAAAGGCATCATTGATAATGAACACAAATAACATGAAAGCTTTCTGATCAACTGAGATTTTACTCAAGATGTGAGCATCTTAACCAAAAAAGTGGATGCTATTATTAACTTTGCTTTCTTATTATCAGTAGGCATCACTTTTATTTCCATTGGGTTTATTATTTTTTGTTGCTAAATAAGGAAAACCTCCCTCAAAATAATAAATCATAAGTCTACTCATTTATTAGGTAGTTTTTTTTTTCTCCTTATCAGTTCAAGTAGAGAAAGAGACAGAAGCCACCAACATCAACATGCTGGATATGAATTTTATTTCAACTTTCCCAGAATTAAGTCTCTGTTGTGTTAGTGTTTGTTTGCTTTTTGCCCACAGATTGTCTCTTATTTATACATACATACATGCATGTATGCATATATACAGACATACACACTTATATGGATACACAAATATATATGTATATATGTATAAAAACCTTAAGGGTAGGGATATGTTGTATGTATTCCCTATAACATTGCACAGTGTCTTACATACAATAGGTGCTTGATAATTTTTTTGAATTAAATGAATTAAACTTGATGATTTGGCAGGTACCTACTCTGAACCTGGACTCTCTGTGTCCATCAAGGCAAAAAAAAAGACCTGTTCCCTGCCCCTTCCTTCCTTGTCTTCCTACTTCCATTGTTCCCTCTATCCCTTTCTTCCTTCTTCACTCCCATCTCAGAGAAGAGCAAGATCTTACAAGAGTTCATAGAAAAGGATATATCTGAACTGGGCCTTGAAGGAAGAATAAGAAGGGTGCTAATAGTGATGGAGAAGAGTGCATTCCAGCTATATGTTCTAGGATGAACAAAAGCAGAAGGGTTTAACAATGGCTTCTATAGGTGGCTGCTAGCCCAATTTGGTAGGAGCTTTGCATATGGGAGGGACCAGCAAAAGATAAGACTTTGAGAGAGAGATTGTGGAGAGCTTTGAATACTCAGGTAAATATTTTGCATTTGATTGAGTAAGCAATGGGAATCCATTGTAGGTGTTCGGTGACCTCCCTACTGCTATTTCCCTCATTCTTTTTAAAACCATTTCCAAAACTATTTTAAGCCTGATAATGATGACAGTTTGAAGATCGCTTTGATAGTAATCACTTTCTGGATTGTAAACTACTTTTTTTTCTTTCTTTCTGTTATTCTTTCCCAACTCACTGTGTCTGAACACTACAAATACATTCTTCTTCATCCTCTCTCATTCATACCTTGTCTACTTATAGGTCAAGTCTTTTTGGAAAAGAAAATTCTGGTACCATTATAATATACATTTTGAATAAAGAATAATGCTTTGTTTTTTAATAGAACAAGGCAACCATAATTTCTTTTCTTGATATTTTGAGGTCACGAAAAGTAGAAAGGGAAGTAGTGGGGCAGCTATGTGGCACAGTGGATAAAGCACTGGCCCTGGATTCAGGAGGACTTGAGTTCAAATCTGGCCTCAGACACTTAACACTTACTAGCTGTGTGACCCTGGGCAAGTCACTTAACCCCAATTGCCTCACCAAAAAAAAAAAAAAGAAAGGGAAGTAGTTTATAGAAACTGTTCATTTTCCACATCAAAGAAAACAAGAATCGATGTTGATTAGGGGAAAATAAAGGACAGAAACCTTGGATGATGGCAAGGTAATGAGGTGAAGGGACATTAACGTTTAATTGTGGAAGGGGACCTGACAGCATTCTTAACAGCAGCTTCCCTAGAAAAGTTATCAACAGCCCACCTTGCCATGTCTTTTTGAACATTGGGTAAACCCCAAATGTATCATACTTTTGGGCACATTATTAGCAATCTGCCAAAAGAACCATTACCAAAATGCAAATTACAGATAATGGAGAAAGATATCTCTGCTTGGGGTTTGTGGCCAATTTTAAAATGTTACTCATCCATGAAAAGAACAGAAAGAATGAAAGGTCTAAAATGCTCATAGACTAGTAAGCTACTAAATTCCACAACACAAAAATAAGCCCAGAAAAAGTTCAGGGTTCTTGATTTCGTCCTGCTTCTGATCATAAAATCATAGATTTAGAATAATTAGTGAATTCAGACTCCACAGAATCTATGTTTAATTCTTCATTTTAAAAATAAGATATGGTAATGTTTTACATAATTGCACATGTATAACCAATACTGATTGCTTGCAGCCTTGGGAAGGGGGGAGGGTAGGTAGGTAGGAAATGAGAGAGGGATAGAATTTGGAACTCGGAACTTTAAATAAATATTTTTTTAAAATAAGGAAACTGAAGTCCAGTAAGGTTAAACAAATTTCCCAAATCAAAGAAGATAGTAAGTATCATAGGAAGAATTTTTTTTTTTTGGCAAGGCAATGGGGGTTAAGTGACTTGCCCAGGGTCACACAGCTAGTAAGTGTTAAGTGTCAGAGGCCGGATTTGAACTCAGGTCCTCCTGAATCCAGGGCATGTGCTTTATCCACTGTGCTACCTAGCTGCCCCCCCATAGGCAGAATTTGAACCCAGGTCCTCTGACTTCAGAGTCAGTGTTCTACTTTATCAAACTGCTCTTGTTTCTTTTGCTCCTGTTTCACTTAAATCACAATGGGGGCAAATACATAATAAACATAACTTTCTGCATTGGGCTACAGTTTGAGTAATTTTTACTTTAGGAATCAAATAATAAATCCATAAAAATTAAATTAATAGGTCTACAGAAATACTCTGAACATGAAACTATTAAGTATCCATTACATCAGCTATTGTATGTGTCCATCCTGTAATGATTTGTGACTGGTTAAAGATTTAAAGTAGATTCACATTAAAATTTCTCCTTTATTTTCCTAAACAGCTCCACTCAGCAAACATTAACTACCCACTGTGTACATTAAAGAGGATAGTGATGGGCACATGTAAATCCTATTTTTCCAAAGCAGAGATATATAGTCAAGGGAAGAAGTCTAAATTTCCTTCATTTCACAGAGCATTTGATGTTATTCACTACTAATTGGAGGTGGGCAGTTTCCTTACCCCCTTGGGTAAGTCCAGAAGAGGCCTAGTTGTAGAGCAAAGGGCACATTTCCTGAATATCAATAGGAAAAAAAAATTCTTCATCATATTAATCTCATCCCACACTACATATAGAGCCCATTCCATTAAGAAGAATCCTGAAAACTGGCTGAATTTCAAGCTGTTTTAATGCAACTTTTTGGCATTTGGCCTCAAAGGGAAGTCAAAGTTCACAGCTTGATAATTGAATATAAATACAGTAAGTGCAGTGAGCCATAGCCTCAGTCATGCAAAACCAATTTTTAGCTTGATGGTATCATGGTTGCATATTTTTAATTGAAGCACTTGTAAAGAACCCTGACAGTCTACGTATTATTCTGTCAGGCTTTTTTTTTCCCCTTGTAAACTCAAAGTTTGATCAGGGCTGTTTGATGTAAAGCTGGATCATTGACTCTACCTTTCTAACCTAAATGACTCTTGGAGCACAGAATTTGGGATGAGAATCATTTTCTCTTGATTAAAAACCACTGTATTCTTTGGGCTATTAATCAGTTACAGAAGCTTATTTAACAAGCCTAACACTGAAGTGTGACCTAACCTACCATAGTAAAATTTTACTTTGTTGCTGACTCCAGCACGCACACACACACACACACACACACACACACACACACACACACACACACACACACACTCCTCTAAAGTTGAAATTTATATTGGGTGACTTTCTGTCAGAAGTTTTTCAAGCTGAATTGTGTATCCAAATTCTCCATCATTTGACTTGTTCGCTCAATGTTGACAGTTCCATTAATGAATGTAACATTCATTAAAGAAACAAATAGAGAATGAGTGTGATTAATTAAATCAACTTCTACACTTTACTTATTAGACTAGGAAGACTAAGCCAACATTTTGAAGACATGATTTTTCTCTCATTCATTCCTACTTCCTTACCACCTACTTTTGACAAAAGAAATGAATAATAAACCAATCCAGAATACATCAAAGGCTCTTATAATTTTTCAAAGAAAACAGAACTAAATTAAGGTCAGCCGTGTGGCTCAGTGGATGGTGTTGAGCCTGGAGTTAGGAAGATCTGAGTTCAAATATGTCCAAAGCACTTCCTAGCTGTGTAACCCTGGGCAGATTACTTAACCCTCTTTCAGTTTCCTCAGCTGTAAAATGAGCTGGAATAGGATCTTTACCAAGTATCATTACAAAGAAAACCTCAGTATCCAGTATCTTTACCAAGAAAACCTTAAATGGGTTCCCAAAGAGTTAAAAACAATGGAAACAACTCAACAACAATTTGAAATAAATTAGACAATTTCAGTTTTCAATTGGTTTAGCTTTATTTGCATGCATCAGAATGAGAACAGGAGGCAGTATCTTGTAGTGGGAAAGCTCTTTTTCTTTAGAGTCACAGGGCCTGTATTTAAATTCCAATTGTGCTAATCCCAGCTATTCCTCTGACTATATATGTGGCTGTAGCCAAGTCATTTATTAAGGAAGGCTCTCTGTAACCATTCCTCATCTGTATGTAATATGGTACACTCTTGCCTTCTCTCCCAGAGCTAGTCTGTTCCATCTTTTCTCAGAGTTCCAGTGGGTAACCCTAACTTGGAGAGATTAAAGTGTCTCTCTTCTCTACTGCCATGGCTCAATTCCCCATTGACAATGTCCCCCAGCCATTGGTAGGACATGTGACTAGCACTCCAGTTACATTTGACCACTTAACATGAATTAGCTGTTACAAAGAGGTAGAGGCAGTGAGATAGCAAAATGAACCTGACTTGTAATCAGAAAGACCTGAATTCAAATCTGGCCTTAGACACTTACTAGATTAACTTCTGCATGCCTCAGTTTCCTCATCTGTAAAATGGGATAAAAATAGTACCTAACTCCTGGGATTGTTGTGAGGATCACATGAGATAATATTTGTAAAGTGCTTTTAGCACAGTGTCTGCCACATAGTAGTCACTACATAAATATTAGATGATGATGATTTATTACCAAAAGATTCACTTCAAAGATATAGCAGGAACAAAATAGAAATATTTCCCTCTTTTCCTCCAGGACATATTCTTGCCTATGCCATCTCTATCTCTTAGAGAGTAGACTCAAAACTTAGCTAAGCTCCTACATATCATTAGTCTCACCAAGTTCTTATCAGATGGTGGCATTGCTGCAAATCGAGTCCTTCTACTGGACTAAGGTCTAGAAGATCACTTTTGAAGATAGTCCTTAGTTAGGATCATATAGCCAGTGTGTTATCAGGGGTGGAACTTGAACCCAGGAATTCCTGTTTGTAAAGCAAGCTTTCTATCCATTATACAATACTATTATTCACCTATAAATCTATGTATTTATGTATCTATATACCTATCTATATCTATACACAAATATAGAAAGATCTATGTAGATTGATATGGATATGGATTAATATCTATCTATATATATACTTATATAGATATACACATGTAACATATGTTTATGAAATCTTATGTATTTATGAAGGATACACATCCTCAGATCTAAAATATACTGTATATGACTAGATATTAAAACATGTATATATGTGACATCATTCATTTTCATTTGGAATACTTATGAATTCTAGCAATATTAAGATATTTACTAATTTTATGAAACCTTTTTTTTGGAGGGAAGAGATTTTTAGCAATTAAATAAACTTTTCAAGTAACATGGCATAGCCATTTTCAATTACCTTAGTTTTTTATCTGTTTTAGTTTCTGTTCTTGGCTTTGATTTTTATTATAGAAGCAGAATGAATTCTGTGGTATAATGATAAGAGTTAAATATGCTTCTCCTTGGAAATAAAGTGCTCTCCCATTTGAATTTAATTATTTCTTTGAGAAATATCAGTCACCTCCCTTGAGGAAGCAATTTACCTGAATAGGTTGAGTACTTTAGTAAGGTAAATTTCCATTGACAGAGAGCTTCTCTCTACATAGGAGAAGCAGGTTGTTTTTTTTTAAAGAAATAACTGAAAAAAAATTTTTAAAAGAGAAATAACTGAGCACTTTATTTTCTAAAGCAAGTGGATTTCACTCATCGTACTCTTCCAATTGAAAATATCATGCCAATGTTTAGGTTAACATCTGCTCAGAGGCCAGAATAAATCTGGGTAGCCAGACAAACATCTCATCTCCACATTATGCAATAATAAATAACAATTTTATAGTGTTTGAAAGTTTACAGTGTTTTTCTCACAATTTCTGATGATACATTATCATCCTCATTTTGCAAAGTAGGAAACAAACTCTGAAAGGTTAAAATCACTCTCCCATGGTCACACAGTTCAAACCCTGTGTCTGAGTCAAGGTTTAAAGCCAAATCTTTGAATCCAATCCTATGTTTATTAGAATTGTTGAAGGGGCATGAAAGTGGTACAATAGAGAGAGTGCTGTGCTTGGGATCAGGAAGACCTGAGTTTTAATCCAGCCTCAGACAGTTACCAGTTGTGATCTGAGAAGGTCATTTAACCATTTTTTGTCTCAGTTTCCTCAACTGTAAAATGGGGATAATAATAGCACTTGCCTTGAAGGATTGTTCAATTGTTGTAAAGATCAAATAAGATCATGTCTGTAACACACTAAGGACAGTGCTTGACACATGGAAGGTGTTATAAAAATGCTTTTCTCTTTTCCCTTCCTCACCTTGTTCTTATTGTTAAAAACTGTCATCCTTATAACAACCCTGTGATATAGGTGCTATTAATAGTTTCATTTTAGGGATGAGGAAACTGAGTCAGAGAGGTTAGGATGCTTGTCTGTGCTCACACAGCCACAGTGAGATTTGAAAGAAGGTCCTCTAACTATCTCAAAGTCCCATAGTATTACTACTACACCCTGATGCTTGTGTGTTGTCACAAGAATTTGGCTTTATGAGTTTTGCTACATATATAAGGGTATACATATAGTCTTGTGTTTCAGCTTAAAGTCTTAGTCACACAATTCTACCACTATAAATCAATTCAGAACGGGAGAAAAATCAGTCAAATCAGGAGTTTGGAATCCTGTAGCTACAGCAATCAGTTTTATGTGACATTGACTGCGTTTTTCATTTTGAAAATGATTACGGTGTCAGGCAGTGGTTTTATGAACTGGTTTACCATAGAAGGGTCTGGCTAGGAAAGTGTGGAGTTAATATCCACATTTCATTGTTGCAATGGACAAACTGAGTCACAGAGTAGCTAAATGACTTCTGTGACCTCCCATAGTAAGTCAGCAGAAAAGGCAGAATTCATGATTCCATGTCACAGCTCATTAGACCATAATGGGAAAAGAGCAGTTTATATCATTCAGCAAACAGGAATAACATATAAGGTCTCCATTTTCCCCCTAGAATAAAATTAAGCCCATCAATCTCTTCTGGCACCCCAAGAGCAAAGCAGCATTATTTATAATTTACAGGACGGCAGGTGTGTTTCCAGCAGGCAACAAGCGTGCTTTCTTCATCCCGATAGTTCTAAGTCTCACTGTTTGAGGTGGGAAGAAAGCCTAGGAATATTATGTTTGTCACAATATGGCTGATTCTTTTAATGACATCAGAATGCACAGTTTTTATATAGGAGTCTGAGAGTTTGGAAGACCCTTGAATGAAAATCAACTACAAAGCCCCTGCCTGTACCTGTACTAGAATGAAGCAATCCCTTTCAATGGTAGAATAACTATCCTAATTTGTGTGACTTCCAATAGGCAAACATCTGTAGACATTTGTCCTCAGGAGCAGTGACAACATGCGTAGTCTATCAGCATCCCATCATTCGGAAAGCATAACTGCCCTTGCGATAAATGGGCCAACATGAAATGATAGCATGTGCCCTACAGAAAGCCATGATCCCTGATTCTACCAAGTGGAAGTGTGGCTTCGTTCCAAGACTCCATAATGCATACTCTGAAGCTGGCAAATAAGGGAAAAGAGCCAAATTTAATGTCTCCAGTATTAACTGTAATTCTCTTTGAGGATAACAATCAACATAACCATTCTCAAATCAAATTTACTTCACTGTGACATGACTTCTTGGCCTAAACTATACATATCTCTCTTGCTGCTCTTGAAAATAGGCCCAGAGGGGCAGCTAGGTGGTGCAGTGGATAGAGCCCCGGCCCTGGGTTGAGGAGGACCTGAGTTCAAATCCAGCCTCAGATACTTAACACTTACTAGCTGTGTGACCCTGGGCAAGTCACTTAAGGCCAATTGCCTCACAAAAAAAAAAGAGAAAGAAAAGAAAGAAAATAGGCCCAGAGAAAGGATTGTGTTATAATAATAATAATAATAATAATAATAATAATAATAATAATAATAATAATAATAATACCACAACCAAAAGATGCATTTGGCATTTCTGTGTTTTATGGGTAGCAATCAGTATTGGATAATGTCCAGGAGTGAGACTGCCTAAATTGACAGAGTTTTGGACAGAGTTTTGAGAGGTAGCAGGTGCTTCCTGAGACTCAAACCTCTTTGCTTTCCCATCCAGCCCCTTGAGAAAATAGTATAGGTTACTCCACAGGCAACCAGCCCCAACACTCAGCATTACCTACTGTAGTTTGGCCCTTGCCATAAAGACAGTTGTAGGTTGCTAAAGAAACTGTACTTCTTTAATATTTTAAAAGGGTGTACCTAACTGTGCAATCATGAACAACAATAAGAAGGAATATTCTCTTTGTGGTGTTGGGGAGCTACACTGAGATAGGGGAAAGGTCTGCTAGAGGACATAGAAAAGTCTATTCTTTCTTCAGTATCCTGACTTTACTGTCTTGCTGCCTATGTCACCTGGAGCAAACCATTTAACCCTCCTAGATCTCAGCCAATTCTGATTATGTCACACCCACCCACTTCTCTAACCCTTTCATGACTCTCCAATTCCTAGGACTTTAAGTAAAATGACCTCAGCCTTTCAGATCTTGCTACCACCTTCCTTTTTTCTCCATGGTTCTTTTTATCTTCATCTTTTACCCAGTACCTACCCTCTAAGCTAACTCAACTGCTTGCCATTTCCTTGACATGCTGTGCATTTCCTCATCTCTACACCTCTGCCCAAACTTCTTTGTTTGTCAGAATCTTACCTCTTCTTCAGACATCTTGCTTCAACTTCTAACCTCTTCCTGAAACTTTCACTTTTCAGCCCTATCAGAAATCAAAGAATCTCTTAGTTGAATGGCACTTCAATGACCATCTAATGAACAAAATTCATCTTTATAACATATCTAGAAATTGGTCATCCAGGCTTTATGGGAAGACATCTGGTTGAAATGGAACACATTGCTTCCCAAGGTAGTCTCATTCTGCTTTGAATAGCCCTAATTGTGTAGAGGTTCTTCCTGTAAATACCTATTGATTACAGGAAGGATAAACAAATTATGGTCCATGAATGTACTGTAATGAACTAGAAGAAAATATGTCTTACAATAAAAATGACAAATTTGATAAATACAGAGAAGCATGGAAAGATTTATATGAACGAATACAGAATGAAATAAGAAGAGTCAAAAAACCAAAACAACAATAGAAATATCACAACCAGAAAACAATTAAAAAGAAATATTAAAAATTACAAAGAACTCTAAGGAAAAGATATGCAAAGACACCTCCATCCTTTTCAGAGGAAGGGAGGGAGGGGGTTGGTCCACAGGTATAGAACACTGTATAAATTGTCAGATGTATTGATTGGTTTTGCTGATTTTCCCTTTTTCTTTTTTTTAATTAAAAACATATTTGTTGTAAGGGATGACTCTAAGAGAGAGACAAAGGAGAGGGATACAAAGGGAAATTGGGGTGTTTTTAAAATCAATTTTAAAAATATTTAAGAAGTTTTTCTTGACATCAAGTCTACATTTTTTTTTCTTTACTTGTACCCATTTATCTGAGTTCTATCTTGGCCAAGTGAGTCTAATGGTGATTTCACAAGACAATACATAAAAATTTTGAAAAAGCTAGGCATGCTGAGAGACAGTCAGGAGGCTACGTGTGCCAGGTGTGTCAAACTACTATCACTGCCTTGACCATTGTCTCCTGGAGTCCTTAAAACCAAAGTTACCCAGGACTATCTAATTTGATTCTAGTGCAATGCTTCAGCCAATGTTGAGGAGAGTGACCATTGTAGAAAAGATGCTTTCCATCCCTACTACCACCACATCAACTGCCAACCACTTGCAAATGACATGCAAATAAGCCCAAGAACCCCAAATATAGCAGATCCCTCAAGACCATTGACTTTGCCTCTGATCTGTCCCCTATAGCCGTCATCCAGGGAAGCAGCATTTGTGGAGATGTACCTTGGTAAATGTCTTTAAAGATGCTTTATCCCATGTTTTTTCCAGAATCCACAGCTACTGGAGATCCAGGGGAAAAAACAAGTTCTCATTACCAAAGTCCTTGAAATTATCAAATGGCTCAATGTCAAAAAACAGAAACAGCTTTTCCAATGAAAAAAGACATTAAAGATAATACATTGCTATCTTACTTTGCCACTGCAGCTCAGGACCACTGGGCCTTGCCATCTTTCCTCCACCTGGACATTCCAAATATGTTGTCTTCTTCTATTAGAATAAATGGTGAGGACCATCTTCTTTTCTATTGTATCCCCAGCAATGAGTACAGTACTTTGAATAGAGTAAGCATTTAATAAACACATTTTCATTCATTCATTCATTGAATATAGCTATGTAATGGGGTACTGCTCCATGACAACTCAGTCTTCAGAGAAGGTGCAATTCAATCCAGCATGTACAATTTAGGCAGGTCTTCTTCTGTCCAGGCTGGGTCAAGGGACTAGTGCTGTTCTGATCAGTTTCCATGCTAGAAGAACTGATGAAGTGATAGCAACTAAATTTACATACCAAACTTTCATTTTGTCCTTGAGTACATATAAAAAGAATTATACACCCCTTCCTTAACATTTTTTTGGGCTAATCCTCCCTGGTAATGAATAAAGCAAGAACAGTTATGAACCTACTGTGGGGGGCGGGGGGAAGATGGTTAAGGAGGAGTGGCTTTGGCTGCTATATATCTCTACCTAAATCTTTTATGTTTATAAACACCTGGTATCTCAATTTGTTGTATTTGTTATTTCCTTTATCTTAGGTGAATGAGGAAATAGAGATGGAATAGCCCATTACTATGACCTTGTGACAGCAAAAGGTTGGAAAAGCCATTAGAGGTTCCTTCAAAACTATAGTGGGGGAGGGGAGTGCAGTGGATAAAGCACTGGTCTTGGATTCAGGAAGATCTGAGTTCAAATCCCACCTCAGACACTTGACACTTGCTAGCTGTGTGAGCCTGGGCAAGTCCCTTAACCTTCATTGTCCCACCAAAAAAATAAAATGTGGTAGCTGGTGACCACCACAAGGAGGAATTCTTCCTCCTTCAAAATCCCTATTTTACTTTGTACATGTCTTATGACTCTCTTCATATGCCATATTTTCTTCTAATTATTTGTGTACAAATCATAGCTGCCTTAGTAGATTAGAAACTCCTTGAGGGCAGATAACATATCTTTTCCTATTTTCTTCATCTTTATATTTACAACAGCAACATATAGTAAATGCTTGATAAATATTGAATGAATAAGCAACCTGAGGGCAAATAGGACAGGGAAGAATATTCCCTACTTTAAAATAAGATGATTATGGAGGCAGCTAGATGGTGCAGTGGATAAAGCACTGGCCCTGGATTCAGGAGAACCCAAGCTCAAATCTGGCCTCAAAAAACCCCCACAAAAAATAAAAAAACACTTGACACTAGCTGTGTGACCCCTGGGCAAGTCATTTAACCTCATTGCCCTGGCAAAAAATAATAATAATAAATAAATAGGGGCAGCTAGGTGGTGCAGTGGATAAAGCACTGGGCCTGGATTCAGGAGGATCTGAGTTCAAATCCGGCCTCAGACACTTGATAATTACTAGCTGTGTGACCTTGGGCAAGTCATTTAACCCTCATTGTCCTGCCCCCCTCACCCGGCCTGGAAAAATAATAATAAATAAATAAATAATAAAATAAAAAGATGATTATATTTCATCAGCTATTCACAACTTATAATGTTGGTGGATTTTAATTTAATGTTTGTTCTGGATATTTTACCCTCAGTTTCCCCTTAGTTTTTATACTGGGCTCTATCTCTTCTATTCAAATGGATTATCTTGACTAGGCCAGCAGAATTTAGTCAAGAATTACAGTTCCTTGATTGTATATAAGTGGCTCATTTCTTTAGCATGCTTTTTATCATTTATTTGAAGAGAAGTGCTTCATATTAGTATTCACGGCAAATTATGCCACATTCTTAGCTTACATAACCACTGTTACAGTGATTTTTGCAGGGAAGTAAGTTTTAATAATTATTATTAATTTACTACATAAATTATTTATACTATAATAATTTAGGTATGATGATGAAAAAGTTTAAATTACCTAGGCCTTCTCCATTTTTTACTGAAAGTGTTTGCTGGGAGAAAAAACAAATCCATGCTTCTAGACTGAGGACCATATGCCATCTTTGTGTTTACTTTCCAGTTGGCAATCTGTTGTTTGCCAAATGATACCATGCTCTAACACCAATATCGGAAGAAAATGAGATCCCAGTTACTCAGCATCAGGTTTGACAGGCCTCATTCAGCTCCTTTTGGAGAAAGTGATAACCTTTTGGCTTGCCATGGAAAGTATTGTTTGAAATTACTCTCTCTATGTCTCTCTCTGTGTGTCTCTGTGTGTCTCTGTCTGTCTTTCTGTTTCTCTCTCTGTGTCTGTCTGTCACTGTCTCTGTCTGTCAGTCTGTCTGTCTCTCTGTCTTTCTGTGTGTGTGTGTGTGTGTGTGTGTCTCTTTCTCTCTGGCCTTTTGAACATATTTCAGGGATGGAGTTCTTATAGTTAGATGAAGAGCATAGTAAAACTAAGGATAATAAAGCAATTGCTCAGAGAATTTCCATGATGCTAAGCTCACCAAGGAAATTTACATTTATTTCAGAACTATCATAGTATTTACATACTGGACATTCTGTAGTCTCTTGCTTTTGATGCATTCATTGTCTGGCAGTGCCAAAGCTGATTGAATGCCTCGCTACCTAAGATAGAAGCTTCTTGAGGAAATGCCTATTTTTTTTTTTCATTTTGTCCTCTAATCCTCACGATGTAGCAAGAAGCCTTGGACACATTAGTACTTGCCAAGTGTGTGTTGAATTGAATTGAACTACAAATCGGTCAGGTCTAGGGACTATTTGTGGGGTAGTAAAATTAGCCCTTGATTTGGAGCCAGAAGATAAAGGTTCAATTTCTAGTCCACAGAGTGACACAGATGCCAAAGAAACTAACTGATCAGAGGACACATTAAGAGAGGCCAAACTTCCAGGAATAAAATGAGGAGAGCACCTACATGCTACCCTGGTTAGTCCACAAACAGAGAATTGTGCTCAGTTGTGTGTGACTTAGGATACATTTTGACAAACTGGAGAGGTGTCCAGAGGAATGTAGAGGATGGTGAAGAGCCTCAATTCCATATAATATAGGGTTTGGCAGAAGGACTGATGGGCCTGTTCACCTAGAGAATAAAAGATTCAGAGGGGCCATGGTAACTTCAAGTCTTTGAACTTTTTTCACTTGAGAAGGGATTAGACTTATTCTCTTTGGCCCCAAAGATCCAGAAACAGTTAGCAGAGGGCATAAAGAAGCATTTTAGGCTCTATATTAAGATATACTTCCTCCTGCTAATCAGGCTGTCCCAAATGGAATGAGTTGCCTAGGGAGGTAGTGTGTTCTTCCTCTTTGGAAATTTTTAGAGACTACTATTTTTTAGAGTCCACTATTTAGATATATTGTAGTGGAGATTCCTTTTCAGATATAGGTTGGATTAGTTGGCACCTGAGAACCTTTCCAGATTCTTAAATTAATTCCTGTATTCGACTACATGAAATTTCCTAGATTGGATCACAAACTCACAATTGGCTAAAGGCACGAGCTCCATTGTGTGTGCGTGTGTGTGTGTGTGTGTGTGTGTGTGTGTGTGTGTGTGTTCGTGTGAAGACTTGTTACCTTTTCTGCTGGACACTATTGAGTTATTCTGGCAAAACAAGGAGAAAAGCTGAGACCTCAAGAGACAGATAGGGTTGTAATTATTATTATAAGTACTCTGTATTTTTATCATCATCATTAATTATATTTCTTGTTGTAAGAATTTTATATCCTAATCTCCGAGTCTGGTATTTGTTCCTTTGCCTTATAATTATCCCAGAGTAAGCAGTTCTCTGTGTGTGCTCAGCACCTGATTGCTTGGTGTTCAGCTCCGATTTTCTATATCGTATCACAAGGGAGATCTGAGAAGTTGTTTTTTCCTCCTGGTTCTCCTGGTTTCCTTAATTAACTTGATTCTTTTCTTTTCTCCCTAATTGTACCGCTGCTGAAAATAGCAGTGTGCTAAAAGCTGCAAGAAGCTTGTTGGAAGGGGCTCTCTTTCAGCTTGGTGTAATCATGGGGCCAAGTGCATAAGTTAGAAAGAGAGATGCTAAGATTGGGCATTTGAACATATTTTTACATAAATTAAATAATGCCCCATACTTTCCTGTGCAAGCCATCTCAGGTCTACTTAAAAAAAAGTATTCTGGCTTTATTTGCTTTACAGTATTTACTTGAGGGAGCCCAGTTGAACCTATTGTTCTTTAGTGTCGATTTTAAACGACAGTGTTATCCAAATAACAAAGATCTTTCTTTTTCATTTTTCTCTTGGTCCTCAGCAAAAACTCTTGCCAAAGGGTGAGGAACGAAATAATAAGATGAAAAGGAAATATCTATTGTATTCAAAATTAAAATAACCAGTTTTAATATCAGATGCATCTGGGAATCAGTGCAAATATTATGGCACTTGGAGTAAGCAAGACCCGAGTTCAGATCCCACCTCAGATTCTTACCAACTATGTGACCCTGAGCAACCTCTGCAATCCTCAATTTTTTCATCTGTAAAGTTGGCTTAACAGTAATACCTCACAGGAATTCTTGTGAGGATCAAAGGACTTTGGAAACATTAAAATATAGTAGATGAATGTTCTCTATTATTAATAGACCACTACACCAACAAAACAGTTGCACAGAGTGTGGGATAATAGATTGTTAAGCAATTAGGCTAATTGTTTTTGAAAGGATTCAGATTACTGTCTAGGAAGGACCTTTTCTGCTTATTCTGTAGCTTCTCCATGCCTTCTAACAGAGTCTGACTGGTTTGACTCAGCACTCTTCAAGCAGGGCAGTAGTTCACAGAGACCATCTCGGCATAGTTTTCTGAGATGTGCTTTTCTCATTGTGAGCACAGGGCACAGGATGACTACTTGAGTGCATTTCAAAATGTTTATTACTCAGTGAAGCTTTTGGGCGATGAAAACACATGGCTGTTGGCGTGATTCTTTAAATGAGCTCCCGTCTGTGGCCATGACTTTATTTATAAGAGACTGTTCTTGAGGTAACATGATTCTATTTGACCTTGAAGGTGCATGTCGCAAACCTGCTGGTAATTTATGATTCCTCCAACAATAAGGACTTCTTAGTTATTCTGAGAGTTACATTAAGATTTTTTCAAGTAAATTTAAGTTCAGCCAAGACCTATGCCATCCTAGAAGAGAAATTAACTTCACTGTCCTTTAATCTAACAATCTTTTGTTTGTACTGTCATTATTTTACCTGCTATGTATGCCAAAATTTTCATTTGTTTTAATAAGTATTTAGTGAGTGCCCAGTGAGGCACTATTCTAGGTCCATGAAGGGGATGTGCAAAACTAAGGCACAATTTTCTGTTCTCAAAGAGCTTATATTACAATATGACATAACAATAATTGTCATTTATGTAATACTTTAAGCTGTATAAATGTTTTCCTCACAATATCTCTGTGAGATAAGAACTTTAAATATCATTGCCCTCAGTTTACAAATGAAGAAACTGAAGGTCATAGAGGCTAAGTCACTTACCAATGGTTGTACACCTACTAAGTGACGGAGCCAATATTCAAAGTTATGGTTCTCCTGATCCCAGGGCCAGCTTTCTTTCCACTATATCCCACTGCTCTGAGACATATGCACAATTAGCTATAATAAGATATAGAAGAATATACAAAGTAGTATAAGTGTGATGGGATTCTTTAGGAGAGGTAAAATCTACTTATGTGAATTAAGAAATGTTTTGTAAAGCAGGATTAAGTAAATAAAGCCTTCCAAGATTCTAGGCCAAGGGAAGCAATTTTATTGTGCCAGAGTGTATGAATGAATGAATGTTTATTATATGAAAGCACCATGCTAAGCTTTGGTTGGAAAAATAATAAAGCAAAAACATCATTCTCTCAAGTAGCTCACATTTTAATGGGGAAGACAACACATATAAGAGGTTTCAGTTATATCAGAGGAAAGAGTTCCAAGGTCCTTAGGGTATAGAGGCAAAGCAGATGGTATTCCTTCTTCTTTAATGTCAGTTCCATTGATAGAATCATAAATGTTCTGATTTCAAACCATTGACAGTAATAATTTTGCTGGTATCAAGAGCTTTTTCTTCTGAATCATTAGCTATAGCTACAGAGGCATTTGGCCTGGTCCCACCTTCACAGAAGGTTTTTTTTTTTTTTTTCCCTTTGGATGATGGTTAGACTGTATGTTGGATTTGTGGTTTGGGGGATGCAGCCTGAATCACCTGCTTATCAGAGGTTAGTTAGCAGTTGATATAGGTGGTAGCAAGGAAGATGTGCCCTTTTTTCCTAGGATGATGACTGCCTAGGAAAGCAGGGCTAATTGTATGTGTTGTGTTGTACAGGTGTGCATGTATATATGTGCATGCACACGCATTCAGGGAGATGAGGTATGTTATTCCCAAGACTCTTGGCTCAAGTTCCTAGGAGAGCTCCATCTGAGTCTGAGGGGAGATGGTGATGGATGTGAGGCCTCTATTTTAGCTTTCCTGGCACATTCTGCCTCAGGGCACCTTGTAGCTTTGGTTATGCCAGCTTCCCTGCCACATAGCATAAAATCTTACCATATATCATGTAGGGGAGTAATGAGAAATAATTTTGTTGCACTGAATAGTTGCCTTGTATGAATAATAGATCATTAACCTATTAGGTTAACTATTTTTGATGAGATTTCGATTATAGAAAGACCCTCTGTTCATTTTATAGTTCACTGCCTATAAAAGCCATACTGTGATGGAATCAAAGCATGAAGGGCATTGAATGCCAGGCTAAGCAATAGGCAGCTTTGAAGGTTTTTGAGCACAGTAGCAATTTCTGTATTAGCAAAGAGCTCTAAACAAAATAAATTCCCATCAATTGGGGAATGGGAATGTTAAAGAACATTATTATACTCTAAGAAAATATGACAGGGTGAACACAGAAAAGTAGGGAAAGGCTTATATGAATTGATCTAGAGTGAACTAAGGAACCAAGAAAACAATATACACAAAAACTACAATGATACAAATGAAAAGGGTTACCAACCAGAAAATAATTGGAAATTAATATTACAGAATTACAGAGAAAAAAGAGCTTGGCCGTGAAGAAGAGAAAGAACTGATAAATAGAATTACGCATAGTATGGTTTTACATATACTTATAAATCTGTGCCAGATGGTGGCCATCTCTAGTGTGGGGCAGGGAGGAAGGGAGAAAGGCACTTAAAATATAATAAGAATATTAAAAAAAAAAAAGAGGGGGCAGCTAGGTGGTGTAGTGGATAAAACACCGGCCCATTCAGGAGGACCTGAGTTAAAATCCGGCCTCAGACACTTGGACACTTATAAGCTGTGTGACCCTGGGCAAGTCACTTAACTGTCATTAACCTGCAAAAAAAACAAAACAAAACATAACAATGAGAGAGAGAGAGAGAGAGAGAGAGAGAGAGAGAGAGGAGAGAGAGAGAGAGAAATGAGAAGACTAATTCTACCTGCAATTCAGCCACTAAAGTGTTTTCCTAAAGAACTAATCTAATTATGTCTCCCTCCTGCTTATAAACTCCAGTGGCTCCCGATTGCCTCTAGATCAAATGCAGAATCCTTTGCTTGGCCATTGAAAATCCTGTGTAACCTCCCCTACCTCACCCCTCTACTTTCCAATCTTCTTAAGAACCTTACTCCTGGCCAAGTACTGCTTCAATCCAGTAACCCTGGCCTCCTGGCTTGATCCACAAACAAGGCACTCATCTCTCATCTCCATGCCTTTTTTCCAGCTATCCCCATGCCTGAAACACTCTCCCTCCTCATCTCTGCTCACTGCCTTCCTTGGGCTCCTTTAAGTCCCATGTAAAATCTCATCTTTAGAGGAAGTCTTTCCTAACCTCTCTTAATTCTAGTGCTTTCCTCTGTTAGTTATTTCCTTGTTATCCTGTATATAGCTTACTCTGTATTTATTTGTTTTATTTGTTGTTTCTCCTATTTGATCATGAACTACTCAAGGGCTAAGGTTTTTTGCCTCTTTTTGTATCCTTAGCACTTAGCACATGGAGGCTCTTAAAAAATGCTTATTGATTGATTGACTGTGGAACGTTGCATATATTGTCAGATGTGGGTTTTTATGTATTTGATTAATTTTGCTTATTTTCTTCTTGTCTTTTTTTTTAGTTTTGCAATTTAGTATAATGGATAACTCAGGGAAGAGTAGAAGAGGGATACAAGGGAAATTTAGATTATGTTAAAACAAAAAACATCAATAATTTTCTTTAAAAAAAGTTTGTGATAGAGCAAGTGAAATGATTAGAGCTTTACTTTAGGAATATTAATTTGGTATCTGTGAGTAGGAGGATCATGTGGAGGAAGCCATGAATGAAAGTTAGTAAGACCAGTGTAGTAGTGTAGAATAAGAACTACATGAAACAAAGAACTTCAGGCTTCCATATAAGATGGTAGATTCACATAAAACACCATCTCAGACGGTCAACATGAGAGCAACCAGCACCACCAGGCCTCCTTTATTGTGGTCTGTGGTGTATTTCTAAAGAAAAGAGGAACCTATCAGGAGCTGAAATTGACTGTATTGGTTTTGAAGTTATCTTATCATCAAAGAGAAGGAGCCTTGTCAGTAACATCAGTATGATATTCCTCTGTAATGGGATATTCTTGGCTAGAAAGGACCTTAGGAATAATTTTATGAACTCTTCCTCTTTTTATATCACTCAGACACCTTTGGCCACCATCTCCTTATTCACCTGTCTCCCATGGAGATGTTGTTCTGCTCTTTCCTGAAGCAAACCCTCCCTACCGGGCATTATGTGATTCCATTCTATCCTCTCTCCTCCAACAGATTGTTCCCTATCATCCCCACTCTTTCATAGATCTTCAATTTTCCTCTAATAGTTCCTTCTCTACTGCCTAAAAACATGTTCATATCTCCTCCATGTTCCAAAGCCCCTCACTTGATCCGTCTATCCCCACAAAGTATCATGCTATAACTGATGTTCCCTTTGTTGTTAGACTCCTTGGAAAGGCCATCTATGACAAGTGCCTCTACTTCCTCTTTTATTATTTCTTCTTAATCCCTTACTATCCAGCTTCTGACCCCATCATTGCACAAAAACCCCAGTTTAATGGTAATCCACTGACCTCTCAATCCTCATTCTTCTTGATCTCTTTGCAGCCTTAGATAATGTCAATCATCCTTTCCCTGATACTTCTCTTATCTCTAGGGTTTCAGGACACAATTTTCTCCTGATTCTCTTCCTACCCAACTCACTGATTCTTAGCCTTCTTTGCTAGTATCCTATCTAGGTCATGCCCCCTAAGCATAGGTGCCCCACAGACCTCTGCCCCTGGGTCCTCTTCTCCTTTCCCTCTAGTACTACTTCACTTGGTGATCTCATCAGCTCCCATGTATTTAATTATCACCAGTATGTTGATGATTCTCAAATTTAACTTATCCAGGCCTAAACTCTTCTGCTAACCACTAATCTCGCATTTACAACTGCCCTTTTAGAAATCAAACTGGATATCTAGTAGATGTCTTAAACTCAATATGTCCCAAACTGAAACTCATGATCAATTCCTACTGAGCCCTCTCTGTTTCCAGCCTTCCTTATTAGTGTCCCTCCCAATCTTCCCAATCCCCCAGAATCACAACCCAGGTATCATCCTCAACTCCTCACTCTATCTTACCCCTCCATATACAATGTGTTACCAAGGCCTGTTAATTTCATTTTTGTCACAGCTGTTAAATATACTTCATTCTCTTGTATGATACTGCTACCAACTCTGGTGCAGCCTTCATCATCTCACACCTGGACTATTACAATAGCCTTTTGATCGGTCTGCCTGTCACTCCATTTCATCCTCCATTCAATTGTGAAAGGCATTTTTTCTTAAAGCACAAGTCCAACCATGTCACCACCACCACCCACTCGATAAACTCCTGTGTTTCCCAACTTCCAGGAAAACAAAACAAAACAAAACAAAAAACACAATCCTCTGTCATTCAAAGCCCTTCCTAACTTACCCCCTACCTTTCCAGGTTTTTTTTACACCTAACACCCTATTCCCCCTATATAGTGTTCAAACCAGTGATCCTTCAGTCTTTGCTGTTCCACAAACAAGAAACTCCTTGTCTCATCTCTGTGTATTTTTGTTGGCTATCCTCCATGCCTGGAATTGTTCTCCCTCTACATCTCTGCCTCTTGACTTCCCCTGACTTCCTTCAAGTGCCAAATAATATACCACTCTCTACAAGAAGTCTTTACCAATCCCTCTTTATTCTAGTACCTTGCTTGTGTTATTTCCTTTTTATCCTGTATATAGTTTGTTCATACATATTTGTTTGCTTCTTGTCTTCCTTATTACATTTTGATTTTACAGATGAGGAAACTAAGGCAAATAAGGTTAAGTGACATGTCCAGGGTCACACAGGCTAGTCTGCAGGTAGGATTTGAACCCAGGTCTCCTTGCTCCACCATGCCAGTTAGTTGTCCCCTAATTTTATTATATTTTTTAACAATTGGCTTTGGAGAGCTGGTTTGAGCTAGCTTCAACATACCCAGCAGCTGCTCCTGTTGATGCTGGTGCTGCTGCTTCTGTTCAGTCATGCCCAACTCTTTGTGATCTCATATGGGATTTGCTTGGCAAAGATACTGAAGTAGTTTGCCATTTTACTTCTTGAATGGATTATACAGAGGTTTAGTGACTTGCCCAGGGTCACATAGCTAGTATGTGTCTGAGGCTAAATTTAAGCTCAGGTCTTCCTGACTCCAGGCTTGGTGCTCAACCACTGTGTCACCCAGATGCCTCCCAGACCTTTTGTAATGTTATAATATAATGTGCGAAGCAAAGTATCCTATGATACAAGAGGACCAGGAACACACATTCTGAAATAGTTATAAGTTCTGAATCATAGGGTGAATGAGGTCTTCAAACCCTCTACACTCCTATATACATTGATGTATAGTGGGAAAATGTCACTAGAATCAACATGTGCCAGAGTCTTGGCCAGAGGTATTCCTCTAAGATAAATTAATTGGGGACCTACTGATCTATCCTAATGAAGAGAAGGGAATAATTGGTTTCGTCTTTAAGGGGCATAACCCAGGTATATTTAATAAAATTACTTTTTTCCAATGCACTAACTATACCTGCAGGCTCAAATAGAAAAAAAAATTCTCTTTTCTTACTGTTAGGTATATGGGACAGACTACTTTCCTTCTTTCTAATTTGTTTTACTAAATTTCATTCTTAACCTTCTGCAACATATAATTAAAGAAAAACTGGTATTAAAGCTCAGCATCGGAGCAGCTAGGTGGTACACTTGGATAGAGCTCTGGCCCTGGAATCAGGAGTACCTGGGTTCAAATCTGGCCTCAGGCACTTAACACTTACTAGCTATGTGACCCTGGGCAAGTCACTTAACCCCAATTGCCTCACTAAAAAAAAAAAAAAAAAAAAAAAAAAAAAAAATCTCATCATCTCTTATCTCATCACCTGTTGCTAACTTAAAACCTTAACTGACACCCACTCCCCTTAGCTTCCTCATGCTCTGATTGGAGGACTGGAGGGGTAGAGTACTAAACTCCTACTGTAGCCTTTCTTTCTAGAGGGTAGAAACCAGACATTTTGGCACAGCTCCAGTCTGCATCTGATGCTCTGACCTTGTTCAGTTCCACAGAACAGGATGAGGTCATGTACCCATTGGTCTCAATCTGCCCCCACCCAATCTCTATGCCCCACTTGACTGCCTGCTTTGGGGTATTGTGTACTCCCACCACTCTCCCATTAGATTGTAAGCTCATCGAAGGAAAAATTGCCTACATTTTTAAATTAATTGTA
This sequence comes from Dromiciops gliroides, assembly GCF_019393635.1. Lineage (NCBI taxonomy): Eukaryota > Metazoa > Chordata > Mammalia > Microbiotheria > Microbiotheriidae > Dromiciops > Dromiciops gliroides. The sequence continues at coordinate 564,781,175 of NC_057862.1, read as the reverse complement.
TCCCTAGCATTTAGCACAGTGCCTAGCTTATAGTAGGTGATTAATAAATGATTATTGGATTGACCTTCTTATTCCCAATGGGCCTGCTTGAAACACTTGCTGCCTCATTAATCTCCATCTGATTTCAGGCAATGATGCTGTTTCTCATTCCTTATTTCTCCCAGAAATGAGAGATCAGAAGGGGAGGGAGAAGGGACACATGAAACTTTTTTGGGAGAACACAAAGAGGGGAAAAGGGTATCAATTTAGCAATATGGTGTGTGTTTGTTTCACTGTCAAATCATAGAAAGATAAGAGCTTACAATGAGAAAAAGACCTAGGAATCATCTAGTCCAACTTTTAGTTACTTTAGGAAGTAGCTCCTGCAACATTCTTCATAATTATTAACAGTTATTTAAATGCTTCCTATTAGATAATAATTAATCATTCCATTAGAAATTATTTAGGTTGTTTAAGTTATATTAAAGCAAAATCTGGCCCCTTTTACCTCTCTTCCATTGATCCTATCATAAGTCTATTCCCTTCAGATATTTAATAAAAACAATGACCATGTGCCCCCTAAATCTTTTCTCACTGAGACTAAACTTTCTGTTTAATATGCCACATAATTTCCTGACCTGTCACTAGTGAAATATTAAGTCTGTACCATGAAACAAAAGCAACAACAAACAAACACAAAATAATTTCCCTGTTGCTTCTTTAGTCTTCTGTTTGATTCAATGTCAAACATTTTAAAGCCTTTCACATTCTGGCACCAGTCTGGCTTTCTCCACAATGATTTCACTCATCATGCCTCCCTCAAAAACTCACTACAGCCAAAATTCTGAGCTTGTTATCTTCCTCCAAAAGGTCAGTCTAGAGGGCAGCTAGGTGGAACAGTGGATAAAGCACTGGCCCTAGATTCAGGAGGACCTGAGTTCAAATCCAGCCTCAGACACTTGACACATACTAGCTGTGTGACCCTGGGCAAGTCACTTAACCCTCATTGCCCTGCCAAAAAAAGCAAAACAAAACAAAAACAACAACAACAGCAGCAAAACAACAACAACAAAAAATAAAAAATAAAAAAACAAAAAACAAAAAAGGGGCAGTCTGTTTCATTCTCCATGTTTTCATAGGCTGACTATTTTACCTGGAATGCTCTCCCTAAATTCCTTAGATCCTACAAGTCTCAACCTATATTCAAGGATGGAATGTATGGCAGTGGGAGGACTACTGGCTCTGGTGTCAAATGACCTGGGTTCAAATTCCTTCTCTGTTCATTAATAACTGTGTGACCTAGGTCAATTCACTAAATATCTCAGGGCCTCAGTTTCCTTATCTGTAAAGTAAGAAGACTAGACTAAATCGACTCTGAGCTCTTTCAGCTTTAGTTATATGAATATATGAGGCTCAACCCAAGTGTCACCTCCCACAAGAAGCCATTTCTAATTACATCAACTCTTAGTAATCCCCCGTCCATTATTTTATATTTGATTTGTAGATATACAATATTTATATTAGAACTTGTTTTAACCATATCTAGTAGAACGTAAGCCTCCTAAAGGCAGGAAACATTGACTTGGTATTTGTTACTACCAGGAACCACCACAGTACCTCGACAAATAATAGGTGCTTATTGGCTATATTGGCTGATTTCTAGTTGACATGTCCATACAGTGAAGTCCTCCTATATCACTATTTATCTTGCTTCTGTGACATTTTTTGAAAAAATCTTCATTAAGGGGAACATGATCAATTACCTCTGTGTGGGCGCAGAAAGCCCTATGGTATATTCCCACAGTGATAATCACTTCTGTTTCTTCTACTTTTTATTTTGCCTAACTCAGACCATGGTGCTTCCACTGTCAGTTTTTATATTTCTTGGTAGATGTATACGTTTTTGACATCCATTCTCTTTCATGCCTCCTGTTGTGTTTTTTTTTTTAATAAAATATATGAGCTATGGCTATCTTCAGTTAAGACTCCCAAAACTACCAAATCTTGGTGCTGAGATCTAGCATTCACTTTCTTTGGTATTCAAATTTCTAATTCAGTTTATTTCAATATTAAGTTTCAGTAAAGAAACATCCCATTACACAATTATTGTTATCAATCCTCTTGGTTATTATATTCTCCTAAGAATTAGGAGAAAACAATCATCAGCATTATCAATATTATTGCTATCATATGTACTCTGAGTTGACTCACAGATCTTCCTTTAAATAATATTAGGGAATCACTTTTAAAACTCAGTTACTCTCCCCTAAATGCTGCATTTGACTAAAAAAAAAATCCCATAAACTTCATAACTTTTACAAGAATAAGCCAATGAGAATATTGGATCTTTCCAATCAAAAGGGCTCTTCCTTTCCAGTTGGTTTGACAATGCAACTGTATCATAGGGCTTTAATAGATTAATAGAATGAAAAAATTTTTAAAAACCACACAGAAAGAAAGTGAAATAACAATGAAAAAACAAATTCTAGCACTGATTGTTAGTATACCTTGGTTTTGTGCCGAGAGAGCTAAAATATTAGGCCTTACAGCTAATAATCTGGAATCCCATTATCACTCAGCCATAAACTGAATTATCGGTGACGTACAACCTGGATTATTTTAGCTGCTTCTCACACCGTACATCCCAACACTGACACTTAATTATGTTGTCCCACAGTAGATCAAGTTTTACAGCAACAACAAAAGATTAAAACTGTTTTATATTGGGGACATTCAGAGGATAAACAGCAGTGCATTGTAGGAGAGAACTGCAGTCAGCTGTATGGCCATCTGGGAGAAAAGCATTCAAATGCCATTAATATTTAAAAACCAGTTAGTGTGTTTTTTTAAATAGCCACATTCCTAACAAAATGATATTTAATTCCATGGTGAATTTTGGTGTCACAAGAAGCCCCCATGCCATTTTGGGTGCTTCATTAACAAGGACAGAAAAGTGACCTTAATTGCTTTCAAGTTAGCCTCTGCACACTCTAATATAGTAGAGAGAGATGATAAGACTTGGCCATTGTGCATAACAATCAATCTATTTCATAAACCTCCTACACTTGATACTACAGAAATCTATGCCTCTCTAGCTTTCTTGTCCCTTTTATTTTCCCCTCCTCCCTTTTCTCTCCTCATATTTCTTTTCTTTGACTGCTCTTACTGCAATTGAACTTTGTCTATACAATATCAACATTTCAAACCACATTTTTTTAAAAACTCAAAACTCATCTGAATATCTTTTCCCTTCAAGGGACTTCACTCATAGTCCTTTTGAACTTTCAATTTGAATAAAACTTTTTTAATGAGATTCAGCATTTTTTAGATTCACATGAGATATAATTAATCTATAATTAATTAACCTGCTCTGTTTATTGACATATTAATTTTAATAGGGGGGTTATTTTGTTTTATCTTTTAAAAATTTTCATTTATTTTCAGTTCAAAATCCTATTCTCCCTCCACCTCTTCCCTACTCATTGAGAAGGCAAGAAATAAGATACCCATTATACATATGAAGTTATGAATATATTTGTACCTTACCCATGTTCTTAAAAAAAAGCCAGAAAATAAAGAGGAAAAATATGCTTCAATATACATTTGAGTTCATTAGTTCTCATTCTTTTTTTCTTTTTTTTTGTGGGGCAATAAGGGTTAAGTGAGTTGCCCAGGGTCACACAGCTAGTAAGTGTCAAGTGTCTGAGGTCAGATTTGAACTCAGGTCCTCTTACATCCAGAGCACTGGTGCTTTATCCACTGTGGCCACAAGGCTGCCCCTCATTATTTCTCTAAATGGAGATAGACAGTATTTTTCATCATTAGTCCTTTGGAATTTTGAAGGATTATTATATTGATCACAGTTGCTTATTTTTTCAGTTAACTTAAAAATAGTATGGTTACTGTGCATATTGTTCTCATGGTTCTCTTGCTTCACTTAAATCAGTTTCTTAGAAGTCTTTCCAGGATTTTTTTTTCTGAAATAATTTCTTTTTCAATTATTATAGCACAATAATATTCTATCATATTCATATACCATAACTTGTTCACAGCCATTCCCTTTTTATGGACATCCCCTCAGTTTCCAATTCTTTGACACCACAAAAAGTGCTATTATAAATACTTTTGTACATATGGGTCCCTTTTCTTTTTCTTTCATCTTCTTATGGTATAACTAGTGGTAGTACTTCTGGTTAAAGGATATGCACAGGTTTATAACCCTTTGGGCATAGTTTCAAATTATTTTATGGTTAGTTTTATTAGCATAGTGCTGAATAAATAATTTTAGGTAGTATTGTTTTTTCTTATTATATTGACTTAGCCTACCCATTAACAATTAATATTTTTCCAATTATTTATATCTGGTTTTGTATGAAGTCCTCCATAATTTTGCTCATATAGTTCCATTTGCATATTTGCATATTTTATTCTTTCTTCAATTATTTTAAATGGAATATCTCTCTATCTTTTCCTGCTGAGTTTTGTTGGTACTATATAGATATGTGTTTTGTTGGTATTATATGGATATAGGTTTTGTCGGTGGTATATAGATGTGAGTTTTGTTGATAGTGTATAGATATGGGTTTGGTTGGTAGTATATAGGTATGGGTTTTGTTGGTAGTATATAGATATGGGTTTTGTTAGTAGTATATAGATGTATAGATTTGTGATTTCTGTGTGTCTATTGTATATACCCTGCAATTTCGCTACATTTATTTGTTGTTTTCATCAGGTTTTTAGTTGAGTCTCTATGGTTCTATAAGTGTACCATCATATCATCTGCAAAAAGTGATAGTTTTGTTTCCTCATTAGCTATACTTATTCCTTTAATTGTTTCTTTTTTCTGCCTTATTACTATAACTAGTAGTTCCAGTAGAATATTGAATAATGATGGTAAGAATAGATCAAGTTGGAAAGGCTTCTAATTTATCTCCATTACAGATAATGCTTGCTCTTTCTTGTTGGCCTTGTGTCAAATCATCATTTTTCTTTGAGGCTTTCCTTATAAAAGCCATTGTCTTCCAAGATTGTATCTTTGGTTTCTCTGTTACCATAGTAGATTTTTATGACCAGCTTCTCTTCTTTGTTGTTGTTATTGTTTCTCATTTTTTTCAGCCTACTTCTTGCCTTTGTATTTTCGTTATGTTGGACTTCACTCACCTCTGGAAAGGATTGACCAATCTAAGATTGTATCTTTTATGTCCTGCAGCTACTCTCACAGTTTAGCCTGGGGGCCTGTAGGTTTTCAGTGCTTCCAATGTGGCATGATCTGGTGAGAGGTCTGTTCACTGCCCTTCTGATTTTCTCTCTGGTCCTTAAACAGACAGACCCCCTGTTCCCTCAAGACTGTGACAGCACATCTCTGCCCTTGAACTGTGACTCAGTACTTGGTAAATGGAAAAAAAACCCTGCCAAATATGTACCTGCTCCTGCTTCTACTCCTATTAGAGGGGTCAGTTGAGAGCACTCTTTGTCCAGATTTTAATCCTCTTCCCATCCCTCAGGGCTGGGCAAATCTCCATCCCTTCTGACACTACTCAGTGCTATTTCAGCTACACTGTGCTCCTTGCCAGCGCCACCTCAGTGTCCACAGTGCTCTCATTTTGTCTTCCTAAGCTGCCCTGGGCTGGAAAAAATGCCCCACTTTGACCTTTTTCTTGACTTTCCCACTCATAATTTGATTTGTTATATTTTTTGTAATCATTGAAGAAAAGATTTTGGAGGAACTTTGGCAATTGTGACTTATCATGCTACCCTATTGACTGAACCAAATTTTGGGTTATTTGTAGGTTTAGAATTATATGACAGTGAGGGGGCAGCTAGATGGCGCAGTAGATAGAGTACTGGCCCTGGAGTCAGGAGGACCTGAGTTCAAATCCAGCCTCAGACACTTAACACTTACTGACTGTGTGACCCTGGTCAAGTCACTTAACCCCAATTGCCTCATAAAAAAAAAAAGAAAGAAAGAAAAAGAAATATATGACAGTGAAAAAAAGTACCTACTGCAGCCCTGCAGTGGAATGACACCATTAGAAAACCTACCTGAAAAATCCCATCTCCTAAACCCATCCTTTCCATATAAAATCACCCAGGATGAGAAGCTATTAGGTGTCATACAAAGAATACTTAACTGGAGGCAAGAGACTCAAGTTTCAGAAATGACTGCCACTGACTTGATGTATAATCTTTGAGATGTAGCATCCCTTCCTTCTGTTTCCTCATTCATAAATCAAGATTCTTGGAATAGAATTCAATATTTCTTAATCTGAGGCCAGTGAATCTTATATAGATAGAGAGATGCTAGATAGATAGATAGATGTTAAACTGTATTTAATGTAATTTATTTCCTTAAAATTGTATATGTTTTATTCAATTGATCTGAAAATATTATTCTAAGAAAGGGTCCAAAGGCTTTAGTAGACTTCCAAAGGTGTCCAAAGCATACACATATACACAAATTAAGAACCTTTGGCTTAGATAATCTTTAACTGCCTCTTTTGCTCTAAAATTCTATGCTAGGGGGCAGCTAGGTGGTGCAGTGGATAAAGCACTGGCCCTGGATTCAGGAGTACCTGAATTCAAATCCGGCCTCAGACACTTGACACTTACTAGCTGTGTGACCCTGGGCAAGTCACTTAACCCCCATTGCCCCGCAAAAAAAAAAAAAAAAAAAATTCTATGCTATTCATCTCATTCAAAACCTTCCATTGTTTTGTGACATTTTTCATGATCAGTTTTATGATATCATATCTCTATTATTATGTCATCTAAAAAAATCTCAGAGGATTCATAGAATCATAAATCTAGAACTGGAAAGGACCTTAGGTGTCATTTAGAATAAGCCTCTTATTTTATAAATGAGGAAACTAGGTTCAGAGAAGGTAAAACAGGGATCTCAGAACTCCAAGCTCAGTAACATTTGTCTCTGATGAGCTACCTCTTCTCCTGAGAAAAATGTTTGGAATCACCAATTCAAGTTTTGACCATAAAAAAAGAAGAGAGTGAAGAAGACTGAAAACATTTGCCACTGGCTAGTTCCCTACTTCCTAACAAGGAGCCAACATTGGAATCATGATCTTTTGTGGGCATGGCCATAATTTTAAAAGGCCCTGTTGATTTGCTCAGGAGTACCAATGTTATTTGATACAGCATTATGGGGGGGGGGGGAAGAAACATACACAAAAAATATTCCAGAAATGGGAAATGGATTATTGACAAATTACCTGAAATCCTCATTTCCTTCACTTCACTAACTTTGTAACCTACACTTCATTCTACATTGGCCTCTTGAGTCACTTGTCCCCTTCTCTCCAATCTTATCTCTGCCAGACCTCATCCTGAGGTCACTCTCACCATCCACTGAACTTTGCTCCTACACATTTGATGCCAAACAAAACTGGAGAAAATCACAGACATAATGACTATGTCACATAGCCTTAGCTGTCTCCTTACTCCTGCAAGGCCTCCCCAATTAATTCCTTATTCCACTCATCAGAGTACCTCTTCCAAAATTGTCCATCCTTCCTCAAATTACATTTTTTAAACCATATTTTATTTATTTAGTCGGTCAAGAGTCAAACTTCCAACCTCCAACCCCCACCTACCAATTATAACCCCAAAAATCACAAAACCCAGGACAAACAGATAAAGTCAGTCCAAATGAATTTCTACATTGGCCATGTCCAAATTACATATATATACCATACATATATATGTGTGTATGTATGTATATAAAACTCCTGAATTCTTAGTCTTCACTTCTCTATCAGGAGGTAGATAGCAATTTTTATTATTAGTACTCTGGAATTCTAGTTGGTCATTACAATGATAAGTGTTCAGCACAATACTATTCCATCAAATATTTATATTTCATAACCTGTTCAAACACACCCCAATTTATAGGCACCCTTTCAGGTTCCCATTGTGGACAACCGCAAAAAGAGCTATAAATATTTTGTGCATCATTAGAACTATTCCTTCTAAATCTATCTTCTTTCAATTCCCCTCTCCACTTCTCTCCTTTCCCTCCTGTTTCCTTGTTGAGTGAAATGTATTTCTTTACCTGAGTATGCCACTTCCCCACATTCCCTCCTGCCTGTCTATATAGATGTCTACTTGTGAACCTTGATAATGTGAGATAAATTTTCCTATCCTCCCTTTCCCTTCACTGTATTCTCTTTTCCTCTCTATTCTTTTTCTTAAGATCATCAAAACATAAGGGAACACTCCTAGGCCCTCTCTAATGGACTCTCTACGCCAACGACATATGTCAATCTCTGCATCTGCGATGGAACTCCCTCCTTTTCTCAGTGATCCTTCTAATTCATTCTCTGTCTCTGTCTCTCTCTTTCTCTTCAGATTGCACCTTCAAAGTTTCTCAAGGTTCTTCATAATACACTTAAATATTCAGTACTCAGGGATCCCCCCTGCCACAATACTTTTTTCTAACAATAGCATTCTTAAATAGCCCATGGGATTATGAGTTGTCTGTACATAACTCCTGCATTCAAGGGCAGCTAGGTGGCACAGCTGATAGAGGGCTGGGTCTGAAAACCCCGAATTTGAATTTGGCCCCAGACACTTAATAGCTGGGTGACCCTGGACAAGTCACTTAACCCTGTTTGACTCATTTTCCTCAATCAGTAAAATGAGCTGAAGAAAAAGGCAAACCACTCCAGTATCTTCACAAGAAACCCCAAATGGGGTCAGGAAGAGTCAGACATAGCTAACAACAACCATGCATGCCACAAGTAAGCTCAAATAACACACATCATGGTGACATTGGGAGAGTATGATGCATGGTCATTTCTTTTTGGTCTGGATCTGGGATTTCACAGGTGTGATTTCACTCTTTGCCTTGGAAACTCATTCCTATATACCTCAACAAGTCCTTAAGTTTCTTCAGCAACTTAAGGAATCTTAGAAAACCTCTAGGAACCCTAACAAGTTTGAGCTGGTACTCTTTATATGCAAGACTGAAACCCAGATTTTCTCTATCTCTAGGACTAGAACTCTATCCAAGTTGCCTCTCATTATATGTATACAATAATTAAACAACTAGACCTAATAAAGTACTTTAAGGCTTGCTAAGTAGTATAAAAATATGTCATTTTAGGATCAAAACATCTATAGAAGGTAGATAATATATATATATATATATATATATATATATATATATATACACACACACACACATATATGTATGTATATATATAATGTACTAGATACTATATATATACTATCTATATAGTATATATAGATACTATATATGTAAATATATCTACATATCTATGTCTATATCTCTATCTATCTATCTATCTATGGGAAGGAAAACCCTGATTTTAAACCTCTACTGCCTTGTGGCTATACCCATATATGGGAAAGGCTTCAGGAGTTAACCCTGAGGAAAAATCAGAGTTGGAGTCCCTTAGGTATTTGGATGTTGGACATCACATCCCTCTGACAACTCCTGTAGTGGCACTGGTACCAAACTGTACCAGTGGCTCTGCCTCTCCTTTGGATCCACCAATGTTGCGGAGAGGAAAAACCTGCTGCATGGGCAACAGCTTGTTTTCCATATTGATCAACCCAGGCCAGCACACTGGAGAGGACACTCCAGCTACTCCTCATGGGGTAGATACAACACTGGCTGTGGCAGTTACCAGTTGTGGCAGGAGCTGTGACTCCCGTATCAGATTGCACAGCCACACTGTGGCCTGTGGCTCTTCAAGGCGCTGATCCATGGTCTTCCGCGACTGGCGGAAGCCTACTAATATATATATATATATATAAAATGGGAAGATTGAGGCAGAAAGAGTTTAAGTGACTTACCCAAGGTCATACAACTACAACTAGATACTGATTAGTGCAAGTAAAAGAATCCTTTAAAGCAGTCATTTGTATTTAGATGTAAACTATTCAAAGATATAATTAAGTAGAATATATTCATTATTTCTAGTCCAATGGAAATACATAGTGCTAGTTTCAGTGTCACAACCATTTTAATGGACTCACACTAATTATAAAGTAGTTGAAGGAAGAGTCTGAAATTATATTTGAACTCAGGTCTTTTTAATTCTCTGACTGGCACTGTGTCACTTAGCTGCCTTAATGGAGGCTCAGAAAATACTAGTAGATTATGAGGATGGTATTTTTTTGAATACACAAAATGAGAAAATGAGAGAGAAAGAGAATGCCAAAAAAAAGATAAAGAAATCATAAAACCTATAAATTTGAAAAGGATGCGAGAGATCCATCTCATCCAACCCTTAGATCATTTAACATATAAAGAAACTGATGCAGGGCAGCTAGGTGGCACAGTGGATAAAGCACTGGCCTTGGATTCAGGAGGACCTCAGTTTAAATCCAACCTCAGACACTTGACACTTAATAGCAGTGTGACCCTGGGCAAGTCACTTAACCCTCATTGCCCTGCAAAAAAATAAAAGACAAAAGAAACTGATGCTTAGAGATGTTAAATGACTTTCTGAAGGTTAGACCGTTAGTCTGTTTTAGAACTGAAGCTAAAACCTTGGTCTTTGGACCAATGATATTTCAGTTATGTCAATTTAATAAATTCAATCTGGTCTTAGTAATTGTTGAACCAACATCACAATGAAGCGAAGCTTGGCATGTATTTTGCACTTAATTTGTTGAAATTGAAACAAATCTTGAGAGGAAAAAATGATATCTATGGTATATGCTAAAAGTTAAACTTTGGTTCTCGAAGAAGCTATCTTTAGAAATCTTCCTATGTTCCCAAAAGGGAGACAATATGAACTATTGGTAGAGCATCTGCCTTGGAATTGCCAAGAAAGACCTGATTTTAAGTCCTATCTCTGATACAAAACTAGTTCTGTGAGCATAGACAAGTTAGAGGATCATAGATTCAGAGATAGAAAAGATTTTAGAGGCCATCTCATATAACTCCTTTACTTTATTGATAAGGAAACTGAGGCCCAGAGTGCTTAAGTTATTCTCCTAAGTTCATAGAGGTTGTAAATGGTAAAGCCTTGATTTGAACCAGATCCCTAATTTATAAATACAGATCTTCTTCTCCTTCACTGTATCTCCCTCTCAGAGGTCCCAAGTCTAATTCTGGATTATTCTGAAAAATTCCACAGATTCCAACTTCCTTAATATTGTCGGAGTTCATTCCACACCCTATAACCCTTGATGAAATTCTCGTTTGTTTTTTTTGTTGTTGTTGTTTTTGTTTGTTTGTTTTTGGTTTTTGGGGGGTTTTTTATCACAGACTCACAGAAAAGGGTGACATCACCACAGTGATGGGGATGAAACAAGAACAATACCACTTGTTGATTGGTAAATCACAGGAATTTTTTAATGTTTTTGACATTTTGGGAGTTTATATTATGTGTGTGTACACAATTTCATCTGTGTATGGAATGCCTCCCAATAAAACTCCTACAATGGAACTTTCTCTACTGATACTGATAAGTAACTATTCTATAATTTGCAGTCTTAGAGAGTTTCCTAGGGTCCCTGAAAGGTTGAGTCTTTCTCAGGTCACACAGCTAATATGTATCAGAAGTGGGACTTGAGACCAGGTCTTTCGGACTCTCAAAGCGACTCTGTCCACTATACCTCACTGCCTCTTTTGTTCATTTGTTAAAGAAATTTAAAACATTTCGACTGCTCTTTCTCATGAAAATGCAGTTATGGACTTTGACAGGGGGGATTTAATTCAATTTGAAATATGGCTTTTATTGCTAATTTTATACAGTTAATAATGAGTAGTAATTATCACTATTGTTCGCTTAATTCAATAAATAGTTATTAAGGGCCCGCTATGTACAAGACACTATATTTATTTAGGTCCTGGGGACACAATATTAGAGGACAGAAAAGAAAGGGAATGGATTCAAACCGGGCCATTGGGATGCTCAGGGCAAGGAGGAACCATGTAAGAAATTCCGGCAACATGAGCTAAGGCATGGTTTTGGTAGAAGGCTTGATATGAAAGGGAGGTATGGTCAGACAAAGAAGTCCAGTTTTGGTTAAACAAAGAACACACAAAGGGGGAGTAATTTAACTGAAGCTAGAAAAGTAGGTTAGGACCAAACTGTAGAGGGTGGTGAATGCCAGGATGAGGAATTAGATTTATTTGCTAATGAGTAGGGTGGATGGCATTGAAGAGTTTGTATTTTCTTTCTTTTTTTTTTCAAAAAGTGAATTGTAAAATTGAATTGGACTATATTTATGCTTGCCAAAGAAGAAACATCACCACTTTTGATGTGATGGTATTCACTCACATTTCTATAGCATTCTGTTTTATGAAACCCTTTTCCTCTCAATCTAGCAGAAAAGGAATTAACTAGTAACTAGTTACACATATGACTTAACCAGCCTGATTCTCCTTATCCAAAAGGATGATCTCAGTGTAAACAAAGAAGTCATTTGGCAGCATGTTCTAAGCAAAGACAATAAAAATTAAAGGAAAGTAGGGAAAGAAAGGCAGACATGGAATACATATGTGTCAAGTCATTTGGTTGTTAATTTCAAGTTTAACACTAAGCCTTTCACTGAGAATAATTCCCTAAGAATCAAACAAGAGCACAGAAGTTCAGATATTGTCAGAGGTTGGCTCCAGCATCAAATCAGCTCTGAATGTGGCTTTCAGGGTCATAAGCCAGGAGCATATCTCATTAGCATACATTGGTCACATTCTGCCCATTTTGAAGATGGATGGATTAAAAAAAAAAAGTTCTGTGGTTTCAGATGGCTGTTTTGTACTCAAGAGCTCAACAGTGACTTTGATTTCCATAGTGAAATTTCTCATACTGTTATAAGGACTATACATGTGCAGTAACCTTCCCTTGAGTCCCAATTTGCAGGGGTTCTATTTTTCCATCTGACTTTTTCGGTGATACTTCTTTTTAACACTTAACACAATTCTACTTGCTAAAGGTACTTAAAGATCAAAGGTAGGCTGAAGCACACTGGGGAGGGGGTTCCTAGGGACCTGTTAGATTTTTGTCACATTCCAAGACAATAGTATTGCTTTTACATTTTAAGCAGAGCATGAAATAATTTGTCAGTCAGATTGGGGAAGGAGGAAACTACTACAGCATACTCCTCATTTTTATACAAGGATGCGTTCTGAAATATTACTTATTGAATAGAAGACTGGGGGGTAAAAAAGACCTAGGGTTCAAGCCCTTACCTATGGCACATACTAGTCAGGTGACAGTAGCCAAGTCATTTATTTCTTAGTGCCCAGGGAACTCTTTGAGACTATAGTTAGGGAGGCAGCTAGGGTGGCACAGTGGAAAAAGCACTGGCCCTGAATTCCCAAGGACCTGAGTTCAAATTTGGCCTCAGACACTTGACACCAACTAGCGTGTGACCCTGGGCAAGTTACCTTAACCCTCATTGCCCCCCCACCCCCCAAAAGACTATTAGTTAGCCAGGTCAATGATCTGCATTGCCAGGAGGAATTTTCTTAGTAGAAAGGAAATCTCTCTCTCTTCTCTCTCTCTCTCCTCTCTCTCTCTCTCTCCTCTCTCTCTCTCTAACTCTCACCACACACACACACACGACACACACACACACACACACACACCCACCACGCACACACGCACACACACGTGCGCGTGCACAAGAATACTTCCAAAAGAGTCCCATAACAAACCCATAAGTTTTTTTGTAAACTGAACACTATTTCAAATGCTATAAACTCTGGGATTCCTCTAGTTGGTAGCATATAACTTCCTATTGGTTTACAATTTTACATAAAGTTCTAAACTCACATATTCTAATTGAAAGTTTCCACTCATTCAGAGAGGCCAACCAATGTTAACTCATGAATTAGAAAGGTTTTTACTGAATAGAATCAGAGTTCTTTTGACTGCTAAGTGTTGCATTAACCTTAAGATTCCTCTGACCTGAAAGGCTGAAGCTATGTGGTGATATAGAAAGAGCACCAAAATATATGTTTGGAAGTACTAGGTTCTAGTATGGACTATGCCACATAACTTGACTCTGTGCCTTTGGATAAATAATTTCCCCTCTCTGCAGGCTTACATTCCTCATGTTGTAAAGCAAAGAATAACATAGTTGACTCTGGCTCCACTGTCTCAGTTCCAGGCTTGTTACATCTTCCTTAAGAACATGGAGGGCAGTGGTGTGTCTCTTTTTACTTACACTGGCTTGAGACTCTACATCAGGAAGGAAGGAAAGAAGGAAGGAAGAAAAGGAGGGAAGAAAGAGTAAGGAAGAAAGGAAATATTTTTAGAAAAGTATAGATTGACAAATGTCAGATTTTTTTATTGTTTATTTTCACCACTGTTTTTGTTTTTGTTTTCCTTTGCAACCAAACATGATTAAAGTGTCAATACAACCTTTAAAAATTACCATAATCACTTTAATTTTGGAACAGTATCTATCAAGATAACCGGAAGGTTTTAAACATCTCAGGTCTTTTCTAAAGAGCACCTTACCACAGTATTGGAGAAAAGAGATCAAATTTTTTCCCAGAAAATATGCAATTTTAATTCCCAGAAATAAACTTTTCTTCCTTATTTAAGAAAAGTATAAATATGAAAAAAAATGTCTGGCTGTCAAAACATTCTAAAAGGCCTGATGATCTTTATTGAATGTTTCCCATGTTTTTAAACACATATACCCTACATCTTTTTTTTTTTTTGGGTGAGGCAATTGGGGTTAAGTGACTTGCCCAGGGTCACCACAGCTAGTAAGTGTCAAGGTCTGAGGTCGAATTTGAACTCGGTCCTCCTGACTCCAAGGCCGTTACTCTATCCACTGCCCACCCCCTAGCTGTCCCCTACCCCACATCTTAATTTTTAATAATAAAGGTTTTCAAATGGACATATAATCAAGTTCGAGAAATATCTGTGTACATTTTAACTTTGTTATGAGCAGAAATTATTTTATTTGTATATGATTTATTGTTTTTTCTTTACTGGTTGAACTGATCCTTTACATCTTAGTTCAAGTGTGAACCCCACCAAGTATTCTTCCCTGATCCCTTAGCTAAATGAAATCCAAGAGGGATGAACTTCTCTAGTGACACTAATATTTTACATTATACTCTCAGTTTTCATAGATGTCTTAGCCCATTCACTAGGTCATAAACTTTTTGAGAGCAGGGATCATTTCACATATATCTTTATAAACATATATAAATCTAACAGTCTTTAGGGCTGTATGCAGCTAAATAAATGTTGGTTAAATAAATGAAATGGAAAAGACATTATATCCTGAAAAAAAATAGCTTGTTCTCACTTGTCTACATTATCAAAAATTTGAGTGCAGATATTTCTTAACAAATTTAAGTTAGATATTGACTTATTTGTCTTATGAAGTAGCAGGAAGGTGTCATTAAATTTAACTGATTAAAAGAATGTCATTGATAAATTTCTAATTATTTATTTATGAACTTTTACTCAATATGCTAAAAACTAACAAATATGAACTGAATGTTAAATAACAAGAGATATCATTCCTATTTTAAATAAACCTAGTTTATGATCATATAAGTATCTTGCCCAAAGTTGAGATTATTCAAATAAAATCAAACAAATATTACAGGTGACAACCCTTTTAAAAATTCAATAACTTGTTATAAAGAAGGTTTTGAAAATCGTATTGCATAATATAACTTTTTGCCCAATAATTATATCCTTTTATCTCCTTTAGAATTGTTCTTTTTTTCCTTTTTGTGTTTCCTCTATTGTACATAGATGCTCAATTATGTCCAATTGCAATTGTTGGTAAGGGTGATCAGAGTAATAAATAGCAATCTACCTTGAAGATGAAGAAAAGGAGATAGTAGACAGATAAAATTGTTCTGGGATGGGAATGGGGAATAGGGTGGACATATTCCTCCAGAAATTCCTAGATCCTTGACCTTTTAGAAAAGCTGACTATCTCTAACTTCCCAACCCTAAAGAAGAGTCAGTGGGAAAGTAGGTGGAAGAAGATGGGGTGGCAGGCAGAAAAATAGAGGAAGAATAGGCCTGAAGAGGGATACTATAATAGGCACCCTCGGGATGGTTGGCCTACATGGAGTAAGGTACAGTTACACTACTTTACATGAGTCACCAGATGACCTAGAGGCACAGGTTTTGGGCTGCAAAAAGGAGGTTATCACCCATGTTCTATCAGTGCCCCAGTACAAAGCACTGTTTGCCTCTTCCTAGTTGTAGCTTTGGTGCTAATGCTATGCATATTATCCATTGTAGTGTGTATGATGAGATCCTCTGTGACTTTGGGCCCATGAGTCATTGTGGTTGCATTTGAAGTATATTTAAATAATTATCCAAAATGTCATGAGATGACCTATCTCTTAGTCCCAAATAATATGTTTACATTACAAATAGTAATTTTGTAAGAGTTGTTAGAATTCTCGCCCCAAACATCTCCCACTTCTGAACACTTCTCACTTTCCAACTGGTTTTTCACAATTTGTTGTCCTGTAAAGTAATAAATGGCCCAAATTTTTTGCATACTAATTAAAATTCCATTTCTCATGAATTCTTTAATGGAGTGCAAGTCATTATGTGCTTTGTTGATTCTTAAGTGCAAAGATAATTGCAATGGGCAGCATGAAAGTGGTTTGATTATTGCCTGTCGACTCTTGTGAATTCTAATGGGTCTAATTGCAGAGCATCAATTCATCATCTCAGCATCACTTCTTTTTAGTATTAGCTCTCTGCATTGTAATGTGCTCATAAAGAAGCGTTATAGTAGATCAGTGCTGACATGCTACCTGGCCTATTGTCATTTTCAGTCCTTACCTCATGCAACTGTTAAAATTAAAAGTTTATTATGGAGTGCCCTTTTTATGAAACTAATTTTAAAATGTCCCTTTATGATGAAAGGAATGCTGTCCAATAATCTGCATATGAATTTGCCTTTGTAATAATTCCATTAAATGATTGCCAAGACCTTTGTGGTTCATCTCATTCCTATAAATTCAGAACATAATATGTTAGTTGGAAAACATTTATTAGACTTTTTAATGGAAATTTCTAGCAGTATTATTCACTCAGCTTCTAGGCTCTGGTGGTCTCTCTTGAGGCTATAGAAGGAGAGGACTACTCACCTTTGTGGTGAGTTTGGCAATAGCAATGCTAGATCTATGGGAATAAAACCATCATTCATTGAAAAATTCATTGTTCTTTTCTTTGTATTTCTCCAACTGAGCTTGTTTATGTGCCTAAGTACTATTATAAACTGACCATAGAGGTGAGAAAGAAGAAAGGGGAGAATGAGAAGGAAAAGAAATGGAGAAGAAAGAGTGAACTAGATAAAGTGTCCATGATTAAAAAAGGTTAAGAACCTCTGTTCTTTACCCTTTGGGGGAAAGGAATCATGATTTTAATTTCATATCCCCATGCCACTCATTTCTTAACACACTATAGGCACTTAGTCAATAAATTTTTGTTAAATGAACTACTTTGGAGAGAGAAATATCTAAGCCATGTAGGTAGCACAATGAATAGAGCACTGGGCCTGGAGTCAAGAAGACTGGAGTTCAAATCTTGCCTTAATTCCTTCCCTCAGAGAAAGCATTTTTCTAGCCACTCTCAAATGCGCCCCCTCTAGAAGATTTTTTTTCTTTCAAACTGCTTTAGGGAAGATGATGGAAAAGAACCTGGAAGAGGTGTCACCTTTCATTACTAACCCTAGCTCTCTAACAACCTCCCTCACACCAACAGTGCTTACCTATTTGTTTTTAGAAATATGTCTGTTTTTCTCTCCCCTACTCTGAAAATTACCAGCAAAAAATGAATTAGTAATACTCTTTTATTAAGTTTGAGTTCCCAGACACAGAAAAATATCTTGAGTGCACGTTCACAGGAAGCAAGATAAATTTAGGGGACAGTGTGCCTGAGGGACCTAACTGTGGCCTAGGGAAGGAGAGGGAATGTTTGAGGTTGGGTCCCTGGACAAAATTCAGAACAATAGAAGTAAAGAGGATGTACCATTACCTACAAATCAGGATTTAAAACCTGCTTCCAATAATAAGCTGCTAAACAATAAAATAAAACAAAACAAAAATGCATAAGCAAAGGAAAAAGAAACTGTGACTGCAGATAGCTACTGTGGTGTAAAAGAAGATCTGGGTTCAAATTCTGAAGAGGATAGTGAATGTTATAAGCCACTTCTACCATAAATAACATCAAATGTACACAAGCCCCAAAAGAGTTGTTGGAAAAAACTTAGAAAGAACTTCAAAAATCAAATCAGAAAGATCAAGGAAAAATTAGGGGAAAAACAATTCAACAAAATTATGAAAAAATAGTTAACCAATTGGAAAAAGAGGTCCAAAATCTTAAGGAAGAAAATAACTCCTTGAAAACTAGAATTGGGCAAGGAGAATCAAATGATGTTATGACACCAAGAAATAATAAAACTGGAAAAAAATAGAAGAGAATTTGAAGCATCTCACTGGAAAAACAACTGATCTGGGGAGCAAATCAAAGAGAGACAACATAAGATTTGTTGGACTGCTTGAAAGTTATGATAAAAAAATTTTGATACAATATTATGAGAAATTATTAAGGAAAAATTGCCCTGAATTTCTAGAACAAATAGAAATAGGAAAAAATAACTCTACCATTCATCCCCTGAAAAAAATCCCAAGAGGAAAATTACAGGAATGTCATAGCTAAGTTTCAAAAACTCTCAGCTTAAGGAGAAAATGTTGCAACCACAATTTAAAAAACAATATAAATACTGCAGAGATATAATCAGAATTTCATAATACCTAACAGTTTCCTGAACTAATAGACCATGGGTTTTGGACCTTATATTTCAAAAAGAAAAATAGCTGGGGTTATGACCAAGAACAATGTACCCAGCAAAGTTGAGTATAGTCCTAACTACATTGAAGGTTTTTTTTTTAATGTTTATTTCTCTTTCAGGGATTTTCCCTCTATTACCTTTTCTCTGCTGCATTTGAGTAACGAAGATATAGATTAGCAATGTAATGGTTCATCACATTAATCTTAGCAAACTGCCCTTGAAAATAGAAGAGAAATAGAAAGTAGCAAACAAATTCTTAAAAACAAAAGATCCAAGGGGCGGCTAGGTGCGCGGTGGGTAAAGCACCAGCCTGGATTCAGGAGTACCCAAGTTCAAATCCGGCCTCAGACACTTGACACTTACTAGCTGTGGTGACCCTGGGTAAGTCACTTAACCCCCATTGCCCCACAAAAAACAAAAAACAAAACAAAACAAAAAAACAAAACAAAGATCCAAAGG
Organism: Dromiciops gliroides; assembly: GCF_019393635.1. Lineage (NCBI taxonomy): Eukaryota > Metazoa > Chordata > Mammalia > Microbiotheria > Microbiotheriidae > Dromiciops > Dromiciops gliroides. The sequence continues at coordinate 564,761,945 of NC_057862.1, read as the reverse complement.
ATAGTCAAATGTCTGGAAAAAAAGAGAAGGGGAAAGGAAATGGCAAGAGGAACATGAGGAGATCTGCTTGCAATTGATCCCAGAAGTTGAAATAATTTTGTCAAACCCAACATCCTATACTACAATACTTGGTATATGGATCAAAGTCTCTGTCATGAACCTTACTGGCCTATGGTTGGTGTTCTCCCTCCACAGCTTTCTAAGGCTTTGCCCATTTGCAGTACAGATACCAGTTATGACTAATGCAACAGTAGAGTTGCCCTGTTTCCCTATCCAGTATATGTCCACTCTCCATTCTGCCCTGTGCCCATATCCCCAATATTCCTTTCTTCTCGTGCAGCTCTGGCTGCCCCTCCCTTAAGGATCAGAGGGTGTGGCTTCTGTTCACAATGTGGCTGTATCAGGGCTCACACCCCTCAGAGTTGAATTAAAGGAATACAGGAAACTTTCTTTCCTGAGCAGCACTTCTCTCTGTCTCTAGAGTCCACAACCTCCTTGGCAACTCCAAAGAGTCCTGCACTAGATTTCTCCAAATGTGGGTAAAAAGGGGTCTTGTACCCACCACAAATATTCAAGCAGCTAGTATATGCGAATCAGGCTTGTGATAGCCTTTATTTAATACCACAGAAGATGCATAAGATGTAAAAACACTCCAGGGACCCATAAATAGATACAGAAAACATGTGAGATACTTTAACAGTATATCAGCTTGCCCTGAAAAGAAATTGGACTTGGAACCCAGATGATCGAGGTTCATATTCTGGCTTGATACTTATCATTTCTATGATTTTGGCAAGTTTATCCCACCCTGGTAGGTTGCAATTTTCCTTACAGTAAAATGAGGGGATGAACTAATTGGTGTCTAAATTTACTGCAAGTTCTCAATCTGTGGCCCCCCTCAGCTTATGGATTCGACCCATTCTACTTTAAAGATTGATTCCGCCTAACTAAAAAAAAAAAAAAATTACCCCTGCCAATGGGCCTTTAATACAAAAAGAAATTTCTAGTAGAGAAAGTTGATCAGGGGTAGTCTGGAGTTGGAGACTTAGAAAAAGAGGGGCTATCCTGGTATTGTAAAACCATACCACATGAGTAGCTGCCTTCTCCTCCTGTGTAAGACAAATCCTGCTCACATGTGAAGTTCAAGCATGTAGTTGTTTTTACCTTATAACAGTTTAGTTTCCTCATCTGTAAAGAAGTTGGATTAGATGATATCTGTAGTCCCGTTAAGAGTTTAAGATTCCATTAAAAAGAAATTATGAGATCCATTTATTTATACATAAATGGAGGAAAATATAAGAGAAGCCAAAATATACAGTAATTGGGGAACACTTTTCTTGGCTGACTCCATTCTAAGATTAAATAAAAAGAGAAAAAGAAGAGATCCAAAGATTCTCCTTCAACACTTAGGTTCTAATGATGTTTGCCTACTGTGGTGGTGTGAAAAATGAAATGATTGAGGAAACAGTGATTCAGAGCTTTTGAGCATATCAATTTATTAAACAATGCATACCAAGTGCCCAACAAATTGGGACCAGGTTCCTCAGCTTGGCACTGCACCCTGAATACAGAGGAGAACAGATTGTTTTATGAATTAAAAAATTAATCAAATGAGATCAATTAATTAAAAGAATACAATTAACCCAAGATACAAAATTAGAATTGGAAGAAAGATTAATGACTTTCCAAGGTTGGGAAGGAGATAGGAAATAAGTATGATTTCCTAATATTAGAAAGGGTTGTCCTCAACCAAAGGAACATGGAAATAATAAATGATTGACTATGGGGCCAGTTTTCAGATAAAACATATGGGTTACTTGAAACGTATAGTTGTGGGGGGAAAATTTCTTGGATTAATCTTTGGATCTGATTGGGTTTCTAATCAGCACAACCAAGTCCATAGTTAAAGGTCTTTAAACAGCGAGTTGAGGAAGTCCACCTTCCTGGTGATGCAGGGCTAGATTCAAACAATGCAATAAGATTTTCTCCCAATTCCCACAACAGAATAAAGTTTTCTCACAAGACAAAAATTGGACTAGACCCATAACTGAATAGAAAGGAACTGAGCTAACTTCAGAACTAAGTTACGAGGTGGGGTCAGTTTGGTTCACTCAATTCCCACTACGACTTGCTGTTCTAAATCCCTACTTAGATCTTAGATCTCTTGTTTCACCTTACGGACATTTTTCCATATACTTTATTCCTGAAACAAAATGCTGTGTTTTCCATGGCAGTCTTTTTCTGTTTGTAATTCTATTCTTCATCATATTCCTCTGATCAGCTCAGTACAGATATAGAAGCTTTAGATCTTGTGCTGTAAAGTCAGATGTTTGTGAGCCTTAGAAACTTTATGTGATGTCATTTCCCTACACTTAGTATTTATGACCTTCGATTGCATGCTGAGTGTTTGCCCTATTGACTAATTTACATAGAAACATATGGTCATTATTATGAAAAAGTGGAAGCTATGACTTTGCTTCAGATTAATGGACAAGTCTGTACAGTCAATGAGTGACTTTCCCTATGATCTGGTTACTCAGTTTTTGTGACTCACTGATACTCAGTTACTCAGCACATGTATTCTAGGTAGTGCAGTTCTCTATGGTTAGACAAAAGTATGTTTTGTGGTAAGGTTAAATTAACCACTTTACTGCCCAGCCATCTTCTAACCAACTACCTTGAAATCTGAACCAGATTCTTTGTCCCCTGTAGCTTAACCTTATTACCTTCATAAACTCCCACACTGAAACTCCACATTCCTGATTGGTGGTTGCCTCAATAGCCCAGTATCTCTAAGCCTAGGCACAGCTATATTTCACTTTGCTTCCTGGTTATCTTCTTAGCAGCTGCTTTGCATGTTCTCCCCTCACAGTATCCTGTCAGCTTTCTAATCCTTGAATGAGAGAGAGAGAGAGAGAGAGAGAGAGAGAGAGAGAGAGAGAGAGAGAGAGAGAGAGAGAGAGAAAGAAACAGTGGTGGGAAGGGGGAAATATGTATTGTCCTCCCCTAGATAAAAATGTCAGCTTCTTGAGGTCAAGGACTGTCTTCACTTTTGTATTTGTATTTGTATCAACAATATTAACTGCAGTGCTTTTTCATTCATTCTTTTATTCATTCATCTCATTCAGTCATTATATTTTAATTTGATTTTTGCATGGCTCTTGAAAAACACCATTATACTGGTCCTATTCTATAGCTCTGCCTTTCATGAACAACATATTCTAGATTCCTAAAATTTTTCCCTTTTCTAGGAAAAGGTTCACTAATTTACTGCTCCTTATCTGTGTCCTAGATCATCCTCTTATTGCTCCTAGGAAAGCTTATTTTATTTTTTTTTTGTTTCCTGTACCTATTATCTAACCTTCTTACCTTTTGTCCTGTGTGACCCTGTTTTAAATCTTATCTTAATCCATACTCACCTCATTTGATCAGTAATTCACACAGATCTTTCTGTGACTCCATCTAAATAAATACTATAATTAATACTTCTAATTATTACATCTGTGCACATCTACACCAGGGATATGGCTGCCAGGCTCAATAGTTATCTGACATTTGTCTATCTGTGGCCTTTTAGTTGGAATTGAAATAGGAAACCATTAAATCCAACCTCTGTTACCTGACTTTCTAGATAACAAATTTGATTACAACTACTGTTAAAATGTCTTAAAGCCCCTGGCCACTTCTATGGATGCCCTTCTGTATATTTTCTCACGTGTCCACTTTCCCATTACTCTTGTATATATTTTTGGGAAATTCATGTGTTTATTTTCTATGTACTTATGTATTGTAAGAAGCCTTGTATGTATTTACATTCTAGGTTGCTAGAGAAAAGATTTTATTTTTATTTTTCCTTATTATGTCATTTCATTAAATGTCTTTGCTTCTAACTAATTAATGTCCTCTGATTGACTATTAAATATAGAAAAATTAGTACAGGCCTCATTATTTTTTTTTCTAGCAATGCGGACTACCAGAATAACCTGAACCTGGCATAACAGATAACCTGCTTATTTACTCACTCATTTACCAATTTATGAACAACTGTCTCAGACATTTGAATCATTCCCCCAGACACTAAAGTAAGTTGCTGAATTAGAGAAAGAATATTGGTTAGTCTCAGCATAAAACAAACAAGGGGACAGGGCATGTCTGAGGATTAGGATAGGGTGAAGAAGTTAGCTCAGAATTGTGGCTAGGAAGGACATAGTAGATAGCATGGCAATGTGAACAAGAAGTAGCAGCTAAGGGATCACAAGTTCAAAGATGAATGCACTATAGATAGATGTTTTCATACAAAGATTACACATGGGACATGTCAGAAGCTATTTGCCTCTAGTGAGCTTTTGTCTTGGTATAGACAAATAAAGGCCGACAAATGGGTGGTGTTTCACAGAGTATAGGGGATGATGAGTAGAGGCAATGTAGGCAAAGGACTTTAGGTCCACTGAAAATTCTTCCCACTTTTAAAAGGAAGGGTGTCAGAATGTCTAAATTGACCCATTTGACCAAAAACAAAAATCTCTTTTTTCAAAGAGAAGAACCAAGTTGCCTTTTTGCCACTTTGGTTTTCTTTAACTCCACCTCAACCTAACTTCTCCATAAAAAGTGGGGAAAAACAAATCTTGCCAGATCATGACAGAAGTGCTGCTTTAGGGAAGCACAGGTTCACTATCCATTTCTCTTCTCTTAGGAAGGAGGGACAGTAAAGGGCTAGATACCCAAGGAAGAACAGGACATGAAGCAGCTAATTTCATTTGTGCCATCTTTGTTGAGGTTTGAATATATGGAGTAATTTCACTTCTCAGAAAGCAAATTATTAGGGCAAGGTCATAGTGGCACTAGGATGTTTTGGGGAATACCTGTGCTCTAGGTAGAATTCTTGTGTTCAGTTCCATATCCTATTACTTACATTTGTTTGTGCCCTATATTGCTGGGGTGTTTTCAGCACACATACAAAATTGCTTGTGTAGTGATTAATAACCTAGAACCAGGGGGTGGCTAGGTGGCACAGTGGATAAAGCATGAGCCCTGGATTCAGGAGTACCTGAGTTCAAATCCAGCCTCAGACACTTGACACTTACTAGCTTGTGTGACCCTGGCCAAGTCACTTAACCCCCATTGCCCCACACAAAAATAAAATAAAATAAAAAATAACCTAGAACCAAACTGTTAAGACACTGAAGCAAAGAAGTTGGATCATGAGAAAGCTTCAAAAAATATTTTCATTAAATATTGTAAATCAGCTCCAAAATGTAATTTTAAGTGATGAGTTTGCTCTTTGTAATTGCTTTTCCTTATATAATTATTGTCTCAGAGACAATGGTACAGATAGCAGATAGTCTTAGAATTTGGAAGATTAGGGTTCAAGTCTAGTCCCTGGGCCACACTATCTGTTTGACCATGGGTACATCTCAGTGCCCCTGGCACCTAGTTATAAATTCACTGGTGGCCTGCATCAATGGAAGCAGTTTCCATACTGGCAGTGACCACACAAATAAAATAACAGATCCAGCTACACCAAAAAAACAAAAAACAAAAACCCATAAAAACTAAGAAGCACAGTAGAGAACTGTAAGAACCTCTTTTCTCACTATTTTATCAATAAAAGCATATACAACATTTTCATTTAAAAAAAAATTCTTCTAGATTGGTTAGAACTTTTATCCACAGCACTGTTAAATGAACTCAATCTGTCCAATGAACTTACAATTATGTTGACATTGTTATTTCTCTATAGGTTCTCAAGACCCAAAAAGTCATCTGCACCATTACAATTATATCAACATATGCTATTAGTACTATTCTCAGTGAGGCTAAAAATGCTAGAAAGCTGAGCTACTGTGGAAAATATCTCAGCTGTTTCATTTGTTTTCTGTTTTCAAATATCCAAAGAAAACTAAGTTCGTTCCAAAGCACATAAGCGCCTAATGTTTAGTGCAAAAATACATTGCCCATTTCAGTTGAAACATTTCAAAATAGTATTCATAATTAAAACTATTTATTTAATATCTACATCTCTAAAAACAAATCCATGGATTTGAACTATTCCTTTCTAATAAAGTCAGATTTAGGTTGACATGTTGTTATCCTTTTTCATTTCTGGAGAAATTAAAGTTGTGTGTAATACTCATAAAGTTGTTGTCACGGGGTAGTTAGGTGACTCAGTGGATAAAGCACCGGTCCTGGATTCAGGAAGACCTGAGTTCAAATCCAGTCTCAGAATCTTAACACTTACTAGCTGTGTGACCCTGAGTAACTCATTTAACCCTCATTGCCATTCCAACACCCCCCCAAAAAAAAGAAAAACAAAAAAAACAAAAAAAGAGTCAAAAAGAGATACAACATTGGGGGATATCGACATTGGCCACAGGAGCCACTGAGGCCAATTTATGCTATTGATTTATATTTGTTAGGTTCTACATGTAAATACGTATTTTTTTTTTCAGAGTGTTCTTAGGGTTTCTATTTTCAACACTTGTGTGACATAGATTTCTATCCTAAAGTGGAAAGGAAACAGGAAGATTGAATTAAATTACTGAACCATTGGCACAAATCTGAGTAATTGTGGTGTTGACTACCTTTCTAATATCATTCAGAAGTCTGTGTGAGTGACTCAGTTGTCATCCACACTACTAATATAATAATTTCATTATGAAGCCCCTTCCAAGCCTATAAGCTTATGATTTGCAGTAGGGGAGAAAATGTTGAAAATAGATTCAATTGAATTAGGCCTGTAAACTTAAGTGAATCCAAATCCCTTTTAAAAGAAATCATCTTTGTGTCAAGGGCTATTTTATCACATTGCCAGAGGGAGAGACTGATTTATCTCCTGTTGCAGGTATTTGGGAGGCTGAGGCAATTAGAGGGCACAGTGGAAAAAGCACTGGGCTTAGAGTCAGGAGGACCATAGATCAAACTTGACTTCTGGCTGTGTGACCCTGGGCAAGTCATTTAACTGTTGTCTGCCTCAGTTTCCTCATCTATAAAATGAGGATAATAATTGCACCTACTTCACAGGATTTTTGTGAGAAACAATAGCTTACATTTTCATATAGTGCTTACTATATATGCCAAACACCATGCTAACTGAATGAGATATTTGTAAAACATTTAGCACGGTGGTAGTTGCTTAAGAAATGTTTATTCTCTCCTCCTCCCCATCTACTCCACATGACATCATCCTAAAATAGCAGAAGATAATAATGACCTGGTACATACTGTTAGCATTGTGTCAATTTGGATTAAAAAAAAAAACCAGGAAAAAAAAAAACTCCATATATCTAATGAATAATTGGATCTTCTGAATGATTTTGGAAAGGCTTGCCATAAACTAATAGTTTGAAAAAGTATATATAGTAAGGGACACACACACAGTTCTGACTTAATGATTTGAAAAACACGACAGATCTGGATGTCACTGTAGAACTATTCAAGAATTAGGAAGAATCACTAAGAACTAGAGAGGGAATCATTCACATGACAATGGAAGTAGGACACAATTTTCTAGAAGTCAGACTAGTTTTTGTAAGCTTTTGGCCCACATAGTAAAATGCAAATAGATAAAATAGGAAGTTGGAGAGAAAAACATGTTTAATAATTTAAAAACCAAAAACTAAACTTAAAAAAAAAATAATGTGTCAAAAGAAAAGGATGACGCTTTTTAGCAACCAGATTTGCCTAATGATTTTCAATATTTCTCATGGTCAGAATGAAACCAAATTTGAAAATTAATGTGCAGAAATTTCTTTGACCTTGACCTTTCCAATTCACAGTGAAACTGGCTGTAATTGCCTAACATGGCAAGTTGGATTCTTAACAGTATGCTTCAGATACATGTGGTTTTGTTACAATCTCCTGTTGTTGTTTTGATGTTGTTCTGATTTAATTAACATTTACTTCAATACAGCTTATGAGGTATAGTACTAGCAACATAACTAATACAAAATGTGTCCAACTCTGGTTTGAACAGCAGTATGTTAAGTCTTATGCTAATACTTTATGCTAACTCATATGTTATATTAAACTAAGTTTTTAATGCTAAGTATTCAATAAGCTTTGAGTGGTGAGCTCCTTGTTTCTTTGGATGTGAAATGTATCACTCCTCTATCCCTCATGTCACTAAGAAAAAGTACAAATTAAGACAATTCATCTATAAGTTATTTCTTAATTTTTAGAGTTACTATAGCAAATTGGCTATAATGTAAATATTCTTTCAATATTGGCTTTCATTCTACAATTGGACATATTACCATGGGAGAAATGTCCTAAATGGTGTTAAGAACATTGGATAACCATTGAGTTATAAGGATAATCATATTGAAGATTCAACTGTATAGCTGCTAGGAGTTGGAGCCCTCTTTGTAACAGATCTCTTTTTTGTAACAATTGCTTTGATAAAAATTCCCCCTCAGATTTGTGGTTCTAATTTCTTCTATTAGCAAACTTCCTGTATCCACAAATTTGCAAGAATTCTTGGCTTGACTGAGTACCTCATAACTCCATAGGTCACACAGGAGCAAACTCTGATCCCCCCTCTCCCCAAGTTATATTCTCTTTTTCCATCCGTCTGGGTAGATTTAAAATGACTCTTAGAATTAGGCTGTAATGTTACCTTTCTCAATAATTATCACCATCTAACACAGAGATACTTCAGCCTCTAATTAAAGTTGTCAAGTTAATAACTTTAAATACTTACTTGTGCTAAACTTTGAGGATACAAAGAAAGGTAAAAAAACACAACTCCTGGCCCCTAGGAGTTTGCATTCTAATGTAGGAGAGGACATAAAAGCAACTAGATAGATAAGTATATTTATAGAGTAGACAGAAGGCACACAGAAGAGAAAACATTAACAGTAGGAAAGGCTACCTGAAGAACTTAGAAAAAGAGTGGAATATAAAAACAAACAAACAAAAAAACAAAAAAACAAACCCGGAAACTAAAAGGAGGAAGTGAGGGCATATAGAACTATAGTCATGGGAAACAGCTTGTGCAAAATTATTGACATAGGAGATATGTGGATTATGTTGAAGGAACTGCTAGTAGACCAGTGTGTTATTGGAACATAGAGTACATAGAGGAGTATAAACATTATTCAAAAGACTGGAAAAATAAGAAGGGAGCAAGTTATGAGGATTCTTGTTGTTTGTCCTTCATTCTTTTTTTTTTAAATTTTTTTGTTTGCTTGGTTGTTTGTTTTTTTGATGGAGCAATGAGGGTTAAGTGACTTGCCCAGGGTCACAACTAGTAAGTGTCAAGTGTCTGAGGTCGGATTTGAACTCAGGTCCTCCTGAATCCAAGGTTGGTGCTTTATCCACTGTGCCACCTAGCTGCCCCTTGTCCTTCATTCTTTTTTTTTTTTTTAAGTGAGGCAATTGGGGTTAAGTGACTTGCCCAGAGGTCACACAGCTAGTAAGTGTTAAGTGTCTGAGGCTCAGATTTGAACTCAGTACTCTGACTCCAGGGCCCGGTTCTAATCCACTGTGCCACCCTAGCTGCCCATCTACATTCCTGAAGAGGACCATTACATCAGGAGATGATGTCATGACTTGCAATGAATGAGCATTTAAGTGAGCCAGGCCATGCAAAGTCATCAAGCTTACTCTTTTTCTCAAGAGTCATTTAGGATCCAGTGCTAAGATATACGTCAAGATGACTGGAGATGACCCCAGATATTTGAGGGCAACAGGATTAAGTAACTTGGCCAGGGTTACACAGCTAGTAAGTGTCAAGTGTCTGAGGCCCATATTTGAACTCAAGTCTTCTGACTCTAAGGCCAGTGCTATATCCACTGCACAACTAGCAGACCTTATGAGGATCTTAAAATGTCAAAGAAAGAGGTTTTTATTTTATCTTGGAGGCAATAAGTGCTCCTAGAACTCAGTGAATGGAGGGATGACTTGTTGGGACCTATGCTTTAGAAAAAAAAACAAAACACCTTTAAAACTGGGTCTCCAGAAAATGGATTGATTTGGAGAGAACTTTGAGGCTGATGGACCAGTTAGAAGAATACTACAGTAGTTCAAGTAAGAGGTGATTATGTCTTGGCCAAGGGTGATGTTATTTGAGTAGAGAGAAAGGGTTGGACATAAAATGTCTTACAACATAGAAAAAGTATAATATAGCATATCTTTGGCTATGTGGAGTGGGAAAGAGTGAGGAGGACCTAAACTAGGCTCATAATTGTGATTTGTGAGAAGGGATCATATAATAGAGATATTGCGAAGGTAGAAACAAAAAATCTTGCAACAGATAACAATAGGTCATATTCTAGAAGTGTGTGGGATTTTTTTTGTTTTTTGTTTTTTCTTACTAATGATTGTCAGAGAGTTGAAGAACATTCAAATAAAATTAGCAACCCTCCTTGGTCAATAAGAGGGTTTCCTATACATTTTTGAACATTTGAAGGACCTGGGGATTGATCATTCACAGATATAATTTAAAAAGACTTCTTCTAGATGCTTGAATCACCAAGTATTTTAAAGTACTTGCTTAATAAAATCTATACCAATGTATTACACAATTATAATTTTATATATACATATACATATACATGTGTATTTATATATGTGTGTGTGTGTATATATATACATATATATATATATATACACACACACATACATGCATGGGAAGGATATGTGATTTTTTTTCCCTCCATATGGAACTCCACACATATGTAGTTGATAGTTAGTGCTTCTTCTTCTTCTTCTCTCTTTTTATTTATTTACTTTTTAGGCAGGTCAATGAGAGTTAAGTGACTTCCCCAGGGTCACACAGCTAGTAAGTGTCAAGTATCTGAGGCCAGATTTGAACTCAGGTTCTCCTGAATCCAGGGCCAGTACTTTATCTACTGTGCCATCTAGCTGCCCCTATTGCTTCTTATCTTATCTAGCCATCCACCAGACTTACTTAGTATAGGCATTGTCACCATCAGTGCTGCAGCCCCACAGTACTATGCCTAGATTTATACCACTTTCTCTTAATTCAGAAACAATATTCAAATTAATCCTACCACTATTAATGAAAAGGCTTAAAAATTTACTGACCTATGGCTCTTGACATATGACTCGCAATCTGTATAACTGCTTAGTCTAAAACTTCATTCCCTTTCCTATAGCTATTCATACTCTGATTAAAATCTGAGCAGAGACTCTTACTTCTCTATTTGTGTTTTCTGTATCGAGCAACCCATCTTTGACTTAAAGGACAAGTAGTAGAGAATTCCCTGGAGCACATGTTTTCACAGATAGTAAATGTGAGAGGGGCCTTCAACTCAGATCTTCATTCTAAACCAAGAACTTTTCCCAGATTACTGTAAAAATCATCTTGATGATTTCTTTGTAAGAAATTAATGATCGATGCCCTATCTCAGTACCAATTCATCCACTACCTACATTCAGAGTATTGTAAACACTGTAGTTTCCGTTCCAAATATCAAATTATAGTCATCTCAAAATGATCGCATTTCTGAACGATATGTGCATAAACTTCTCCTAAATTGCTTTCTAATTCCTTGTTTTGGTCTATATAATATTGCTTTTGTATGATAATTTTCCAAGGTATTTCTTTCCAAATAAGCCATTCATTATATATGTTTTCAACTTTTATATCAAAACATTTCATCCTTAGCAGGTAGATTAGTTTAAAATCTACTTTTTGAGTGATCTCAGTGATTATAAAATACTGTTTCTTATTTAACAATCTGTATTTGGTTACATGTTGACTTGTCTAAATCTTATCCTAATAACAAATCAATACTTAAATGGCTCCATGATCTGTCCTTTTCCCTATTGAAGAACTATTTCTTTTTGACTGCCCCACTCTTTATGCAAGTGCATGCGCGCACGAGCACACCCCCCACACACACACACACACTTTTGTTCTTCCAGGATTCAAAGTAATCTCTCCCTTATATTCTAATACTAAGAATATATTTTATCTCACTGCCCTTTTCTTCTCTGAGTGAACATTCCTTCCTTTTTATTTAGTTTTTCTTTGATATTCATGTCTGCCCACTCTGTTGTTATTTTTTAATATTTTTTCATATTCTCTTCCTCTACAAACTTACTTTTCAAGATACACTAATGACAGAGTTAGCATACTCTTAATGATGAGTAGGACAAGAATAATTCCAAGCTCTCATTTCTGCTCTCATTTCTGAATTCTCTCTTTCTATCAACGTATCAACCACAGTCATCTTTAATTCTTGCCTGTACCTCTCTCTTATTCCATTGAGGTCACTAAGTCCTATTGATACTCCCTATAGGGTATTTCTGAAATCCATCCCTTCTCTTCATTCCATTACCTTATGCCTAGACTAACTGGTCTTCTTCCCTGAAATATTTCCCTACTTCCCCTTTCATCCATTCTTGCATACTCTCTCTTTGAACTCATTTGCAACATGATTATTTCCCTTGCTAAAAAACCTTCAAAGGTTCTTCTTTGCCTATAAGATCAAGTATCTTGGCAAAAAAATTCCTGTGGAATCTGACCTTTCCAGTCTCATCTTCCATCCTTTCTGTATATTAAAACCTCTTCTTCTATGAGACTGGTATACTTGTTTTCCCCTGAATATGATTTTTACTTCCCCTTCTCACTGCCTTTGTTGTCCCTTCACCTACAATGTCCTCACCCCCTTTTCATACCCAGATCCTACCCATCTTTAAGAAACAGATTTGATTTTTACTTCTTAAACAAGCTGAGCTCAAGTTTCTGACCTCGTCCAAATTCCCATAGCATTTAATGATTGTAACACCTAGCAGATGTTTATCTATTATCTTGTGTCAATTATGTAGGAGTAATTGTTCCTACTACACCGTCCATCATGAAGTGATGGTCATGAGGAAATGTCATATGTCTGCTCTTTCACAGTTGCTCTAATAACACAGACTCCTGTACATAGTAGGTCCTCAATAAATGTAAAATGAGTGATTCCTTTCTCTAGTTTTTGCTCTGACTTTTACTTCTAGACACATTTCCTGCAATAACTATAGAAATTTTCTTAATTTCTTTCCTCAAAGAGAGTAGCCTAGGTGGGTTTCAAGCATAGGTAGAGTAGTTAGTTAATCACTAACCTCATGCAATTTAAAGTACCACTCAGATCGCACATTGCCTGATCCAGTCATTTAGGTAAAAGATTGCCTACTATGCTTGGTTTTCATTTAAAACTCAAGAAGGGGCATAGATTAAGATATATTTAGTATTATATTATGTGTTCACTTATCAGAACTTTTAACTTTATGACAGGAGGGACCCAGAACAGGGAGGGGAGAGATAGCTTACTAATAGATAACTTTAATGTGCTTTTATATTTTACATATATTTTATTACAAAATATTTTACATTTATTATCTTATTTAATCCTCATAACAATCCTGTAAGGTAGATGTCATTATTCTCTCAATTTGAGAAAGGAGAATCCTGAGGCTAAGAGAAATCAAATGTCTTGTTGAGGGTCACACAGCTAATAATTTGATTAGTTAGGATTTGAACTGTCTTCCTGACTCCTTGTCTAGCACTCTATCTACTTTGCCATTTAACTAATTTGATAGAGATCAGGAATTTTGGAATAAGTAGGCAAGAGAGGAAGAGGAAGCGGGGCATATTTCACCTAATTCTTTATTTTGTCTGTGATTCTCATAAATCTTTGACAAATCTTATGAGTATTCAGTGACATCTTAAATACAAAAGCTTTTTATCATTGTAGGAGATCAGCAGGGAAAATGGTGTCATCACCATCTAATAAATAGAAGGGGAAAGAGAGGTGCAGAAATCTGTCTCATAGGACCATATTTGTCAATGGAAGATCTGACACCAGGGCAAGTGTTATTTCCTTTGGACAATATTCCACTCAGTTCTTAACATGTTGCCTTCTTTCTCAAGTGTCTTTCAAGAAATGTTACCCTTAAGAGAATGAGGCAGAAGACATAGTATCGAGGTATGCCAAAGAGGAAGAGTGGCAATGATGACAGAGCAAATGAAAACATCTACATGCTGATAGTATTAGAAAGAGTTGGTATTAGAGAAGATTGAACTGATGCCTACATGTGTATTTTCATGGGATAGTGGATTGATTGTATCCAAATGTCATTTTCTAAGGAAATCTGAAAAGCAATCCCTCTATTTCTTTTAGAAGATACTTGTCTTTTTACATTTTTTTATTTTGTTGGAAGAAAAAAAAGAAAGAGGGAAGGAAAGAAAGAAATTCAACATGCAGAATGAAGCAGAATTATCTCAAAACAAACCATGTTTGGATGAGAGAAATGATTTATTTAGAAGGTGCGCTTAAATTCAATAATCCCTGCAAAAAGACCATTGCTTTGAAAACAATTTTATTGCCATAAGAAAACATATAACAAAAATGATGTAATAACTTTGTGCACAGTTCTTACTATTTAAAAACAGTATGTTTGAGTTTAAGATTTTATACTCTATGATATCATTTTAAGGGATAATAATTCAGAATTCATCTTATATTCCTTACTAAATATCTTCCCTCCCACCTAAATAAAAATGCAATAAAATAATTGTTGTTAAAACATCAAGCTATTTTTTTAAAAAAACTATATATTGTATATAGAAGCAAGTGACAGCTGGTGACTTCAGTAATACTTTAGTGGTTATGGACAATAGTGTGTTCCTTCCAAAAGTTTCCCTTTATTCCTTAATATAGAGTATTCAGAACCTGGCAATGGTAATATTAACAACCCTAATCCTTAAACCAAGTTTTTAACTTTAAAATAAATGCTGTACCCAGAAACTTTTCTCTATATACATAGGGAGAAAGACTAATTACTGAATAGAACAGATTCCAAGAGAAATGCCAGTTGAAACATATTTAATTGTTCTATTAGTTAATCATTCATTCATATGTGCAAATATATCGAGCATCGAAATAATACAAATGATCTATTGCCAAGTTTTGATTCCAAAGGAGTTTCAATGGAACTCATAGTCTAAACAGGGCAGGGACATGAGACACATAGGTAATGTGATGTCTAAAAAATCTAAATGTATGGTCACCTTAAATTAGAAGCTTTAGCACCAGTCTTTGGGCATTAAGCATTTATTAAAGCATACTAGGTTTAGTAACAAGGAAAACTCATAGAGTTCTGAAAGTTAAGAAAAGGCCTATCTGGCCTAGAGTTCCAGCCTGGTCTGGTTCTTCCTCAAGTCCTCCACCATGAGCCTGCTTCAACCATGAACTCCTCTCAAACTGAGTATGGAAGATTTTATAGGTCTGGAGCAGAGGCAGTCCTTGTGCACTACTTCAAGCTGATTGGTAGGCATCATTCAAATCCATTGGTTCACTACACTTGAAGGTGGTCTCAGTTGAGTTCAAAGTCCTTAGCTTCTGAGAACAATACCTCCTTAAGGGCCAGCCAGGTGTGGTTACAATCTAATTAACTTGAAGTAGGCTAACCAGCAAAGTCAATCATTCTCACTTAATTCAATCAGTTTAAATTAATCTCCAGGTGAGCCTTTGAGTATCTGCCAAATCCCATTATTTTCTCAAATTAACTATAAAGCATTATACAGGAACACTTTGGGAATTAGAGAAGGAAATAGCAAACCACTCCAGTATCTTTAACAAGAAAACCCCAAGTGGTATCATGATAAGTCAACATGACTGAAGAACAATAGTCTTGCCTGCCACCAGTATGCTCAAATTCAAACAACATGGTGGCAGTGGCATAGTGTGAAGTGTCTACATCTTTTTGTCTGTATCTGTGACTTTGTAGGTATAGGGAACTCTTTGCCCTGGAACAGCAACTTTAGGAATCTTACAGACTGCAGATCTGAGAAGAAAGATATCTCTTCTCACCAGGGTCATGAGACAAAACAGATTGAAGACAGGGTTTATCTTTCTTAACCTGGATAGAACTCTGGGCTTGGAATCAGGAAGACAGATCTTTGTGAGTTCAAATCCAGCATTAGATACTCACTAATTGTGTGACCCAGAGCAAGGCACTTAACCCTGTTTTCCTCAGTTTGTCATCTGTAAAATGAGCTGGAAAAGGAAATGGTAAATCACTCCAGTATCCTTGACAAGAAAACCCCAAATGGGATCATAAAGAGTTGGGTACAAGTGAAATGACTTAACAGCAACAAAAAATGGAGTCTGGTCAACTTTTAAATCTAGATAGATTAGATAGATAGATAGCTATATTTCAATTTAATTGCTTACCTTTGTATTCCTATTCATTTTATTTTATGCATTATTCTGAGAAGAGGTCCATAGGCTTTAATAGCCTGCCAAAGAGGTCCATGACAATAAAAAAATGGTTAAGGACCCAATTTAGGGTCAGTAAAGTGGAAAGGTAAAGGTAGTTGGCCCTTCACTCCATCAAAGCTCAGAATCCTAAATTATATCCTACATCCTAAATTAGAATGTTTCTCATCAAGGGTTTATGGAATTAGAGATGGAAGGGAACTTACAAGTTCATTTGGTTCAAACCCCTTAGGAAACTGAGACCAGCATCATATAGGTCATAAGTGACAAATCTGAAATTTGAACCCGGGTCTTCTAACTCCAAATCTGGTATACTATTGTCTTTTTTTGTTTGTTTGTTTGCTTGTTTTTTTGCTTTTTCGTTTGTTTCGTTTTGTTTACAATTCAGGCCTGGCAAGACAAATTCTGCAGCTGCTGGGATTTGTCTCACAATGAAAAATTTAATATTCCTGTTAGAATTATTAGGCCAAAAGGATAGGACACTGCACCTTACAATGTACTAATTTAAAGTGCTGAGTTTACACCTTTTTGAAGAGAGCTGAGGTTGCTGCCATCTCTAAGGGCCAGAACAAAGACGTTCTTACTGTTTTCCTTGGAAAAACTCTCAGTGTTTGGAACTCTATCTTTTCTCACCCCTGCTGTTGAAACATCTGAAATGCCACATTTCGGACTCACTTCTATCTAGCCTCTTGTGCTTTCTGTGCTCATTATAAAATGACTGCAAATGGAGGTGTTTTCTCCAATATTTCAGTGTCCCACAGCTTTGGTGAGATCCTTCTCTGCTGGAAATAGCTGTATTGTAATGTAAATGCCTTCCATTCCCTGTAGAATCTCAGAGATTCTATAACCTCCTGACCAGAAGAGTGTTTCCTTTGCACTCTCTCCCCTCTGTTATTTGAAATGGACATTCAGAATACAGGGCAGTCCAATTTGGAACAGGACCTTCAGCAGGGAAGCTGATTAATAATTTAAGATAAGCCTTTCCCTTCTTTTTTTATGCCAGACTATGACATTTCCATGGAAATGGTTCAAATAATATTTTATGACTGGGGCTTAAAAACCTCACAGCTTTTGAAGTTAATGAAGCAAGAAACATATTGTCAGAAGTATGGGGTCCAAACTGTGGCAACATAACCAATACCCTGTAAAAGGGGTCGGACCTTAAATTGAGCAGCATTTATCCATCCCAGCCGTGATCACACATGCTGTGTATCTCTTTCAGCAGCAAAATGCAAATGTTGTTTAGCTACTGTATTTTTAATCTTAAGTGCAGGCATCTTATTTAGTGAGCCTTGGAGCCCAAGAACAGTGAGAGAGGTAAAACCAAAGGAACCTAAAACAATGAAATTAAAATTAAAAAAAAAAAGAAAGGAAAGGAAAAAGGTAAGAGACAAAGATGCCCCAATTTTAAGAGAATCAAAAGCCATAACAACAACAAAGCAAGCCTGAGGTTACAAGTGTATCAGTATGAACTAATTCACAAAGTGAAATAATAGGTATGTTCTTTTGTCATTGAAAGGAAATCTATTATGCATCTAGAGAAAGGTATGAGTAAATAACCCAAATTAGGCAACAGCCTAGGGGGTGATAGTCAAAGTTACTGGAACAGATGTCTACTGCAGATTGAAAAGGCATATTTTAAGTACAAGGAGGCTTTCTTGAAATAGAAAATGAGCAAACTGAGCAAATGTGTATATCAAAGCATTGGCCTACATACAGAGGGAACATGGCAGCCTCCCCTACATAACACTATCAGGACGTAATTCAATTTTCCATTAACTGAACTTCAAATATTCCTTTTCAGGTCTAATATGGCAGTGCTTATTGTAGAAATGAACTGATAAGATTTACAAATGGGACCCCAAGAGCTTTGCCTTGTCACTGTACCTTAAAAAAAATTCAATTGAATACCTTATGTTGGCTTGCTTCTTAAAATTCATACAATTAGAATTATGATTGACAGGCTACAGCGGCATTATGCAGTTTGCTAGATGGACCGATTATTGCTATGAATATAGGAATGGAATGAATGAAGGCAAAGTGTAATTGATTCTACACTTGGTCCTCCTGCTCATTAACAGTTTGAATGCAGCACAGTCACTTCTCAAATGGGAGAAATGAGAGAAACTTATTTGTGCTTTCCTATTTGTTTTAAAATTCATTATGCTAATATTTTCTCCTTTTTTTTTTCAAAATGATTTCGCTGCATGCCTTTGTAAAGGACAAAATTGAGCTATTTGTAAATAACACCAGTGCCCTCTATATTTCTTTGGCTTCCCAATCACACATTTTTCAATTTACACTTTGGGAAATGAAAGTTGTCTTTCTCCCTCCGACAGCCTCCCCTCCTACTTTCCTACCCCCTTGGAAAAGACTCATTTCCCTGGATAAAAAGGGGGAAATGGCATCAAAACAAAAGAGATGATTTATGGACTGATTGACTTCATAAATGGAGCTGGAGAAAACAAGCCCCATTTGTCTTCCCACACTTTAGTATGATGAAGTATGCTGTTTCATTTTTCATAGCTCTTCAAGGGGTAGCATTGGAAATGTTGATTAAATGCACAAATTGCATTCCTGTTTTGCTGCCATTGCTGAGAAGAAGAAGAAAATGTTTAAAATATATGAGGGACTATCTCATCCAGAAGTAGAAGTAGGCACTTTATGGAAACATGATCACTTATGCTGTTCAGAGATATAATACCGGTTATTTGGAGGACTTGAATCTACTCCCTCCTGTGTCCAAAGCTATTATACATGGTTAAGAGTTCACAAACTGGGAAAGCTGATCTATTAAGAAATCCAATGGGGGCAGCTAGGTGGTGCAGTGGCTAAAGCACTGGCCCTGGATTCAAAACAACCTGAGTTCAAATCCGACCTCAGACACTTGACACTTACTAGCTGTGTGACCCTGGGCAAGTCACTTAACCCTCATTGCCCTGCAAAAATTAAAAAAAGAAAAAAAGAAATCCAATGATCAGTGCTGCTCCTGATTATACATATAGGAGCAAGAGAACCAAGCATATGAAAGACTGATGGGTTTGGGTTTATGTTGGTGATCATCAATCATAATTTCATTTTTCTAATCTTTTTAAGATGATTATTAAATCATTTGGACAGTACATACAGCATTGCACCCAGAGTCTGGAAGAATTGAGTTCAAATCTGCCCTCAGATACTTACTAGCTGAGTGACCCTGGGCAAGTCATTTAAATCCTGTCAGCCTCAGTTTTCTTATCTGTAAAATGCAAATAATAAGCACCTACTTCCCAGGGTTGTTATGGAGATAAAATGGGATACTATTTGTAAAGATCCATTGCAAATCTTAGAAAGTAGATAAATTCAGTCTCTTATTCTTATCATCTTTTTACATTTAGGTTCTTATCATTGTACAAATTTGTGATTTCATTAGCTCTGGGAACTCTTTGTGTAGAAACTGCTTCCACCAAAGTAGTTATCAGCTTGTCCAGAATTTACAATGAGAGTGTCCTAGGGACATAGAGAGGTTAAATGAGGATCCTGAGATTAAATAACCTGTGGCAGAGGGAGGTTTATCTTCCTCAAAGCCCAACTTCTATCTACTATACCACGTTGCCTCAATTATAATGATTACATTTAATGATAACAATGCATTCAATAATATACATTTAATTATTCTACTCTTTGAATGTTTCTTTTGCCCTAGACTTGAGGCTTAGTGGACAGTGAATCAGTGTTGGAGTTAAGAAGACCTGGCTTTAGGTTCTATCTCTAATATATACTGAGAGACTACGAGCAAGTCACCAAGCCTGTCTGTGAATGAGGCAACTGTCTCTGACTAAGATATCAGAGAGATAATAATCTGAATTGGTGGAGGGAGTTTCCATAGCAGGAATTACTTTACCTAAGGAAATAAGAAAATAGTTCTTATTTTTATTAAATCAATGATTGTGTATCTCTCTGTGACAGGTCTAGGCATCCTATACTAGCAATATAGCCAATGATGGTGACAAGTGCTAATGCAATTTCTTATTTATCTGAGACAAGTATGTGCAGCAAATGAATATGGCCACCAGGACAAGGTTACAGTAAACTGGATAAACCTTTACCTAAGAGCTGTATGAGATGAATTTATAACCCAAATTCTAAAATGAACTTTGGGGACTCCTATTCTTAAATCACCATACAAACATAGAGCAAATGTTTAGATGACCTCTTTGATGGTTAAGTTATCCTTAAATGGTGACTTTAGAAAATAGCAAAGTCATTTGGGGCCAGGCCTGGTGGAGAATTGGATAATCTAGCTGATTTGGATTAAAAAAAAATATGGAAAATTAAGAGGAGCTCAAAGTAATGTGTGAAATTGTGTGTGCCTCTAGAGCTGCTTAGGAATCCAATCCAATAGACATATATTAAGTTCCTGCTCCTGGCACTAGGAACTGAACTAGGTGCAGTTGTTTAAAAAAAAAAAAAAGACAAAACAAAAAATAATCCCTGCCCTCAGGGACCTTACATGTCTGGGGAGGAGGGAGGTGTGGCATGTTAACAGATATGTGATAATTTGAGGAAAAATGACAGGGATCCAGATCTAACAACTTGAGGGAAGGAAAAGGGAATAAACATTTCTTAAGTATCTATATACCAGGCACTGCATTAAATTTTTTACAGATATTATTTCATTTATCCTCAGAATAACCCTGGAAGTTAGGTTCTATTATTATCCCTACTTTATAGTTGAGGAAACTGAGGTAGGTAGAGATTAAGTGAATTGCACAGCAAAGTTCCTGAGGCTGGATTTGAACTCATGTCTTCCTGACTCCAGGCCCAGTGTCTTATCTACTGAGCCACTTGGCTGCCTAATAGAAATTATGAAAGGTGTGAGATGGCATTGGAGTTGTTTTTAAGGAAGCCAGAGTCTAAAGTAACAGAAGTAAGGAAAGCATGCATTATAGGCATGGAGAAGAGCCCATGTACAGAAACAAAATTCAGTAGAGTTTGGGAAACAGTATTGGTCCAGTTTGACAGAAGCAAAGAACTGTAGAATGGAATGATATTCAATAAGCCTGCCAAAGTGAGCTGGATCTAAATTGGGAAAGATTTTGAATGCCAACCTGGGGAGCTATTATTATTTTCTATAGGTAATAATGAGACATTGAAGTTTCTTGAGCAGGGGAGTTATGTAGTCAGGCTTGTGCTTTAAGAAGATTATTTTGGCATCTGTATGGAAGATGAATTGGAAAGGTGAGAGGCTGGAAGCCAAGCATACAGTGGGGGAAGGGGATGTTGCAGTAGTCTTGGAAAGAAGCAATGACAACATGAATGAGAATGGTGATTAGGTATATAGATAGAAGGAGAGAAATGTGGTGGCAGTAACATCATTTGGACTAAGCAACTAGGTCAATTAAATTAAATTCAATGCATTGTGCATTTATTAATTATTTATTAGGTGCAAAAGGCAAGGTACCCTAGAATAGTGAAGAGTTAGCTGGCTTCAGAGTCTCACTTAGACCTGAACTAGGTTCAGGTTTCACCTCAGACAGGGATTGACTACATGACTCTGGATAATATAACCTCCCAGTGCCCCCAGGCCACTTGATTGGATTATAGCTGGCAGAGCAGGTATAGCTCTCCATTGGTGGAGGGACTTCTGCACTGGAAGTTGCCTACTGATGAAATCTCAGATTTGGTAGAAAGAAAGAAAGAAAGAAAGAAAGAAAGAAAGAAAGAAAGAAAGAAAGAAAGAAAGAAAGAAAGAAAGAAAGAAAGAAAGAAAGAAAGAAAGAAAGAAAGAAAGAAAGAAAGAAAGAAAGAAAGAAAGAAAGAAAGAAAGAAGGAAAGAAGGAATGAAAGAAGGAGAAAAAGAAGAAAAGAAGGGAAAAAGAAAAAAGAGAGAACTGAGAGAAAGAAAAAAGAAAGGGAGAAAAGGAAAGAAGGAAGAAAGAGAAGGAATGAACGAAGGAAGGGGGAAAGAGAAAAACAACTACAACATGATGCAAAGTTTTGTGAGTAGTACTGAGAGAACTCAGATAAAAATGAACAATTGTCCCTGCCTTGAATAATCTAACATTCTGCTATGATATATAATAGTTAGCCAGATAAGGCAGTTACTGAAGAAGAGTTTCCAAAACAAATTGAACATTTATGTGGCCTTGGTATCTAAGAGCATATCCCCTCAGCATGACTGCTTTGAAGGGCAGCATCCATTTGGATGTTTAAGCTCTAGTGGGTTTGGTTAAAAAACAACTTTATTACTTTATTGTTATTCTTCTTACATCTTTCTACCAGCTTGGGATTTCCATTAAAAAAAAAATCATACTCCAGGAAGAAAGGGGAAAACAGAGAAGCTCTTTCTTCAAATTAGAAAGGACAGCCCTCTTAAGAGCTGAAATGCAATTCCTTGAAAAGATATTCCCAGAAAGCCAACTCACTTGGAGCAAGTTATGCTGGCAAATCTTGGGATTTGACCTGAACATTATTGGGGAGTAGATATGCCCCACATGCTCTTGAAAGCTTTTCCTCATGTCATAATGGGGATGAAAAAAGGAGAAGGAAATCAACATTTATTTGGTGCCACCTATGTGTCAGGCACTATGCTAAACTTTCCAAATATTGGGCTTGTTCTCCCCTCCCTTCCTCTTCTTCTCCTTTGACAGTGACACAAATCCTCTCTGTGCACTTTACACCTGTAGGGAACAGTATGATTTTCATAACTTAAAACTTTCTAATCCATTAAAATGCTAAATCTAATGTGTGATTGCTTGAAAGTTAAGGTCTGGTTCTTTACTGTCCCTTAGGAGTGTGAGGAGAAGAAGAGGTTTATTTACTGTATCTAGGGGTGGGGAGTGAGGAGAAAGCCATTGCTTAATTTCATTGGGGTATCACTGGGTGGACCATGGTAATGCTTTTTTTTGGGGGGGGGGGCAATGAGGGTGAAGTGACTTGCCCAGGGTCACACAGCTAGTAAGTGTCAAGTGTTTGAGGCCGGATTTGAACTCAGGTCCTCCTGAATCCAGGGCCAGTGCTTTATCCACCATGGTAGTGCTTTTATGAAATATTGTGTCTTATATCTCTGGTTAA
This sequence comes from Dromiciops gliroides, assembly GCF_019393635.1. NCBI lineage: Eukaryota > Metazoa > Chordata > Mammalia > Microbiotheria > Microbiotheriidae > Dromiciops > Dromiciops gliroides. The sequence goes on along the minus strand of NC_057862.1, from coordinate 564,738,657 downwards.
TTAGACCAGAGGCTGCTATGTGTATGTATCATTAATTTGGGGATAGGGACAGGCCTATTGAGAGCATCACTGTCATGTAAAGGATATTGTCCTGGACCTGGAGTTGGGATGACCTAGGTTCAGACACTTACTGGCTGGGTGAACAGTCATGAAAAGGTGGACCTCCTACAAAATCAATTATATTTTAGCTTCATTCTTTCCATTCATGTATTCATAGCAATATTCAGACCATCTAACAAAGTGCATAATCCTACCATACCCTGTCAATCATAATTCTAATTATATGAATTTTAAGGAGAAAAACCAATATAAAGTATTTGATGGAACTGTTGTAGGTAAATTCACTAAATCTCCTGGAACCTCAGTTTCCTTATCTATAAAATGAAGATAGATAATACCTTTGAGGATAGTTGTGAAGCTCAAATAAAATGATGTATATAAAGTGCTTTGTAATTTTCAAAGAATTACATAAATGCAAATTATTTTTATGTTATTATAATGCTTCACTAATGCTGATTATCAAAGTTCCATTCTGGGGGTTGAATCTGTGGAGTAGAGCTAAACCAATGGTAGACACCAATACTTCATCCCAAATCCTGTGGAAATTAATAGTTGAGAGCTATATTAAGATTTTTGAGACACGTTGTCTATTGTAATGTGTTAGCTGATGGCATTGAGCAAATTATCTAACCTCTTTAGGTCTCCTTTTCTTCATCTGTAAAATAAGAATATTATAGGAGTTAGAGTTGGAAGACACCTTACAGATCATGTAGATCAGAATTGTCAAACACTAGTGGCATTCTGCCACATTCTCCAGTGTTGCCTGAAAGAGGTTAAAACAGGATTGGTAAATATTTAACAAAATAAATGCAAATAGAACATAGAGAATGTTAATATATGGTTTTCTAAGTCATGCTGTCAGCAGGGTTCCCTAGGCAAGGTTTAGTGGCCTCCATTTCTACGTGAGTTTGACATCCCTGACCTAGATCAGTACTATTACTGATGAAAATCAGGAAATCACAGCCCAGAGTTGTAAAAAGACTTGGCCAAGGTCAAACAAGTTATATATTAGAGTCAATATTGGCACACAGAGCTTTTGTATCCAAATCTACTTCTCTTTCTACAAAATCACACTCATCTCTTCTCTTGATTGTTGAAAGTTTCAAGAAATAATAATCATATTTCCTTAAAATAATGTGCTTAGCACAGTGTGTGATGCAAAGTGGATGCTTTCTATATATTTATTGAATTAACAACATCAACAATTAGGATTTATATAGTGCATTAAGGTTGACAGTGTTCTACAAAAATTATGTCATTTTATCTTCACAACAACCCTAGTTGGTAGGTACTATTTATTATTATTCTCATTTTACAGATGAGCAAATTAAGGCAGAGAGAAGTTAAGTGACTTGTCCAGCTTCACTCAGCTAGCAAGTGTCTGAACTCTATCCACTGTACCACTTCAAAGTCTTATATGAATAAAAAAAAGTTATTATTCTGGAGGTATTATGTCAGTGATTTCAACCATGTTGGTAACTCCCAGGAAGCAACTTCCTTTCACTTATTCCAAAAATATGCAATTTAGAGTCTTGAAGAGTTGCCTTGGGGCATTGAGAAGTTAAGTAGTTTACCTAAAGTCCAACCCAGGTCACCTTTGTGAGAATGAGAGCCACCACCCTGCTGAAAAAGACATTGGGAGAACTAGGGCAGCTCTGCCCTGAAGAGAAAGCATCAAGTGACCTCTCTGAGATTTCAAAGGTCAGATTGGTGTTCTGAAGTTATATCTACTGCCTGTAAGTCATGTCAATCAATGGACCAGCCAATTAGCTTGGAGCTGTGTGTGTGGACTGCCCTTTTCTGGTTTGACACCAGTTTCCAGTGGAACAGAGGGGATTCACTCTCTTGGATAGCTAGGTGAAGACAGCTTTTCCTCTCTGTCTTTGATAACACCTAATATACTTTAATTTTTTTTTTTTAAATTTTTATTTTTGCGGGGCAATGGGGGTTAAGCGACTTGCCCAGGGTCACACAGCAAGTAAGTGTCAAGTGTCTGAGGCCAGATTTGAACTCAGGTCCTTCTGACTCCAGGGTAAGTGCTCTATCCACTGTGCCACCTAGCTGTTCCCCCCCCCCCCCAATATACTTTAATAAATGCTTAATGCCCAAATACTGGTGCTAAAGCTTCTAACTTAAGGCAACTACACATTAGATTTTTAGACATCACAGTTAGATTTTTAAGCATCACACCTCCAGTAGGAAGCCTGCTCCCCACTACTCCAGTGGTATCAAATTCAAATAGAAAGGGGGCCACTAAACCCTTCATAAGAATTCCTATCTCTCCATATTGACTTAAAAACCACATATTAACATTATCTATGTTCTATCATATTTTTATTTTGTAAAATATTTCCCTCTCATACTTTAATCTGGTTCAGGCACCTCTGTGCTTGAAACCTCTGTATTACACCAGTTTCTTTTGTTGTTCCTTATCTCTTACATAATGGTTTTTGGTTTTACTGGAATGAAATTTGAAAAAAAATACATTGCATACATATACTGTTTTAGATATCCTTAGATGGTATGAAGAAGTTGGGATTAGACCTCTTGTCCTCTTGAATACTTAAGGTCTAAAACCTTGTTCTATTATTGATCATCATTGATTTTTCTGCCAGTGTGTAATGATAGTTCAGAATTTTCTCAATCTGTGGTCTTTCTGTTTTTCAGTTGGAAGTAGTAACATCAATTCAATATTACATCATTAGTAGTCATAAAGCCATATCTTCAGAGCATTGTGGAATTTAGACATCATTTTCATGTAGGAGTGAGCAAGTATTGCCTGTGGGCTAAATCTGTCCCACTGCCTGTTTTTGTATGATGCACAAAATTGGCTATTTTACACACACACACACACACACACACACACACACACACACACACACACATATTAATGCTGACCCCAATCTAGGCCAATCTCTTTATTTTTCAAGTGAACTAAGGCCAAGAGAAATTTCATGACTTGCCCAAGGTTACATTGACAGTTAGTGGTAGAATGAGATTTGGAACCCTAAAGTCCTGATACCTAGTCACGTGTGCTTTCTAGTTTCAGGAGAGATGATGACATACTATGTGGAGGAACCACATACAAGAGTAACAAGCAATTAAAATAATGAAGGTAATTTCCTTTAAAGCCTTACATTGATTCACCATCAGTTTCCTAGACCTGAGAGATCATAGCATTAGTCAATAGAAACACTTGCTCCTGGTGTTGTAAATTTAATATACAGGATAACTTACAAAATCAATATTTAGATTGTATATCGGAAGGCTGTTTTATTGGCCATTTGTCCTCATGATCCTTTGTTCTCAGCTATTTCCATTTCTGAAATGAAAATACAGATTAGATTACTTAAGATTTCGATAATAACTCACCAAGGTGATGCCTATGGGCCTCAGTCCCATGCAGAATCAGGAAATTGTGAGAGACCTAAGAAGTCACAGAGTCCAACCCATGCATACCTAGAACACAAGTTGTTTCTATAACATTCTCAAAAAGTGCTGATCTAGCATCTACTGAAAGGCCTCCAATGAAGAGATTTCATGAACTTCGAAAATGGCCTGTTCTATTTGGGGATGATGTGAATTGTCATGATGTTTCTTCTACCTCAAGTCTTTCCCCACTCCAGCATCCTTCATTTACAGCTATCAAAATGATCTTCCTAAAGAGCAAGTCTGACCATGTCATTTCCCTATTCAGTAAAGTACAGTGGCTTCCTTTGTCTCCAGGATCATATATAAAATCTGCTGACTTTTAAAGCCTTTCATAAACTTTTACATCTTACTCCTCTCTACATAATCTATAATTCAGTGAATCTGACATCCTTGCTGTTTATTGCATAAATCACTCCATCTGCTGACTGTGCATTCTCATTGGCTGTTCCCCGTGCCTGGAATTTTCTTCCTCATCAACTCTCCTTCTGGTTTCCCTGCCTTCCTTAAAGTCTCAGTTAAATCTCACCTTTTTCAGGAAGCTTTTCCCAGGCTTCCATAAGGTGAATGACTTTTTATTTGTGCTTGTTTGTACACAAATGTTTGTATGCTGTATCCCCCCATTAATTAGATCATGAGCTCCTTAAAACAGAAAGACTGTTCTTGCCTATCTTTTTATCTCTAGTGGCAAAGCTAGGTGGTACAGTGAATAGAATGCTGGGCCTAGAGTCAGGAAGACTCATCTTCCTGAGTTCAAATCTTGCCTCAGACACTTCCAACTCTGTGGCCCTAGGCAAGTCAATTAATCCTATTTGCCTCAGTTCCTCATCTATAAAATGAGCTGGAGAGGAAGTGGCAAAGCACTCTGATATTTTTGCCAAGAAAACCCCAAATGAGATCAGGGAGAGCTGGACATGACTGAAAAATGACCTTTAGCACTTAGCACATTGCTGAGCACATAGTAGGTGCTTAAAAAATGCTTATTGACTTGATTTGATTTATATTAAGCCAAAGTATGTCTCCAATTCCTACCTATTTATTCTAGTTCTTCCCCCTTTGGTCAAGAAGAATAAAAGAATCACTCTTCTACATTGTTGTTGTTGTTTGTCCTTCATTCTCAAAGAGGACCATGACATTGGAAGGTGATGTCATGACTTGCAGTGAATTGCATTTAAGTGAGGGAGGGTTGTGCACCAACCTTACTCTCTCCTCCAGAGTCATCTTGGTCCAGTGGCAAGATATATAGCAGGATGACTAGAGGTGGCCCCAGATGTTTAAGGCAATTGGGGTTAAGTGACTTGGCCACAGTCACATAACTAGTAAATGTCTGAGGTGTGATTTGAACTCAGATCCTCCCAACCTCAGATCCAGTGCTCTATCCACTGTGCCACCTACCTGCCCCACTCTTCCATGTGGCAACCCTTCAAATATCTGTATCACATTATTACATCCTCTCTAGGAAAAATATCTTCCCTTTCTATTAACTAATTCACATATGACAGTTTTCAGCCCCTTCATCAAATTGGTTAGCCTTCTTTGGATGTGTGTTTTGGTTGTTAATCAATGTCTCTTAAAATGAAGAGACTTGTGATCTCACTAGGTCTGGATAATATACAATTATAGATGTAGCCTCAGATAACATTAGCATTTCAACTTGCCATGCCACCGCTGACTTTTGTTAAACTTTCAATTCTTGAAAAAACACACATTCTTTTTATCCTAACTGCTTTCTCATGATGTATTTCCCTTCTTATGGTTGGACATAGTGTATATTTTTATATATGTATATATTTTTACATATTTATAAAATATGTATGTTTGTATATATATATATAAATTAATAAACATATGTATTTGTGAATGTATGTGTATATATATGTGTGTGTGTATATATATGTGTATATATATATATATGTGTGTGTGTGTGTGTGTGTGTGTATATATACACACATACACTTATTTCCATATATGCCTATGAGGGAGGAGATCAAGGTGGACAAATGTGCTATGCTTTACATTTATTCTGTGTGAATTTCATCTTCCTTGATTTGACCTATCATTTTTCCACCCTTTTGAATCTTAATTTTGTCATTTACCATGTTACCAGGGCCTCCATGCTACATGTCCTCTGTACATTGGATAAAAGTGTTATCTTTGCCTTCATCCAAGGAAGTTATTAAAATGCGGAAGAGCATAGTACAGAGAAGAGCTCCTTTGGGAACTCGACTAGAGACATTGTATTCTGACTTCCTAATATAAATAGGAGGGGATTATCAAAGTAGAAAAATTTATAGAAATTCACTTTTACTTACTGTTATCTATTACCTATTATTTATAATAAGCATTTATATAGCACCTACTATGTCCTAAGGACTCTTTTAGCACTTTTTTACAAATATCTCATTTGATCCTCACAACAACTCTGGAAACTTGGTACTTTAATTATCCCTGTTTTACACCTGGGGAAACCGAGGCAGACAGAGGTTAAGTGACTTGCATTTAAATCCCACAGAAAACAAGTGTCAGAGCTGTGATTTGAACTCAGATCTTCCTGATTCTAGACCTACCATTCTATCCATCGTACCACCAAGCTGCCAATAAGGCACTATGGTGGATACCATGGGAATATAAAGATGCATGAGAAATTAACATCTCCTTATAGAAACTCACAATCTTGGTTTTTTTAGGGGGTGGGCATGGGATAAGACATCAATATGAAAAAAAATCATCATCCACAGTAGTATATGTGGGAGATGGCCTGTGATTTCATTGTAGTTAGCTCTCAGAAAAACCACTGTGATTAAGATTGAAAACCAGTTTATAACTTATAACCTTAGAGAATTGCCCAGGGCACCAAGTGCAACCAGTCTGTGACAGAAGAAAGATTGGAGCCTAGTTTCTCCTAAGTTCATGATTGGTACTCACTTCACTATTGTATGTTGCCTCTCACACAATGAGAACAATTAAGACAGTGCTAAATGAATGGTACAGACAATCATCTTTATAAGTGTTCAGAGGAAATAAAAATGATTGTGGGCTAACATGGTCTGGGAAGGCTTACACAGGATCTGGATTTTGAAGTGAGATGAATTCTGAGTATGTTTATAGTAAAATGTATAAATATTAAGCTAAAATAATGCTAATAATGAAATACGTCTGATTATTTCAATCCAAAGGCCCAATAACCTGTGTTTTAGGCCTTAATACTCATGAGGGAAGTCTGTGCTTAGTTTTGTGTAAGTTGATCTATTGAAGCTGAACAGAGTCCTTGGCTTGAAGTCAAAAGGACCGGAGTTCAAATTCAATCCTTTACACTTAAGATCCTTAATCTCTATGTGCCTAAGGCAATTAATTCCCTAGGCCTTATCTATCTAGTCATAAAAAGACCAAGACCTATGTTTTTGGAGGGTGTTCTCATACAAAAAGCTTTATTAATAAGTTCTCAAATACTTTGCTTATTCCTACAGATAGAAATCCAAGAAATGTTGATGGAGACTGGTATTAGGTTGGGTATTTAAGAATGAAAATGTGTGAGAATATATTTTTCAAATGAGCTAACATATGCAAAACACTTCGCAAACCTTAAAGTCCAAATAAATGCTACCTATCATAATGCCTAAATAAAGCTATTCTATATTTCTTTGTAAGAACATACAAATGATGGTATCCCTTTATTATTAATGAGCAAGCAAACCTGATAACCTCACCTGTCCTACAATGATATTCTGTATTTTAATCACAGTCCAGCTGCCTCACAAATCAAATGCCAACAGATCCATAAGAAGTCTGGTCAGAAGGAGGAATAAACTATAACCCTACCCTCTCACCTCCAAGCAGTTCTAGAAAAAGAAATCCTTAAAGCATATTTCCCACTCATGGAAGGTCAAAAATATCATCTTTGTATACAAAGTACAGTTTTCAGTCATTCTTCAGTTATGTCTGACTCTTTGTAACTCCATTTGGGATTTTCTTGGCAAAGATACCTGGAGTAGTTTGTCATTTCTTTCTCCACCTTATTTTACAGATGAGGAAACTGAATTGCCCAAGGTCACACAGCTAAGTGTCTGAATTTGAACTTGTCTTCCTGACTCCAGTCCAGCACTATACACAACCTAGTGTATAGCAAGCCAGACATGGAGTCAGGAGAAGTTGGGTGCAAGTCCTTCTGCAACATATTGGCTGTTTGATCCTTGAAAAGTCACTTAAACTCTTAGTAACCTGGACAACTCTATAATATCCTTTGAGGCAGTGAAAGTGCCAATCTGCATTGGTAGAAGTTCCCCAATGATCACTCCCTGAATCAATATTCAAGCACTCTTTTCATGACATCACATTTCAACATCTGGGGTCTAGCCTGCTGGGGATGCATAAGTCTCTCCAAACTATGCTGGCCTTGGGACTAGACATGATCCTTTTCAGGTCTGCACCTGAGGCTTTGTCAGTTGATGGGACATACCATTGCTGACACAGTCATAGTCTTCTAGAGTCTCCACAGCATAAAGAAGCATTGGTGGAGGACCTCAGGGGAGAATTATATAATTAGAATGAAAATAATGAAGGCATTTAAAATGCAATCGAGTTGAATTGTTTAGAAAATGGAAACGAGGAAAACAAATTTAGTTGAGCTGAAGTGATAACAGCTATCTGTTTTCCAACAGCTGAATCATTCCATAAATCAGGCATCTTATCCTGGTCAAAAAGCTATTCTTTGAGTTACTCTCAGAGGCATTTTTAGTTGACAGCAACCATCTTAAAGGGCACCTAGGCAGTGCAGTAGATAGAGTGCAAGGCCTGGAGTCAGGAAGACCTAAGTTCAAATCCAGCCTCAGACACTAACTACTTGTGTGACCCTGGGCAAGCAACTAAATCCTGTTTGTCTCAGTTTCCTCATCTGTGAAATGAGATAGAGAAAGAAAGGGCAAACCACTCTAGTATCTTGGTCAAGAAAATCCCAAATAGGGTCACAATCAGGCACAAATGAAACAACTGAACAACCAAATGATCTTAGAGGATTTCTACGAATAAAAATGCTGAATCATTAAATGTTAGAGCTGAAATGATTTGGAACAACAGCACTCTCATGGTCTCTGGTAGAATCAATATTACATTAGCTTGCTATGTGATACTGTTCAAATTAGTCCCACCTCTCCAAGACTCCATTTTCCCTAGAACATGAAAGCTGGATAAGAAAATACCAATACTTGATGTTTATATAGCATTTTAGGCTTTGTGAAAAGTTTTACAATGCAATAGTATTATCTGATTTGATACAACAGTTTTATAATGTAGGGGCTTTAATTAGCCCTTTCTTACAGTTGAGGTAACTGAGACTCAATGACTTGTCTGGGGTCACAAGCAAAAACATTGTTTGGGGCACGATTTGAAGTCAGGTATTCACAAACTGCAAGTTCAATTTTCTGTCTACTACTATACCACCATATGTCATCAAGAGATAGTCCATAAAGTCCTTTTTTTTTTAGCTCTGAATTCTTTGAAAAAATGAATTCCAAAGAAAGAAAATACAAGTTTGTGATGTGAAAGTAGCAACCACTGATCTTTATACAATCCTTTAAGGTTTACAAAACATTTTACATACATATATCATTTGATCTTCATAACAGCTTTTTGAAGAAGATATTTTAGATGATATTATTCCCTTTTCACAGATGAGGAAACAGAACCTCAGAGACATATTCAGTCTACTCAAACTCTGATGATTTACTCTAAGCATGTATCCACATAAAATGAAATGGAGGATTGAAGAAACATATTTCAAGGAATAATTTTCCCTAGCTCTGCTTGAATCATAATTAGGCAAGCCATTTTAATAATTCAATCACAAGAAACACATTTTATCTGTTATCTAAATATTTCTTAGCCGTTATTTTTAGACTAACTTCCTCCCTACCCTACTCTCTAATAATGGTTACAAAATCTCTAATATGTTTTGCAGTTGCTGGCATAGCCTATATAGGGATATTCTAAAAGGGAACCACTGTGTTTGTGTTTTTCTAGTTAATAAAATAAAGGGAATAAGGTGATAGCTTCTGAATGAGAGATATGTGTAGAGAGATTATCAGACAAGATAAAAGACATAACTCCTGACCTCAGCTACACAAATACGGGTGGCAAACAAAACTAAATAAAACAAAAAACTCTTGGAGAATATTGAGTTGACACAGTTCCTGGTTTCTTTCCTTATCTATCTATGTGTACTCATTTTTTATTAGTTTGTTTTGATGGTTACACAAACCATTTCCATTCAACATATGGACAATCGAATGAAAGAAAAACCACTAGTACAATTCGCCAACTTTTTATGGAAATAAAAATAATAACATTATTATAGCATTTTACAGTTTTCAAAGTACTTCACCCACAACAGTTGTATTAATAAGTAACACAAGTGTGATTGTCTCCACTTTACAGATGAGGCTTAAAGAGTGGGAACATTGTCACCTAAGCAGTAATGTCAGAACTAGAACTCAAACCTGAGTCTTCTCATTGTACTATATTGCTTACATTAATTGTAATTGTAAGGTCTTTCAGTCCCTGATGTGAAATTGTTCATTAAAAGCACAAGGTTGGGAACTGAGCAATTCTCACAATTTAAATCTGTGAATTCCTTGTTCATTGTTAGCATTATCTTAAGATAAAATGATCCAACCTTCTCTAATCTCTTTTAATGATTATCACCTACATAGGAAACATTACTTCCTTTTTCTCACAAACTGTAACAGTTCTCATTTTATTATACTGCCAAATATATATGTAAAATAACATCTGTGTGAAGTCGTTGGTAAAAATTTTCTACCTGTTTTGATCACAAGTTGTCATCTCCAATGTCATCTGACAAGTGTTTGAATGCCTGTTTCAGATTTAGTCTTTGAAACCACAGAATGGGGCTTTTCTCAGATACCAAACAGTAGTCTTGACAGCCAGCAGACAAAGTGTCTATGGAGGCAACATGTTCTTGAAATGTGCTAAAAGTTTAGTGATTAATCTCATCCTTTCCAAATTCCCTTTGCCAATTGGAAGTACTATTGTTCTTTTTTTTTCCCTCCAGTGCAGTCTCATTCTTATGTTGTTATGGACTAACTTTTTTCACCCAATGTGAGTTATTTAGTATGAAACATGAATAATGTAGCAGGCAAGAATTTGACCACCAACCCACCCACAAACAATGTGCCATTTAGTGTTTGTCTACCGGCCAAAATAAGCTTAGGTTTTGTGGACAAACACTGGTGTAACACTAATGTAGTGTGTTAAGCAATCCTAAATGATGATGAGGTTTTAATGCTGGAGGTATAAGGCTCTTTTGAGTAACTTAGCTTAAAACTTGTCTTAACCTCCTAATATATCCTATTTTTTTTTTTAGTGAGGCAATTGGGGTTAAGTGACTTGCCCAGGGTCACACAGCTAGTAAGTGTTAAGTGTCTGAGGCCGGATTTGAACTCAGGTACTCCTGACTCCAGGGCCAGTGCTCTATCCACTGTGACACCTAGCTGCCCAATATAGCCTAGATTTTTTTAAAAATCCAATTCTCACATTCTCTCAATTTTAATGTTTACTCATATTGTAGCATTTTTAGAAAAATGCTATGTAGACTAAATTTGTCCTCAAAAATAATGTGAATTCTGCTATTCTAAATGCCATAATAGGCTAGCAGGTCATTTTGTTTTAATTGTTATATGGGGTAAATTTTCTCAGTTTCATTTTTCTTTTGTACTTATTATTCTAATCAGTATCACAGTTACTTATGTATGTCTTATGTCTTATTAAGTTATATATTCCTTGAGGTCAAGAACCATATTTTTTTTCCATCTTTGTGGCTGTAGTTCTAGCATGATTCCTTGCATAAAGTAGGTTCTTAAAAAGTTTTGGTGAATTGAGTTTGGTTAAAAATGATAAAATGTATGGATTCAGGAGTACCTGAGTTCAAATCCGGCCTCAGACACTTAACACTTACTAGCTGTGTGGCCCTGGGCAAGTCACTTAACCCCAATTGTCTTACTAAAAAAAAAAATTATAAAATGTAATGAAGAAGAAATATCCTATGCACTTATTAGAAAGTCATAGAGGACATATAGAATATGTAAACATTTTTTTTTACAAGTAGGACCCTTTATTTTAATTTGAAGACAATTGGAAATTATCCTCTTTTGACAGTTTTATGGATCTATTCTCTCATTTGAATATGTACTCTTTCCACTAGTGCAGATTGCAAATTATCCCATGCAATTCTTGTCTGTGTTCCTCCATAGATCCTACACTAAGGATTGTCTTATGTGCTCAAAGATTTCTTTTGGTTCTTTTAATATTTCATGACTTCCAGTTCAATATTGAGCCTTTCTGTTATCCCTCATTCCCACTAAATAACTGACTCCCCTTCTTTCCATTCCTATGCATCTTTGAGGAATTCTGTTATCCCACTTCTCATCTACAAATCATTCTAGGATATTTAAATAGATTCTTGCTTATTGGCAAGAATGTATATAAAATAATGTACATACAGTGCAAATGTAGTCTTATTTAAAGGAAAAGTTATGATGGCTGACTATGGCACCCTTCCTGTGTTAGTTCAAAATTCTCATTTTTCAGATAATTTTTTCTCAGTTTCTCTCCCACAGACAAGTTGTCTTTTTCTAGGGTGCCAATTATATACCTCCTTTGATAGATTTCACATGGGTCTGACCAATAGCCATGTAACATATTGGTATTGGTGGATTCCTTTTCACAATTATCACCTATATAGAGAATTACATGGGAAAGTTTGTGGTCACAAATCTTTTACAGTGGAAATTTGGTCAGTTTTTATAGCTCCTATTTTGTTTCTAGACATCAAGAAAAATTGTTTTAAAAAATCCATCTGACAAATTTTATGTAATATTTTTTCTCATTTTGATATTCACAGATGTCATCCACACAGTGGGACCCATAGCCAGGGGTCACATCAATGATTCCCATAAAGAAGATCTCGCGAATTGCTATAAATCTTCTCTGAAGTTGGCAAAAGAAAATAACATCAGATCAATTGTGAGTACAATATATAGAAATTTATCTTTTTCTTATTGTTTATCTGTTACTTGAAAGCAGATTTCATTAAAAATGATATGAACTTCATTCAAAAATTCCAGCAAATTATTTTAAGGATCTTAATAAGTCATTACTACTGGCTTCCTAATCTATTTCCTCACAAAAGTTTCTGTGTCAAATATAACTTTAATAAGTCTGAGTGGTAAGGAATTTCTCTTTCCTTTTTGACAACTTTTGACTAAAGAATATGAAGAAATATTGATTACCAATGATAGGGATAAAAAGAAAAGAATTGGAGAGAAAGTGAGAGCATACATATAACATATATTGTATTTGTATGTAATATATACATATTTGGGTAAATTTTTCCTATCCAGTCTTTCTCATGTAGACATATTAAATAGTTCAGAGGATCATAAAATCATAACTTAAAGCTTAAAGAGATCTTGGAGGCCATTTATTCCAGCCCATTTTACAGATAAGAACAGTGAGGCATGGAAAGGTTATGTGTCTTCCATAAGGTCTCACAAGTAGTATTGGACAGAGGAAGGATTTAAATCCAGGTCTTCTGTTTTCAAGTCTTAGACTCTTTCCTTGTACCATGCTCTTTCTTGGTCCATTTGTTCTGATTCACTTAATGAGAAATCAGTTGAAATTCTGTTTTTAAAATAGTTTCATTCACTGTCTGTGGGTGGAAAACCTCACTCCTCTCATAGTCCAGCAGATTATTAGATTGCTAAGAGTTTGAAAAACACTGAGTGATTTCATGTTTCTTCCTAAGAAGGATCAACAAAAAATAACTATTGCTAGATTGGTTGTTATAAATTCTAAAAGCTGCCTCATGGCGGGGGGGGGGGGGGCGCGAATATATATATATATATTTTTTTTTCCTTAATAACCTAACTATCCACTTTTTTCAAAATAATAGTAGGAAGGGAATATTATGAAAAAAATGAGTATAGAATTCACAAATAAATACAGATGGGGAAGGGAAATGAGTTATTTCACAGAGATTCCAATCTTGATAAAACTAAGAAACAAAAAGATGATTAAATATTTATTTATTTGCTTGGGTTTTTTTTTTTGGGGGGGGGGCGGCAATCAGGGTTATTGACTTGCCCAGGGTTATACAGCTAGTAAGTGTCAAGTGTCTGAGTCAGAATTTGAACACAGCTTCTTGAATCGAGAACTGATGCTTTATCCACTATACCACCTAGCTGCCCCTGGTTAAATACTTAACTTCTTAGTCTCAGATAATTGATTTTAAAAGGTTAATATTACTTGAAAATTCAGAACCAATGTTTTTGTGACTTATATTTTAAGGATTATTGTTCCCTGGCCTTATTCACTAGGGCTAAGCCAGAAGTGTCTGTTGAACTCACAAGTTTCCTGAACACTATACTTTATATATGTCATTTTAGTTACAAGGTGAATTTTCCAAAGTAACCCTGTTATATTTCTCAAGTTCTAGCCTAAAATATGAAAACTTTGTGCAAGCCAACCATGCAGGTCATTTTTACCTTTGAATTATTACTACAAGAAACCTGGATATTCAATTTCACCATCTTTGGCTTTTCCAATTTACTCTTTTCAAAGGGATCAATTTATAAGATTCTCCTCTGTCTAAAGAGAAAAATAAATCCCAGAGAGCTAGAGTTCACATAGAAAAGAGAAATGACTCCAAATGACCAAACCACTGATCCGATGGGTAAATTGGTCCTCTCCAAGAAAACAAACAAAATGAAAAGAGGTGTGTGTACCCCAGAAGTAATTAAGGCATTGTCAATATGGCTATTGACTGAAAAGCAAGAAGCTGAAATACTTGGTAAGATGGAGATATATACAAATCTCCAAGACCGCCTAATGTGGATTTTGGGGCCTTAAGAGAATTAGCTAATGAATTCACTCCACCACTGGCAATTAGTTTTTAAACACCATGAAACGACAAGAGGATATCAGAGAATTGGGACAGGATAAATAGGACTGCTCAGCTTAAAGGGCAAAATGAACAGCCTTGAGTATAAGGCAGAAACCTACCCAAATAATCATTGCTATTGGCATGATATCAACCTTTATGTCATGGATTGTAAATGTTCCAAAAAGATAAGAAGTTGAAGCTTATGACGATTAGCCTCCCATTGAGAGATGTCAGCCATTTCTGACGGGTCTTTGATGTCATAGACTTCACATCCCCTTTAATGCTTTATGGTTAGAAGGAAAGGAGTAAACACAACCCTAATGAACTTTGCAAACAGTGACCAATTACTACCTTTTTCCAAATAGTCAAAAATAGAAAACCACTTACAGAAGTGGGAAATGTGGCAACAATTTATTTTTTATGTGTCTCATGTTTTAGAAAATTTATTAATCTCTGGTTAGGCAATTAAGTGGCACAGTGGATAGAGTTCCAGGCTTAGAGTCAGAAAAACTCATCTTCCTGTATTCAATTCCAGCTGTGTGACCCTAAGAAAGTCACTTAACTCTGTTTGCCTCAATTTCCTCATCTGTAAAATAAATTGAGAAAGGAAATGGCAAATAGCTCCATTGTCTTTGCCAAGAAAACCCCAAATGGAGTCACGAAGAGTTAGACACAACTGAAAGATGACTAAACAGCTTAATCTCTGGCAGTGCAAAAATAAACTATCCACCCCCTCAAGGAACCTACATTCTACTAAAGAATAGTATTCGGAGAAAAAAATCCCACACAATTTGCAGAAGGAGACAGTTCTAACTGGGAGATCTAGAAAGCTTTCCCCTAAGAAATGGTTCCTGAGCTGAAAATTAAAAGAAATGAAGGATACCTAGAGAATTAAGGAGGGAACATGTTTTAGGTATATGCATACCTAAACCTGTACAAAGTTGTGGAGGCAGAAAATGGTATATTGAGTTTGGAGAATAGCAAATGGAACCATTTATTTAGAATATAGCATCAGTGACACGGGCAGAAATGTGCCAAAAGGCTGGAGGTAGGCTGGAGCAAGACCACAAAGTGCTTTATATGGCAATATGAAGAATCTGGATTATATCTCAGGGGCAATAGGGAAACAGTAAGATTAATTATGAGACTTTTGCTTTTGGAAGATTATTTTGACAACCACAAGGGAGATAGATTGGAGAGAGGAGAGGCTAAAAGTGAAAGTCCAATCAGGAGAGTATTGCAGCAGTCCAAGAGAGAGGTGATGAGGCAGGAAGTGAAATTGGGTTCCAAAATCTACAATGAACAGCTGAGACGAATGACTTACAGTGGATGGTGACTGTTGCTTTTATTTAACTGGTCTGAAACAGTGAGTCAAAAATCCCCATTCTTCTTGTATGGCTTTCTACTTGGTGAACAGGATGCTGTGCCGGTTGTTATATATGTAATGATGATAAGATATTTACTCCGTCACTAGCGATTCCTCTGCATCCATTGTCATGTATTTGGTCAATTATTCCTAGTCCCTTAGAAAAGGAAAAATAGGATCATTTTGGCAATATTCATTATTACACCGTGACAAAATTACTTTGTTTTTATGTTGCTTTTATGCTTCAAAATAGATTTAAATATGATGGTAACTTGGAAGAAAAGAAAGACAATTATTGGCCTTGGGTTCAGGGCATTTGGATTCAAGTTCTCTTCTTCTTCATTGAACAAGTGATTCCATTTCTCTGACTCTGTTTCCTCTTTTATACACTGGTAATAGTAACATTCTTGTCATGGTTATGAGTTTAGTTCCTTGTAAACTTTAATATATTATGTTAATTTAAGTTATAATTAATAATATTATTTCATGATATCCTTCTGCAAGCACTAAGGTCTAGAAAAGCAGCATGGTATAAGGGAAAAACACTGGGACTGGGATTCTGAAGTCCTGAGTTTGGGCTCTGGAACATGGTAGCTTTATTACTTTAGGCAAATCACTACATTTTCCTGGTCCTCAGGGTTTTTTGTTTGTTTTTTGTTTTTTTGTTTTGTTTTGTTTTGGGGGGGGGGGCAATGAGGCTTAAGTGACTTGCCCAGGGTAACAAAGCTAGTAAATGTCAAGTGTCTGAGGCTGGACTTGAACTTAGGTCCTCCTGAATCCAGGGCTGGTACTTTATCTGCTACACCACCTAGCTGCCTCAGGTTCTCAATTTTTCAATTTGTGATGGGGTAGAATTAGATGATACCTATGACCCCTTCCAGCTCTACTATCCTTTGCTTTTATTTTATTTTATTTGGGGGTGGGGCAGGGCAATGACTTTTAAGTGACTTGCCCAGGGTCACACAGCTAGTAAGTGTGAAGTGTCTGAGGCAGGATTTGAACTCAGATCCTCTTGAGTCCAGGACTGGTGCTTTATCCACTGCATCACCTAGCTGACCCTGTGCTTTTATTCTATTTTTATTTTATTTTTAATTTAATTTTTTTTTTGCGGGGCAATTGGGGTTAAGTGACTTGCCCAGGGTCACACAGCTAGTAAGTGTCAAGTGTCTGAGGCAAGATTTTAACTCAGGTACTCCTGAATCCAAGGCTGGTGCTTTATCCACTGTGCCACCTAGCTGCCCCCCTGTGTTTTTATTTTAATATTACATTGAGCTATTTTTTTTTTCTTTTCTAAGACATTCCTATATCATTCCCTTTGTTCCACCAGTGGAGTAAATAACTTTTGATTTCCTTTTTATATTCTACTTTGTTTTTCCGTTTGTTTTAAGTGAAGCATATATTTGATTTTAAAGATTGTAAGAGAAGCAACGTGATATAATGAATAAAGTACAGGGTTCAAATCTCACTTATGACATTTATTGCCTCTGTGTGACCCTATGAAAGTTACTTTCCCTCTATGAGATGTAATTGCCCTCTGTCATATCTCAAATAAGATAATATTTATAGATTGCTCTGCAGACTTTAAAGTGCTTAAACATGCTATCTATCATCATCATCACCACCACCATCATCATAATTACTTTATAATATTGTTAGGCTCACATGAGATAAGGCATGTAAAGGAATTTTTTCAAGTATTACATAAGTGCCAAATGTGAACATCTTAAGAAGCAAGTTAGAAAATTCATCAACTGATTTATTTGTCTAATTAAATAATTAATTTGCCAATATAGAACCCGGGATTTACAGAATGGACATTCATATGCAGTTAAACTATTTATAATCTCACCAGAATTTGTGTATACCCATAATAGCGTTGTTCATTTGTACACACAAATCTAAAAGGTAATTTGTTCAACAAATATTTGTTGTAACTGTACTATATGCAAGACACTGTGCTTAGTACTTCGGCTGACATTAAGACAACTATTGTCCCTCCCTTCAAGGAATTTATATTTTCGGTGCAAGTGATGGTGCTGGTAAACCAGCATAAAAATAAATGTAAGTACCCTAAAGGAGGTCAGAACTGTCATCAAGATAGGCAGATCAGGGGAGGAATGCTTTATGGAGGAAGCATTCTACGATTTTGATACAAAGTGATCCAGGAAGCAGAGGGGACAAGCAAAGAAAGAGGACATTGTACATGGATTGGGATTGCATGATACAGTGCAAAGAGCTTGCTTTGGGAGTCAGAGGACCTGGGTTCAAAGTCTACTTTTGATATCCCAATATTATTTTTTTTCAGAAGGTTAGAGGGTAGAGCAGTGGTGTCAAACCCAAATAGAAATGGGGCCTCTGAGCCATGCCTAAGGATGCAACAGGCCACATGTTCACTTAAAGAACCACATATTAAGATTATGTCCAATGGTATTTTTATTTGTTTTGTTATATTTAAATTATAAAACTACATTTAGATCTGGTTCAGGCTTCTCTAGGAAGTGCTGCAACCTGCATTTTTGACACATCTGGAGTAGGGTATTTCATTATTATGAATAAGGAAAAAAAATAGAATATAGTCTGTCTCTCTAGGATCCTCTAAACTAAAACTTGGAATGTGAAAATTAAGGGTTTTTCTTTTTTTTCATCAAAGTTAGGATGAAGAAGATGTAATATTTTATTTATATTAAGTATAACTTTAAGCACATAGAATCTATACTTCATATATGAGCCTCTGGTTGCTCTTCTGTAAAATAAAAAGATTAGGCTACATGATTTTTTTTTTTTTTTGGTGAGGCAATTGGGGTTAAGTGACTTGCCCAGGGTCACATAGCTAGTAAGTGTCAAGGGTCTGAGGCCATATTTGAACTCAGGTACTCCTGAATCCAGGGACAGTGCTCTATCTACAGCGCCACGTACCTGCCTCTAGGCTACATGATTTTTAAGGCCCTTTTCAGCTTTAAAATCTTGTGATCCTTTAATACTATTTACATTGTCTTCATGTGTTTTTAGGTAGACTGTAGAATATATGTGTTTGCACATGATAATTTCTGTATAGGAGCTGAGCTAAGGGATTTTACATATAAAAAAATCTTTACAAATCCTTACAGGACAGATTAATGTGTCATCTATATAAATATGAGAAAATGACATACATTCGACCCACCAAGTCAGACTATGGACTTGTAGTTTATACTGGAAAGATTAGGGTACCTGGAACTTTTGTAACATCTTAGGGCCTCAGTGCATTGGTGGAAATTGCAATTTATATTGAATTGTTTTGCTAAAGTATAGGTGTTCATTTGAAGGCATAGTCAAGTGAATCTTATTTTCTTATACACATTCCCTACAGAGCATGTTGCCATAGCAATGTGTCCTCAGCCTAAAATTCTTAAATGCTGCTTTTATTTCATTATCTGAATCTCCATTACGAGGCACATCAATCAACAGACTCACTTGTCTGAGCCTTCCTAAATCCTCTAACCTTCACCTTTTAATTTATTTCTTCTTCTCTGACTAACATCATAACTATTTTCCTTCAAAATGCTATACTCTTCATTTTTGAGGGCCACATTGGAATCATGACATGATTCTATTTCCAATCATCTACTGCCTACCCACATTTTGTCATGCTTTTATCTACGATGAGTTGGAAGGGTTTATGTGAAGACTTAGACAATAATCACAAAAAAATGAGAAGGTATCGCTTGTGATCTGTCTCAGTGAAGAGAGTACCTAAATTCATAACAGAGTCATCCAAATAACATCCATATGCTTAATTCTTCAGAGTCCTAAGCCTGACATCAGTGCTCTGAGACTGCTATGGGTATGCCATAACCAGATAAAATCTGTCTTCCTTCCTACCTTCCTTCTTTTTTTTTTTTTTTTTTGTTTTTTTTTTTTAGTGAGGCAATTGGGGTTAAGTGACTTGCCCAGGGTCACACAGCTAGTAAGTGTTAAGTGTCTGAGGCCGGATTTGAACTCAGGTACTCCTGAATCCAGGGCCGGTGCTCTATCCACTGCGCCATCTAGCTGCCCCTTCCTACTTTCCTTCTTGACCTCTTTTTTACCTTCTTTCTCGCCTCCTTTTCTTTGCTCCCTTCCTTCCCCTCCCCTCCCCTTCCCTTCCCTTCCTTCTTTCTTTCCTTCCTTTTTTCTTTGTTTTATTGATATGTTTTGTTTTGACATTACAAACTTTTAAAGATTGCAACCCTGCCCTTCCCCCCAGGGCTTTTGTGACACAGTAAAACAATTAAGCAAAATTAACAATACAATGTGCCCATCTAAAAATATATGCAACATTCCACATCTGTAGCAAGTCCACCTCTCTCTCTTTAAAATGAAAAATCAAAAAACAAAAAACAAAAATATATTTTCTGTCCCCCAATACCCAAATTATTGTTTTACTCTCATGACTAATTTATTCTTATCCATGTACATCAAATGAAAGTTCCTTGAGGACAGGGACTAATTTTATCTTCATGTTCTCAGTGCCTTGCATAAATTAAGATGTATTAAGTGTTTTTGAAATGGATTGTTGGATTTATTGACTAGCATATCAGTCTGAACACAAGACTGTTCTCAACATATGAATAGGTTATGGGCATTCATCAAATATTTCATCTTAGAGAATTAGTACAGAAAGACTGGTAGATTACTAGAGCATATATTAGGTGAGAAATTCAAAACAAGTAATGCAAGGACATGTATATATTTTGAATGCCTGCCACAGAATTGTTTTGATTTCCTTATTCTGATAAATAATTTGAAATACTTTTCCTTACCAAAATATAGCTTGAATTTGAAATTTAGGAACCATACCTGATTAACTTGTATCCTATTGAATTATCCAATTAAAAGTGCATACTATAAGTGCTCATGATAAAGTATATGATATTATTAGAATGCAGAAAAGTGCGTTTCTCTTAGTAAGTGCTTAATAAATGTCTATTGATTTTGTTTTTTGTTTTTTGTTTTTTTGGGGTGAGGCAATTGGGGTTAAGTGACTTGCCCAGGGTCACACAGCTAGTATGTGTCAAGTGTCTGAGGCTGGATTTGAACTCAGGTCTTCCTGACTCCAGGGCCAGTGCTCTATCCACTGCGCCACCTAGCTGCCCCAATGTCTATTGATTTTAAGTGGAAAAATGTGGAGAATGCTTAACGATGAAAAAAAAATTTACCTCTATGCTTCCATGTAGAGAACTATGGGTGTGAGATATAGCATATACTATCAGATTAGGTTGTATTATTGATTATATTTTTAAAAACTGCTCTTTCCCCTCACTTTCTTTTAAAGAATTATTTGTTACAAAAAAATTTCTCCCTGGCTAAAAAGTGGAGAAGAAATAGAAATAGAAATTAAAGTGATAGAAAAGCATAAGACATTCATAAAAATTTAAAGTAATAAAATATCTCAGATAAAGTTGTTTCCCAGGTCTTAAAAATGATCTTTAATGATGACACAAAAGTCAAAGCTATTTGATCAAGCAATGATGGTTATTCATAACAGTATATATCTAGCTAGAAGAAGTTTTTAAAAAGCTGCTTCCTGGTAATGGATGCAATTTGAAAAATTCTTTTTGAATTTTGTTTAAGATACTGGTATCTCTTCAAAAATATGTTTCTATCAAAGATTGAGGAAGTAGCTATTTTACCCATTCATTATTCAATCAAAATTATATGCCAGTGCAGAAAAAAAGACAAATCATTTCTTTGAGGATGTTTTGAAATATTTTGATTAGTGTTCACATTGCTGACAGTTCAACTAATTTCAACAAACATTTATTAATCCCCTTTTATATCCAGATGATTGGAGAAAGTATAAAGTTTACATATGACTGCCTTATGGAGTTTATAATTGAGGAGGGCAATAAGCCACATAGCTAGTTATCACATCATAATACATGAGAAATGCTTTGGTGATCAAAGCCCTATTTGAGTTGTATCACTAGTAGAGAGAAATTTGACTGAAGAATCAGGGAAACCTTGATTTCAGCCTGATTTTTACTCATTCCAACTTGAAGAGCATTTTCAGGTCCATAGTGGTGGAGGGAATTTTCTTTCTGGGAGTTCCTCGAATCAATGAGAGCTCCTCTAATGACCATGATTAAGCCATTTAATCATGATCCTCAACAACCTCATCTGTAAAATTTGATTTGTAATCTCTTGCACAGGATTGTTATGGGAAGACAGCATCCCTTCAAAAGAGAAAGCCTCTTGAGGGCAGGACTATCTTTTCTTTGGATACCCAGGGATTTATAGATTATTAATAAGTGTTTACTTATTGAATAAAAGTATTTTTATAATGACATTAGTGTTTTGAGGAAATTGTTGATACAAAACATGGACTACAGTATTCCCAGAACTGCTATTAGGCTTGAATAACTATCTTACTTGGGGATCTATTTAGCATAGTAATATCTCAGTGTATTTATTGATGTTGGTAAAGTGTGGGCTGCAAATGTAAAATATAGCTAATGTTCAGATTTGCACAGTGACCCTATGACCCCCAAAACAAAATATTCTTTAGTTCTTATTCAATCATGTTCAACTCTTCATGACCCCATTTGGAGTTTTCTTGGCAAAGATACTAGAATGAGTTGCCATTTCCGTCTCCAGCTCATTTTATGGATGAAGAAATGGAGTTAAGTGACTTGCCCAGAGTCATACACCTAGTAAGTATCTAAGGCTAGGTCTGAACTCAGGAAGATGAATCTTCCTAACTCTAATCCTGTTACTCTATCCACGGAGCCACTCAGCTACCCCATTCGTTAGCACCTATGGGCATTATACATAACACTAGCTATTTGGAATGTGCAGGCCAAAGTTACATAGAACTAACTCATTGAAAAGTATTAGATCACGAAAACAACAACAAACATTTTCATTAATAAAGAAATTTTTTAAAAAAGATTTAAAAGTTCTTGCTTTTTCTTCCTCATTTGTGGGAAAGGATCCTCCCTATACAGCCAAGCCATATCTTGTTTGTTTCTTTGATAGGCACAGAAGCCTATAAAAATGTGCCAATGGTAAAATATTTATCAGAGTATATTATAGAGTTTCATGACCTTTCAAAACACTAAAAGATGTGGCTTCTATTAATAGAGCCCTAGGTAATTAACCCAATCCACTGTATTGGTTCTCCTTGTTTTCTTTGATCTCTGATTATTGAATTAAAAAAGTACTATAAAATCATCATACGATCTAGCACATTAATAGAGCCGGAAAATGGTTGACCAGTCCTTATGGATACACATCCATAAAGACAGTACAATATGATAAATGATCTATAAAAGCCAAGGTAATGGATATTCCTGAATGGTATATTGTACTGGTCAGTCTTTTGACATTGACATAACTGTCAATTTCAGAAAGCTTTAAAATGAATATATGGAGGAAAAAAACAACATAAAAGCTTTTACCTGTACAATGATAAAGTAACAACATTTGGGGACTAGGATAAGAAGCAATGAATGCATTTATATTTGAGGATGGTGAGCTTCCCCAGCTCACCAGACACCCCAGAATCTTTGGGAAAACCTCAACACTATGCACTGTTTAACCAACTTGGTCCCACAATAAGGGTGGGTCTGTATATTATCTTACAAAATAGCATTATTCATTTCAACTATTTAAAGATGCTATTTGTGTGCCAGAGTGTTTATGACACAGTAAGTCTGAGCTCTGTTTTTACTAGATCTTCAAAGCAAATGGAATTAGACTTCAACAGTTCCCAAAGGCTCAGTCATGGAGTGCATATTAAAATGTGATTTTTCAAATTCTTGTGTCATAGAACACTGTATTTTGAAAGTTCTTATGTAACTTTTGATAGTTAATAAATACTTATATTCATCCCTGCTCCATGGGATAGTTGAATCTGCCCAGTTTTTCATTTCAGTGTGAACTATTTGTATTGAAGAACTTTTCAAAAGAAAAAAAATAGATATAGATATGTGTATGTATATTATCCATATATATCTATATCTAAGAGAAAAGGAGAAAATAAAACATGGTGTCATCACATTTTAGCCCACTACTAGAGACCCTCAGAAACAAAAAATAGTGTTTATTGAGAGTTAAAAATTAGGAACTCAACACATTATGCTTATGTAGAGTAGTAGGTCCTTATATGTCTTATTTTTGTTTTTATGGATGTGTGTCCACAGCCAATAATTATAGATTCTAAAAAGTAACTGGGATACACATCAATAAGTAAATCAATCAGCAATCATTTACTAAGTGCCTACCACGTGGCAGTCACATCCCAGAATTTAGACTTTTTCCTTTATTTACCATTGTTATTGTGATCATAACCATCATAGGATTATACACTTAGATCTTAAACAGACCTAAGAAATTATCTAATACAGAGATTCTTTTTTTTTCTTTTTTCAAAGACTATCAGGGTTAAGTGACTTGCCCAGGGTCCCCCAACAAGTGTGTGAGGATGGATTTGAACTCAGGTCCTCTTGACTCCACAACTAGTTCTCTATCCACTGTGTCACCTAGCTGCCCCCTAGAGATTTTTGACCTTATTGTGCCATTGACCCCTTAGGCAGTCTTGTGAATTCTACGAAGCTTTTTAAAAGAATAATGTTTTTAAGTGCATAGAATAATAATAAAAAGGGTCACAAAGTATACCAGTTTTATTGAAATAAAGAGGCATTTTTTTTCTCATCCAGTTTTACATACCCCTTGAAATCTGTCCATGTACCCCTTCACCAGGTTAAGGTCCTCTTGTCTAATCTAACCCACTCATTTTATAGATGAGGATGTTAAATATCAGATCAGCTGAGTGATTTGCCCAAGGTTACTCTGGTAGCAACAGAGCTAATATTTGAAATCAGGTCTTCTACCTCCAACACCAGCACTTCTATATGAATAAGACTAACCCAAAGGGCTCAGATCACCTTTCCAGAATTTATTTTTAACAAATGTTGATGCATGCTTCTCTTGCATAAAACCTCCACTTGGGAATTCTCAAAATTCTCTCTTCCCCCAAGTTATGCTTATTCCAGAATGCTAAACAAATGTAACGTGGCAGCGGGTTTTGAATAAAATTAACTGACAACCAATATTTTAGGTAAAATCTCATTTATTTTAAGAAAATGGATGGTTAGTAGGCTCAAGACTATTGTGGTTGATGTCTACAGCAAATTCACTAACCAATATTTGTTTGATAATAAAAGATTACTACAAAGATACTTCATTTACTTTTTTTTGTTTGTTTTTGTTTTTTCTTCTTTTACTTTTAAGACTAACTCCTTTAAAAATTTTCCAATTTCTCTAATCTAGCTAGTTCATTTGGAAACATGTTTTTGTAGGTCCACAAAAGAATTATTTCAAAAGACTCTAAATTTTTAGAGAACTCATTTTTCAAAACAAAGTAGGAAGAACTAAATTCTTCTATTTCTTATTTTGTAACTTGTCATGATATGGGTTTATAGTACAGCTCCATCACACCCTAGGAAAGTCCAGTTTGGTCATCATGAAATGAGACTACCACTAAAAAAAGTGATCTCTCCTTCCTCATATTTCTCCAGAGCACTATGCCTGGTCTCACCCTTTTCCCATTATTCTCTACCGTGTTCTGTAATTATGGCTATACCTTTTTCACCTACATAATTGATTGCAAGCTTCTTGAGGGCAAAGATTGTGCCATGTTTCATTTCCAGATCCCCAGCAATTTGAATAAATGAAAAGGCATTTTTTTTTCTTGTGGGGTAATGGAGGTTAAGTTATTGGGCCAGGGTCACACAGCTAGTAAGTGTCAAGTGTCTGAGGCCAGATTTGAACTCAGGTACTCCTGAATCCAGCGCCCGTGCTTTATCCACTGTGCCACCTAGCTGCCCCCGAAAAGGCATTTATTAAGCCCTCGATATGTGCCAAACACTAAATTTGCCAACCTCCTACACACTGGCTATTCAATTCCTAAAGTGAGGCATTTCCTGTACCCAAGGAGCTTAAAACCCAACAGAGGGAGACAATCTATTTCAAGTGGCAGCACAGCAATAACAGTAGATAGGACTGAAAGTGACCAGAGCTAAAATGAAAATAAATGGTCTGAGGATCTCAGAGCTCAGTGATCTACCTCCTCTCCAGCATGACCTCTAGGGCTCTGATTTGGAGGATGGAGCAACAGCAGCAGGGCTGAACTTTCAGTATCCATGTTACCTTCTCTTGGTGCAGGAACAGAGCCCCTTTCTTATATAATTCCACAGAAGGACATTCTTTGTGCCAGAAATGTTGCCAAGAAGGAAGTGTAGCAAAGAGATGGAACCAGTAGTCTATATAATTCCTCAAGATTTTAGTCATTCAGAATTCATTTTTCTAGTGGATGTGGGAAAATGTTGCTTTTGCTGCTATTCAATTGTTGTCTGATTGCTTTAGTGAAGACATATATTGTGAGGAAGAGAGGAAATAAGGTAAGAGTTCTGCTAAGGAATTTTCAGTTGGAAAAAGGTCTGTGGCTCTGTTTTTTTTTTTCTTCCTAGATTTAGTTCAACATTTATCTCATTTGCATTATTAACCTTCTGAAGAAGAGTACATTAGCAATATTAAAATTATAGTATTATTTCTTCTTTTGTATTAACTTCACAACAGAGCTTCGTAACTGCAAATTAACATTTTTCACTCATCAATGTGACAGCCACAGATACTTGAATTTTTGTCTTCAATTGAATATACTTCTCCCAACTTTGATTTTTAGGAATTTTCACATTGCTAAATTAATAATGTTCCCATGTCCTTTTGTTTCATTTTATGAAAGTGCATAAAGATCTTCCATATTAACATTCAGTACTTTGACAGATTTGTAATTTCATTACAACCCATCAATGTCTGCTTATTCTGTTCAGTTCTTGTTCATATCTGCTCATATAACTTTCACAGGGGAGCTGTGTGTTAGAGGGCCTTCCTATGAATTTCTTTCATATGGAATCCATTTCATAGATGCCATGAGAGTACAGAGTCTATTCATTGGTTTTCTACCCGTCTACTTATGTGGCTGGTCTAAATTTGTGTCTGGTCATATGTCTTTCTGATAATATCCCCAAGACCACTTTTGCATAGTTGTTGGCCCAACAATCACTATTTCTGCAAGCATCTCTTGGTTACTCATTTTTGTTTGAAGTAACCTTATCTCTTCTGGTAGACAGATTATAAAGATTTTTTAAATGATATATTTTAACATATTTATTTAACTTGTTAATGTCATTTTATTTGTTGAGTCTGTAGTAATCATTATTTATATCAATGCTTTAAAAAAAAAAACATTTTCCAAAAAAACAACAAAAAGCCTTAGTATTGATGTAGCCAGCATACATGGCCACCAATATATCATTCATTCATTGATTAAAGTTTCCATAAGGCAAGTAACATCAGCCCAAGTGGGTTGATATATATTAAATATAGTCCTTAACTATGAAATTACAGTGTTTGGATTTTTCTCAAAACTAGGGATGATTGATTTCCATGCGCTCAAGTCACTTGGTTTAAAGGGGCTATATTTTCTGTCTTGAATTGGTGCTCCTTTTTTGGTATGTTCTATAGTTTCCTGCAGGGGGAGCAGTTTCTGCTGATCTGATTCTAAACTTGGATCATCTCTAGTAGAAAGAGCCATCTTGAGGACTCTCTCCATATGTGACAATTTCCCCCATATTATAACAATGATAATAGCAAAAATAAAATCCTTAGTCGTATGAACTATGGATGTGGTATTAAAAGGTATTTCAATTGCAGGCATAAAATTTCTACTTATATTAAACGTATTTTCCCAAAGATTCACACTTATACTATTATACAAAAACTTTTTGCTGCCTGAATGAGGAAAAAACCAATAATGTTATGAAGGACCATTGAGTAAACTATTCCTCTTAAGTCGGGACGTTATGCTGTCCCAATACATTCCGATGAGAAAAATCAAAGGAATAGTAGAATATTCGAGCATCTTGCCCTTTAAACTACTGTAACGATTGGAATGGCATCACCTGCCGGAGACTTACTGTAGAAGAGTTCCGCCCATGAAGCGAAGGTCTTTGAGGGCAAGACCAGGAGTCTTTTCTTTGGCATCAGGAAGTGACGCGGGCTAGTGGGAGGAGGAAGGAAGAGACTGGCGCTCGCTCTGACGCTCTTTCCTGGGGACTCTGGTGGAGAAGGGAGCTAGAAATGTGCTCTTCCTTTAATAGATAGGAATGAGGCCTTTCTCTCTCTCTTTACCAAATTCTTATTCTCCTTAATAAATGCTTAAAAGCCTAACTCTTGCTAAAGCTTATAATTTATTGGCGACCACTCATTAGATATTTTAGATAGACTAGCTAGAATTTTAACCCTTAACAATGTATTATGTACCTTCTATGTAGAGATCATTGAGCTAGATTCTTTATGAACTACCAAGTTTGGATAAATTTAAGTCACTGCACTCATTGTGGGTATTGGACAGAAGCACCCATAAATGTAATATTTGATATCTTAATAATAACATTAGAGAAATGCAGCCCAAATTGCTGTTTGTGATCTGAGGTCATTACTACTAGAGGCATGAGTCAACACTTCACAGGAGTTGGCATTTCCATTGCTATTTTACAAGATGGATAAGAATTTAATAGGTAAAAAGGGAGGGATAATATTTCAGGCAGAAGGAAAAGAATGGAGGAAGGAAAGTACAGAGCATATACAGAGGGCATCGAATAATCAAGTTGTTCTGATACATGGAGCATATAAAAAAGGAATGGGGGTAGCTAGGTGGTACAGTGGATAAAGCACTGGCCTTGTATTCAGGAGGACCTGAGTTCAAATCCGGCCTCAGACACTTGACACTTACCAGTTGTGTGATCCTGGGCAAGTCACTTAACCCTCATTGCCCGCCCAAAAAAAAAAAAAAAAGGAATAGAATGAAATAAGATTGGAAAACTAAGGCAGCACTAGATTATGGAGAGCCTTGAATACCAGGCAAAAGAGTAATCATTTTATTTAAACTTTACTTAGTAGGCAAAAAGGAACTACTGCAAATTCTTGAATAGAAGAGTCACATGACCACAGTGGTGCATGTCTATGAAAGTTAGCTCAATGTAAAGGATGAATTGAATGGAGGAGAGAGCAAGGACAGAGAAACCTACTAGGAGGTCATTATTAGTATGTGGAAATGATAATCTACACCAGAGCAGTGACAATGGTAATAGAGAAGGGGAGATGAATGAAAGAGATATGGCTGAGATAAAAATGACAGGAGTTAGTAATTCATTTGATGTGAGGAATGAGGAGGAGGGAAGAGTCACAGAGAAGTTGAGCAGAGGAGACAGAGTGAATGGTGGTATTCCTGACAGTGGAAGAGAGTTCAGAAATAGGAGCAAGTTGAAGGGGGGAGATAATAACCTCATCTCAACACAGGCACATCTCATTGTTATAAGTAGCCCAGAGAAATGTTCCATAAATTCAATATAATATAATAGTTACTATAAGACAGAGGAAGAAATAAACATCTAAACTATGTGATTCGGTGTTTGTTTTATCACGTGATTTATAATATTTCGGCATTCTTAGATAAATAATTGACTCAAGAAACAATCTCAAAATATGGCATTAGCTGAACTAGTGTGGAGTTTTGTTTTGATTTTCCACATGTAACAATATAGTGCATTGTTAAAGATTCTGACATCTTCCATCAACATTCTCCCATTGTCTTAGCAAAGAAAATACTTTCAATCTAATTCCTATGACAGGTGAAGGCAATGTTATATTGGAAATGTCTGTGCTTTATTTTCATTATAGAAAATGTCAAGGATTTAGTTGGAGGACAAGGCGTTTTCATTTTTATTGGTTCTGCTCACAGAATCTTTAGTGACTTGCAGCCTTAGGAAGTTTAATAAGGTTGGTTTAAATGAGAGCTCAATTGAACAATTTAATAAATGTTTATTAAATGCCTACTATGTGTAAGGCATCTTAGGCACTGGGGATAAGTATGAGGATGAAAAGCAATATAGTTCCATACTTCAAGGAGCTTAGAGTACAATGGAGGGATAATACGTATCTACAAATAATTATGATTCTAAGGAAAATGTGGTGGTGCAAAGGAAACGTGAAAAATGTGTTCTATGAAGGGAGGAAGAGAGGGAGAAAAAGATCACTTTCATCTAGTAAGATCAGGGAAAGCTTAGTATGAATAATTGTCATCTCTATCACATTATAAAGCCTATAAAACATTTTTACATAAATCATTTCATTTGATCCTCACTAGAACCACATGAGGTAGGTTATATGCATTATTATCCCCATTGAAAAAATGAGTCTTAAAGAGAAGAGGTTAAGTTCACATATCAAAGTGACTCCGGCTGGTCTAGTGGTTTAGAATAGGAAGTGAAATAAAATGAGACATTTATAAACAACATAATATTTAATAAAAGAAATTTAATAGTCATTTACTTAACAGTAATGTAGAAAGGATATTCAGCAAGGACCCAGCATTGATTCATCCAGATGCAAGTCCCCTTGCTCCATAGAGAAGCACATGCTTGGTCAGCAGCAGGAGTTACCAATTCTGTTGGGCTATGGGTTTTATATACCTTAGTTAACCTCAAAGCTATGTCAATGGTCAATTGGATCATTGGACCAATTAAATCTCAAAGATTCTTTGGGGAGAAAAAAACAATTAACCTACTTTACGTGAAGTAGATATTCTCCATACTCATGGTCATGTTGATAGTGAAAGCCCTAGGTGTTATTCTAACAGGGGTTACTCTGTGCTGTGCTCATTCCTGCTGTTCCCAAACAAAAAAGAGTAGTCAGACACTTCATAAATGACCTTTTCTGACCTCTAGGACTGGCTTGGGGATAAGACTTCTTTTTCCAGTTTCCTCCAGTTACTTCTACTTTTGTATCTCTCTCACTCCTAAGACTGGAAATACCTGCCAAATTAGAAATTATAATATAGGTTGCAGGTCCCAGGCTCCAATTTAAGACTCTCTGTCTTTTGAAAAGAGGCTATTGGGTTGTTTTAAGAAGTAAAATAAAATAAAGCTTACCTCAATGTTGCCTCTATATGACTTTTCTATGTAATAATCACCAATGCCAGAGAAAAGAGGGTCACAGAATTTGTACCTTGATTAGTTTCATCGCCTTGAGCCTGTATTATTGCATGTTCTGCATGCATTTATAATTTTACGATGATTCACAATGAAATGCACTTGTCTGAGATCACCAATGTAAAAATATTTAGGATTAAAAGATTTAAAAAACCACATAGGTAAAACACAACCAGAAAACAGATCATACAGATTTGCTTGGCATAGCATGCAGGTAGGTGAAAGGAGAGGGAATTGAGGAAGGAATGGGTGCTGGGCTTCCCCAGGGCTCCATAAAAAACAGCCTGTATCCCTTTGTGCCAAAGGCTGGTGGCCAAGTCTTTATACTAACTTCATAATGCCAAATGCTAGCACCATTTCAGCTTTTCAGCACTGCCCCAATCCGTAGGGTTCTATCTCCTCCTCTTCAGCTTCACCATATCCCTCAAACTCCTGGCCAATCTAATTAACTCTCCAGTTTTATAGTCTTGGACTAGGAAGCTCAGCTCAAACAGCAAGTCCTTGAGAACTTAGATAAGTGTGCTCCAACTCCTTCTAGCATGGCACAAATATGGACCTAACCTAGAGAGCATATTCCACTAGGAGGTTTCAGAAGCAGCATTGATATTCAAGTCTTCCTGACTCCAGGGTCGACCATTCTATCCATTTCATTAAACTACCTCTTCAGCCATGGAAGGGGGCACCTTAGCATGCCATCTTGAATGAAAATATGCATTAAAAGAAAAAGAGAGGGGCAACTAAGTGTTGCAGTGGATAGAGCACCGGCCCTGGATTCAGGAGAACCTTAGTTCAAATCTGGCCTCCGACCCTTGACACTTACTAGCTAGTGTGACAAGGCAAGTCGCTTAACCCCAATTGCCTCACAAAAAAAAAAAAAGAAAGAAAGAAAGAGAAAAAAGAAAAAGAGAGGGAAGAAAGAGAATTCCAGGCATGGGTAAAGTCAGCACAAATGCACAGAAATGAGGGAGAAAAATAAAAAAGTCAAGAGCTGAAAACAGATAGGAATTGAGTTGAGTGGTAATCCAGGGTATATGAAGAATAGTAGAAGAGAATAAAACTAGAAAGTGAAATTGCAGCCAGATTATGGAAGGACATTGAGAGAATGAATGAATGAAAAAAAATATTTATTAAGAACTTGCTCTATTTCAAGCACTATGCTCAGTGCTAATACAAATATGAGCAAGCAAAACAGCCCCTCAAGGACTTTATATGTTTTGTTTTGTTTTGTTTGTTAGTGAGGCAATGGGGGTTAAGTGACTTGACCAAGGTCACACAGCTAGTAAGTGTTAAGTGTCTGAGGCCGGATTTGAACTCAGGTACTCCTGACTCCAGGGCTGGTGCTCTATCCACTGCACCACCTAGCTGCCGTGGGACCTTATATATTAAAGTAGGAAGGGAACACATATATGAGAGATAGAGTTGGGATGTGGAGAGCCCAAAGCAATAATGTGAAAATGATTGGGAAATAATATTTGGGGAGGTGGTTCTGGGCAACATGAGGTGAGAGTTCACCTATTAGTCTTGGTTTAGAAATAACTGGGGGGGGTGTATTTATATATTTAGGCATCTAGATATTTAGAGAAGACTAGCACCTCTGGTTGATAGCTTGTTGAACTCTTTTCAGGGCTGCTCACCCACCTGTTCACCTATGTTCATCTATCACCTACTTCTCACCCATAGCTCCAAAAATCTGTAGCATGCACAGTGGCCACACTCCACTGAAACCATGTTGGCAGACAGGCTAATCCAGGTTATGGTAACCAGCAAGCCTTGAAACCCTTGATGAGTTAGGGGGATGTCTACCCCAGGCATAAGAGGACTTCTCCCAGAGGAATGGAAAGATGAGAATAATCCGTTCCAACAGCCATAAAGGCAATTGAAGCGGTCACTATGGAGCACTTAGAAGTTAGCCAGACATCAAAGATGCCAAGGAATTCCACTGCATCCTGGGCCATCTCCAGTCATCTTGAATTTTGTCTTTTTTTTTTTTTTTTAAGTGAGGCAATTGGGGTTAAGTGACTTGCCCAGGGTCACACAGCTAGTAAGTGTTAAGTGTCTGAGGCCGGATTTGAACTCAGGTACTCCTGAATCCAGGGCCAGTGCTTTATCTACTGCACCACCTAGCCGCCCCGAATTTTGTCTTGACACAGGATTTCAATGACTCTGGAAGAGAGTGAAGCTGAGGACTTGGTGCAACTCTGCCTCCTTTAAATCCAATTCATGTGTGAATCAAAACATCACCCCATGATGCCAGTAGTCCTCTTTAAACAAATGTGTGTGTGTGGGGGGGGGGATTGGTTTAAGAGAAAGAATGCTAAATTTTGGGTCAGAGCATCTACCTTCCCCCCTAACAAACATCAATGTACTTAGCATGTACAAAAAACACTGATTGATGATGATAATACAAAAATTAAAATAAAAGTCATTACATTTCAAAGAGTTTATACTCATACATATAAACATAATACAAAATATATGTGAAATCATTTCAAAGGGGCAAAAGTTATAACACCAAGAGCAGCAGGAAAGACCTCACATAGGAGGTGGCACCTGAACCAGGCTAAGATGTTACAAAGTTGGAGAGTGGAGGAAATGCATTCCAGACCATGCAGAAACAGCTTTAAACAGGCACGATGGTGGGAGATAGAAACTCTCATATAGGGAACTGCTTGTTAGCTAATTTGAATGGGGGAGAGTATATGAAGGGGAGTCATTTTTATTTGTACTGCTTAGATTAGCACTAAACTGTTACTATTCTTTGCCTTAGGTGTTATCAATCTTAATCATTTCCCACTTTCATCCAGGTGTTTACTTTGAAAGATGCATAATAGGCCCCTCAATTTAATGTCCAGAATCTCCTTCCTGAGAGATCATGGTTTTGAGTTCCTCTTATACTTTTTGTTAACTATGTGGTTTTGAAGAAGTCATTTCATTTCTCTCACCTGCTTTGGAGTCAGATGAACTGGTTTCAATCCCAGCTCTTCCCTTTGCTGCCTATTTGGCCTTGGGGCAAGTTCTTTAATTTCCTTAGGCCTCAGGTTCATCTGTCAAAATAGGATCATGGATTAGATGATCCTTGATGTCCCTCTAGTTCCATAGCTATGATCCTATGGTCATGGAACATCAGTGGGAGTAGATTTGAAATTACATGGCATTATTTTGTAGTATCTAAGTAAATCATTTACCTATTTTTCCCTCCCTGGCTTTGGGGGTGGGTAGGTAGGTGTAAGATTCAAGAAGCACCCATTTCAGGAAGAGTGAAGCAGTAAAATAATCTGATTGTGATGGCCAAAGTATGACTCTAGTTTCAGCGCCTAGCCTTTCTTACCATAGAATTATCTTTGGTCTGAACATCTACCCCATCCTCCCCTGCCCTTAATCTACCTGGGCTCCCTTCATTTTCATTATATTCTATTCAATAATAATTACAGGTTTAACTTGGGTACCAGGGTTGGAAGGGCAGCTAGGTGGTACAGGGGATAGGGTCCTGGGCCTAAAGTCAGGAAGAGTCTTCTGAGTTCAAATATGACCTCAGACATTTACTAGTTGTGTTACCCTGAGCAAGTCACTTAACCCTGTTTGCCTCAGTTTCCTCATCTGTAAAATGAGCTGGAAAAGGAAATGACAAACCATTCCAGTATCTTTGCCAAGAAAACCTCAAAAGAGGTCATGAAGAGACAGACAACAACTTCCTGCAGTGGCCTAA
Source organism: Dromiciops gliroides (assembly GCF_019393635.1). Classification (NCBI taxonomy): domain Eukaryota; kingdom Metazoa; phylum Chordata; class Mammalia; order Microbiotheria; family Microbiotheriidae; genus Dromiciops; species Dromiciops gliroides. The sequence continues at coordinate 564,704,068 of NC_057862.1, read as the reverse complement.
AAGTTATCTCACCTGAGGTCAGGATGTCTCTCTGATGGCTATAAAAAAATATATCCTATGTCCTCTGGAAATCTTTTTGTATTCTTGTCTTTCTGATGATTTTCACCCAAACTCATATACCTCCTCTCCATTCTCATGTCTCTTGGTGTCTCAAATTAAAACTTTCCCTTCCCTGAGGCAACTAGGTGGTGCAGTGGATAAAGTACCAGTCCTGGATTCAGGAGGACATCAGTTCAAATCTGGCCTCAGACACTTGACACTTACTAGCTGTGTGACCCTAGGCAAGTCACAACCCTCATTGTCACCCCCCAAAACAAAACAAAACAAACTTTCCCTTCCCTTTTCTGAATGAAATTATCTGAATACAGGCAGGCCTATGGTCATCAGCATCCACCAGCCTGCCTGACTCTTCTGAGGACACCTATTAGTTCCAAAAAGCCACTGCAACTTTATAGGAAAATGAAGAAAGAGGGAAATTTCAGTGTTTGAAACTTGGGCAGTTAGAACTGATCATTTAATTTACAATTTCTGAATTCCTGTTAGTCACAGAGGTTGAGCAGTGATAAAAATCGCAAGGAGCTTAGGAAGTAGTTGAACTCAGAGACCAGGTTCTTAAAAAGAATACTAAAGTTACAGATGGTGATAGCAAGAGACAGAGATAAGAACCTTGTAAGGAAGATACTGAAGCCGTGGAGGAAGATAGGACAGGATTCTGGAGATCAATACAGGGTGATATTATTAGACCAGCTTAATATCTAGGCAGCTTACATTCTTTTGAACCATTCATGTGGACAATCAATGAATGAGGTATAAGAAGGCTGCCATGACTTTGCCCAGCATTTCTAAGACACCTTCATGAAAAAGCTATGAACCTACATGAATGAGGAGGAAAACTAAGCAAGCTGGGATTTATCAGGTATCTACCACTGCCAGGGTTTATGCTAAGTGCTAGAGATCCAAAGACAAAAGGCCCTGCCTTAAAGAAGTGTAGATTCTAAGAGGAGGAGGGGGAGTGACAATAAGTGTGTATATATACATATGTACTGTGTGACTCTGGGCAAGTCACTTAACTCTGTTTGCCTCCATTTCCTCATGTATAAAATGAGCTGGAAAAGGAAATGGCAAACCACTCTAGTATCTCTGTCAAGAAAAATCCAAAAGGAGTCACAAAGAGTCGGGCATGACTGAATGACTGAACAAACATAAACAAATATATATACATATGTACACATATGTACATATGTACAATATGTATATATGAAATATGTCTATGTATGTGTGTGCGTATGATATACAAAATAAATATAAGATAGTTTAGGGAGGGAGTGAACTAGCTGGAGGGGTCAAGAAAAGCTTTGTGGAGGAGGTAGAAAGGCAACATAGTAGATAGAATACTAAACCTGAAGTCAGGAAGACCTGAGTTCAAATCCTACCCAGACCATTACTAGATGTGTTACATTGGGTAAATCACTTAATCTCTCTTTGCCTCAGTTTACTCATTTGCAGAATAGAGATATAATGAGTATAAAATGAGATAGTATTTAAAGATATTTTTCAAGGCTTAAAGAACTATTATAAATGCTTATATTCATCATTACCAAGCCTTGAAGAAATTGAGGAGGGAGGGAAGCCATTCCACACATGGGGGACAGATAATACAAAGGCACAGAAAAGAATTCTTGGAAAACAGTAATGTTTACTAAGACTGGAAATGTAGGAAGTGGTTAACCCAATGGTGAAGAATTTGGACACACTTGAGCAAAATGAAGCTGGGTAAAATCTTATATTTCACTTTAAAGCAAAAAGAATTGCCTTTTCAATACAGCATGGAGGAGTTATGTCTGACAATTCATCTGAAAAACGATCTCTAAGTTTTAGAGGACTATAAGTTTGATGGGTCAAAAATGTGCAGGGGCAGACAAAACAATTAATTTGATCTTGGACAGAGTTAAGTGAGTCATAGTGGCTCAAACTAGGAACATGCTAATCTGCCATGGTGAGACCTTTTCTAGTCTTGCCTTCAACTTTGCCATGTCATAGAAAGGGCATTGATAATCTAGAGACTATCTAGGGGGCAAATGACCAGGATTTGCAAAGACCTTGAGAGTATGACACATGAGGACTGATTGAAGGAACTTTTTAACCTAGGGAGAAGACTTAGAGGAGACATGAGTTTACCTCTAGCATATGAAAAAAATATCTCCATTACTGGTTGCCACACGAAAGAGGGATTAGACTTGTTTGGTCCCAAAGGACAGAACTAAAAGCCACAGGCGTAAAGGAGCAGATTTGAAGTCAGTTTAAAGAAAAATTTCCTAAGAATTACAGCTATTCAAAAATGTAATTGATTTCCCCAGGAGATAGGTCTCCCTGCATTGTAGGTTTTTAAGCAAAGACTAGATAAACACTTTTATGTATACTGTAGAAGAGATTCTCGTTCATGTATAGACTGTATTTTATGGCTTCCAAGATCTCCTCCTACTCTTATTCTGTGATCTGTTTTAGGTAAAGGAGAAGGATGCATAATTCATGGAGGGCATCGAAGCTCATAATTATAAATTTTATTTTGACTTGAGAGGTAGTTGAGAACTTCTAGGTTTCAGAGGAGCAGAGATGATAAGATCTAAATGATGCTTGACACAATATGCTTATGTCTGATTTATTTATGACTTGCAATATTTCACACAGAAGCACAGCTTTATTGCCATTGAAAAACTGCAGCGTTTCATTTGTGGAAATGTGATGGAGTTCGATAAATGATCATGTTTTGTTTTTTCTATCTCTGAGTTAGAAAGCCTCCTTAAGATATTCCCCTGTGTAGTCTCTCAGTCAGTAAGCACGGAATGCATTGTTTTATGGCATGCTGTTCAATGAAATCCCAATGCATTTATTTGGCACGACTGAGGATGTAGGATGAAGCAAGAGAAGTAAAAGAGATCATTAAAAAAAAGTGAGCCTTACAACTCTGAATTGGGGGGACTTTGCAGAAAATAACAAAATAAAATGTGATATCAGCATCAGGAAGAACACTATAAAGTCTTGAAGAAGATTTTGAGATTAATCTCCTTGTGCTCACAGATACTTTGACTAAAATCACTCCTCCCCCCCCCCTCCCAGGGCAATGAGGGTTAAGTGACTTGCCCAGGGTCACACAGCTAGTAAGTGTCAAGTATCCAAGGCTGGATTTGAACTCAGGTCCTCCTGACTCCAGGGCTGGTGCTTTATCCACTGTGCCACCTAGCTGCCCCAACTAAAATCACTTAAAAAAAAAAACCCTATTAACTAAAGAACAATGAGAACCAGAGCTACTTTGTGGTTCATTTTAAAGTATTTTAAAGCTAAAAATGAAGTTTAACTTTTTAAATTGATTGAAGTCCAAAGACAAGGGGCAGCTAGGTGGTTCAGTGGATAGAGCACTGGCCCTGGATTCAGGAGTTCCTGAGTTCAAATCCAGCCTCAGACACTTGACACTTACTAGCTGTGTGACCCTGGGCAAGTCACTTAACCCCAATTGCCTCACAAAAAAAAAAATAACATTAATGAGGTCCAAAGACAGTCCAGAGTTTTAGACAAGCAACCCTAAAGGATGATATCCCACAATACTACCTATTACATGCTTTTGGAATCTTGTGTTACTAAATTTACACTTAGAAGGGACTTTGATGGGCATCTAGTCCAAATCTCCTACTTTACAGAGGACAAAATGGAGGCCCAGAGGTCCTAAGTGACTTGGACATGGGCATCCATTTTACTAAGTGGTTGTAGGTCCTCTTACTCTTGGTTCAGTCCGCTTTTCACTGCACCAAGCTGCATCTAATCTATACTCCTAGAAAACTAGGACCCTACTTCCATTCCTTCACTCTTTAATTCCACCAAGATGAACTCTAATCTCATCTTCCTTCTCCTCCCTCTGGGAATTTGCATAAGAAGTCATCCTCTATGCCTGGAGCACCTTCCCACTTCAGCTTGCAATGTGAAACTGAATCTGCCTCTAAGGCCCAGATCAGTTGGGCCTGCCTTCTGATAACACTACTCCCTTCCAGGTCTTCTTAAAGCATTTTCTGTGAATCAGTTCTTCCTGGCATCACAGTCTAAATTTACTATATTTGTGGATGTATCCTATCCCTCCTATTCAATTTCAAGCTCTTTGATGACAAGGACTGTTGGCTTTCATCTTGTATCGTATTATCTGTAATATAGTGCAGGTGCTTCATAATGTTTGTAGAGTGAAGATCTCCCCAAATCATAGAGCTAGTTAATGTCAGCACTGGAAATAGAATGAAGAGCAGAACTCACGACTCCATTAAACCAGAATATGTAAATGTGGATATTATATATAGTACAAAGTTGGAAGTGAGCATTTAGAGCCTCTCACACCTAGATCAAGAGCACCCTAGACAAGTTACCAGACAAGAACCATCTACCACCTGAACAGTCTAGATTTAGAGATGGGGAGAAACCTTTGAGGCCATCTGGTACTATCCCTTCATTTTGTATATAAGGAAACTGAGACCCAGAGAGATTAGAAGAATTGCGCATAGTCACATAGGTTGCAAAATGGTGGAACTAGGATTGAAACTCAGCTTCTCTGACTCCAAACCCAGCCTTCCTTGTACTCTACTAAATAGGATCCTTTATAGAGGCATTTCACTGTTTTATGAAGCAGCCCATTCCATCTTTGGGTAGCTCAAATTATTAAGAGGTTTCTTTTTCCTTCCCTTACATCAAGCTAAAAATATCTATTTAACTTCTTCCCATAGCTCCGAGTTCTGTCTTCTGGGGCCTAACAAAATAAGCCTACTTCCTTTTCTGTATGTCTGCCTTTCAGATATTTGACCTTTAGTCCCTGGCTCCTTCCACCAGTCCTCATAAGAATTGATTTCTGAACCCCCTCATCATCCTGGTCCCCATAACAATTTGGGAGGAGAGCAATCAGGACTCTGTCCCAAGGCACTAAAAATGAGAAGGCGCTGCTAATTCTGACTATAGAAACAACTGATCTGACTTTGTTCCTACTCAGCAAGAATGATGCAATAAAATAGGAAGCTATCAGATGGCACATCCATCTGCCTCAACACAAACTTTTTTTTTTTTCTCTTCTCTTGGTTTCAGCAGGTCAAGTAAATGCTTCCCTGGCTAGTATATACCTTGCACATTCCCTCCCTCTCCACGGAAATGGCCTCTGTTCTCTGTCCATGGGGCAATATTCATGTTCTACCCATTAACTCAATTTATCTTAAAAAGTTGATTTAGGGACAGCTAGGTAGCACAATAAATAAAGCACTGATCCCGGAGTCAAGAGGACCTGAGTTTATATCTACCCTCAGACATTTACTAGCTGTGTGACTTTGGGCAAGTCACTTCACCCCAATTGCCCAGAAACAAACCAACAACAAAAAACAAAAACAAAAACAAAAACAAAAAGTTGATTTAAAGGATGACCAGAAGTGTTGGAGTATTGATAACTGGAAAAATCTTCACAAAACAACAACAAAAAACAAACAAAAACCAACTTCAAATCAACTATAGTTTGATAGCCTCTGACTTGTCAGAATCTCTTCTGACTCCCAGAACACTAGGCAGAGGCAGAGGATGACAACATTATCACCTTGATGTACTAGACTTCTATTAACACAACTATTCTCATCACCATCGACCTAGGTTGCAATGTTGACGCTGTTGAGCTTGCAACCTCCTAACCACCTAAGCCTTCTTCACAAACTTTTATCTAGTCTTATCTCTTCTATATTTCATTTGTGCAAGAGTTGTTGTTATTGTTTTTCATGTGAGTGGAACTTGACATTTAGTCAATAAGTATTTACTAGGGGCAGCTAGGTGGCACAGTGGATAAGGCACTGGCCCTGGATTCAGGAGGACCTGAGTTCAAATCGGGCCTCAGACCCTTGACACTTACTAGCTGTGTGACCCTGGGCAAGTCACTTAACCCCAAATGCCTTACTAAAAAACAAAAAAAAAAATATTTACTAAGTGCTTACTACATGGCAAGCACTGTACTAAGCCCTTGGTATACAAAGAAAGGCAAAAGACAGCCCCTTTGCTACAGGAGTTTAATGGGGGAGACCCCATGTAAGCAACTATGTACAAACAGGATGTATTAAGGATAAAATGGAGAGTCAAAAGGATTTCTCATATAATGGGAGAAATGGAGATCAAAATCTCCTGATCCCTTTGGCTCCAACAAACGGTAGCATGGGCAGCAGTCACACCCCAGCAAAACCAGCTGGGCAGATGGACTAAACCAAGATGAGGGTAATTGAGAGGCCTTAGATCTGTTGGTTTATTTACATATAAACAGCACTATTTTCAACCTGTTTCTTTGTCTTACTCCAATGTCAATAACATTATAAGAAGGAGATGAAGTTCATTGGAGCAAAATGGTAATTGATTAGGATGAAGTGCTGCCTTTACTTGAAATAATTTATAAACAGTGCAGGCACCATTAATGGACATACTTGGGAATTTTTCATGTTAATTAATAACTAAAATACAAGGCAGCATACCATATTAGAAGAACAAAGTATTAGGAGCATTCAGAGGTGACAGATCAATTTTAGAGGTTGAGATGTTGAGGGATCAAGAAAAACTATATGGTCTTGAAGCATTGGAAAGATGTCAGAGAAGAAAGAGGAAAGAACACATGCTACTTCATTGGAATTAAATAAGGATTGGTTTTGAATTGGGCCACAATTTTTTCTGCTTAGATAGAGAATGAATAGCCCCTTAATTTTAGTAACAGTCTATAAGGAAGCCCTTATTAAATGCCTGCTGTGTGTCAAGCACTGTGCTAAGCAGTGAGGAAACAAAGAAAAAGCAAAAGACTTACATTCTAACTGAGAAAACACATTTAATTAAAACATAAAAAATAAGTACAAAATACATGAAAGGTAGCATTAAATATGTTGCATATGTATGTATGTATGTATACATATAAACTCTAAACACCTCATCCCATTTCTATACCTTATCTCAGTGTGTAAGATAGGAAGGAAATGGAGTTCATCAAAGTATAATGATAATTGACCAAGATTAAGTGCTCCCTTACTTAAAATAATTTATAAAAATTTCAGGCACCATTAATAAACAGTGTTGTGGATTTCTCATCATAAAAGAAAACTGGGATGCATCGTCTAGGGGCATTAATCACTTTTGAAGGTTGTTCAGACATAAAATAGTCTCTTAATATCCTTATTATTTTTTCCTTTGTTGTAATTTATTTCTTACTTCAAGCCAGAATCTCAGCATCTACTGTTTCTGACATACATATGTATGTATCTATATGTAATGAACTCTCATGAAACAAGACATGAATAAGACTCTAATTTCTCAAATGTTTTTTGTGATTATGACTAAGATGACAATTAATTTGCATTTCATTAATTAATAAACCACCACAAAACATTATGACTAGAAACTCTGTATATTGGAAAATTGTTTTCTGGGGGGTTTGCCCCTATTAAAACCCAAAATTTCTTTTTTATTTTAATCATTCTAAATGGAAATCTTTCCAGGGTACATCCATTCAATCATCAATCAATTAAGATTTGTTAAGGGCAGCTCGGTGGCATAGTAGATAAAGTAATAGGCCTGGAGTCAGGAAGACCTGAGTTCAAATCTGACCTCAGATACTTCCTAGCTGTTTGACTCTGGGCAAATCACTTAACTTGTTTGCCTTAGTTTTCTCATCTGTAAAATGAGACAGAGAAGGAAATGGAAAACAACTCCAATAGCTTTGCCAAGAAAATGCCATATGGAGTCACAAAGAGTCAGACACAATTGAAAATGACTGAATTGAACTTAAGATGAAAGCAGATGTGTTAATTATGGCACCGATATTTCAGAAGACACAGTAGAAAGGAAGGGCATTGGAAAGGAGACGGCTTAGAGCTTAGGAGTTATTAACCTATAGTTTCAGTTTCCCCAGGGATAAGGAGAGTAAGAGGGCAAGGTCATATGCTAGCTATTAGAGAATGGGTCTAGGCAGAATAAGAGTGAACTCTTTTGCCTGATGAAGGCAAATGGTTAGAAGGTTCAGGATTCATAATTTGGTCAGCACAGTTCCCAATAGCCTACCTGCAGGATTCTACCTCTATTCACTATTCAGTTGGGAAGTCTTGTTGTTCATCCTTCATTCTAGAAGAAAACCAATGGCATCACGACGGTGATGTCTTGACTTGCTTGTGAATTGGGTTAAAATGAGGTAGAGGTGTGCAAAACCATTAGTCTCACTCTCTCCTCCAGAATCATTAAAGTCCAGTGGCAGGATGGAAGTTAAGACAACTGGCAATGGCCCAGGATACAGTGGGTGGCCTTGGCCTTTTCCCTTAATCAGAGACACTAGACCTCTGAATATGCCTGATGTTACATTGGCATTTTTGCCTTAATGAAGAGGTTGGAGGTTGTTCATTCCCATCTGGAAGCTCCTCTAGAGTAGAACCAATTAACTGGAAAGAAATTACTATATCTTCTAGAGAGCTCGTCTGAAGAAGCTAGGAAAGAGATAAGCAGAAAGTATCCTTTTTGTGATAGTCTGCATTCAGAGTACAGTGCTACAAGTAACACCTGAAACAAAATGGACATATCCATCTATATAATCCCTTTTGTAGAGTGTCTAAAAGCATGTAATTGTTTCTACTTATGTACTGAAAATCAACTCAAAAGAAAATAAAATTCTTCTCACAAAGCACCTTTGGAAGGCCATAGAAGATATTATACTAGAAACTCAAAGGGACACAAAGAGAAATAAAATATATTCCTACCATCAAGAAGCTTAGTTTCATAGAGAGGAAGAAGACGCATCTATCTATACCTATACTCCCAGGCAGTATGTGATAAGTGCCATGAGAAAAGAACAAAGTGCTGTGGGTGTTACAATGTGACATAGGACATTTTTGATGGTTAAGGATTCATGGGAATCAAAAGAAACCTACATGACCTGGAAAAATAGCAAGGATTTCAGTGAGGGCCAAGAAAAAGAAGATTCCCAGTACTTAAAGCCTTTACTCAGGTCCAAGTGAACATTATCTAATTAAATTAGGGATAACTACAAAATAAAATAGGTTGAATAATGAAGAAGAAACTTCTGGGGAAAGAGGCATCAGGAATTACTCAAATTCATATTTTTACATGCTTTCTAATAAAGGCTATTTTAGCTAACCAGGGGCCTTATTGTGAAACTGGATTTATTTTGAAACATCAGAAATAGTCTAACGGGATTTGAAACCTGTTTTGTTGTACTGCCTTCACGACTGAGTCTATAGCCACGTATTCAGTAATGCAAATTGTTGGCATCTGTCCTGGTAACAAACCTATTTTCAGAAAAATTGACTCGGCAGTTTTATGCTTCAAAAAACAAGCTCACAAGCTTGACTGTTAAATTAGCAGCTTCTCTTACTTGAATTAGAAAACCACAGAATGTACCACGAATAGATCCCTTTCCTTACTCTTAAGGTATCTGGCTTATTCATGGCTGGTGGGCATGCATGCACACACACTTTATAACATGTCATCAAAACCTCTGGACCTTCTTTGAATGGCTGCCTATTAAATACATGTTAGGATGAAAAATGATGGACTGTGCTATGCTTTTAATTTTATGGAAAGGATTTTATAAGCATTGCTTATTCACACAAATTCCCAAAACTGAAGTGTAGACAGGCAAATGAAGGGCATCGGGGCACAACTGATGTCTAAGAGTGTATTCTGTTGATTTATGAATGCAGATTTAAAAATAAATTGAATACAGGAGAGGTGAACTTTGCATCAAGGTATTTTGCTGGGTTTTGTTTTGTTTTCTAATTCCGTCATTACCCTAGAAAGCAAAGGTTTCATCTGATATAAGCTTAGGGGGAAAAAAAAACCAACAACATCATCTACTTATATAAGATTCACAGAGAACATATACTTTGATGCTTCCTTCTTTTTAAAACATTGAAGAAGTGGAAGGGGCTATACAGGACTGAGAACCATTCTGATTTGTTGCTGTTGTTGTTCCATGGATTGCCAAGGCCAAAAAGTTCATCCTCAGGTCACCAAATTAATGGTAAGGAACTAAGCTCATCATACTCAGTTAAACTTGACTGGGGAGATTTGACATAGTCTATTTCTGAGACTGTGCTCATTATCTTTGCAGTGTGGTAGAACCTGCCAGACCTCTTGTTTGCAGGTACAGCCTTCAAGAAGTCAGGGGTTCTTTTCCATGCCATGATAAGCCACTGATGTAGTGCTTTACTGAAGTTCTTAGAAAACAAAGACAAAAGTTAAATAGTGTCCCTACCCCCAAGTATCACACATGCTTTTGAGGGATACATTTACATAATTGTCTTTCAGACAAGTTGTTGAAAATTGGCCTCCCTTGTAGGCACAGTGACCTTTTCCTTCCATAGCAGCCTTGTTCTCATGAAAATAGACATGGACCTAAGCAAGGAGGGGGGCTCCTCAATTTCTCTAGGGACTCAGTGACTCTAAGATCACTCACCCCTGCTCCTTCCATTCTATGGGAATATTTTATTAGCTAGGGAGGACAAGACTTCCAAGGAAAGAAGAATACCATCGACAGTTAGTTAGAAAACCACAGAATGATTGTTTTCCATGCAGAAGGGGGTTTCTTCCACCTAAGGCTAAGGGGCTGACTTATTCCCTGCTCTGGCCTAGTTTGAAATATAGCCATTCCCCCCAAAGTACTTCCCCTCTCTTTTTCCCTAATGGGGCAGCCCAATATATTTTCAGTAAGTCTTCTGGCCCATTTGCATGTGTCCAAACCTCCAGGAATGTATGAGAAGTTGGGGGTAAAGGGGATGGCACACTGGGCAAAAGAAAAGATTCCCAGGATTGGAGAGTCAGGGATTCCCAGCAGACAGTCCAGTTGTACAGCTTGGAAGGACCCTCTCTTTGCAAATTGATCATTGATGGTAGAATTGCTCTTATCAGTCTTCTATGTATTTCTAGTCTGCTGTTTCTCCCCTAGACTATAAGACAAGCCATGGCAACCACCGAAGGGCCCCTCTTATAGGAACTTTCAAGACTAGCTCAGTGAGCCAATGTTGTACATTCCTGACCACATGCAGGTTGTACCAGAGATGCTCCCTCAAGCCTTGTACAAAGAGGTAGGAGAAACACTAGGAAGTGATCAGGGTCCCCCAGGAGGAAGCTAATGTCAGGTCTATTCTTTCTACTAGTCAATGACCTTACTTTTCCACAGTTTTCCCTTACCATTATTACAAGGCTGTCTTAACTTCTTTCTTAGAGAAGTTAAAAGTGTAGTAGCCTTCTCAATTTCCCACAATGGAGCAAATTTCCCAGTCCTTGGGCAAGTGGCCACCCATAGGCAAAACTCTGGTGGCTCCTCATCAGGGACAATTCTTGTTTTTGTTTTTGTTTTTTGCAAGGCAATGGGGGTTAAGTGACTTGCCCAGGGTCACACAGCTAGTAAGTGTCAAGTGTCTGAGGCTGGATTTGAACTCAGGTACTCCTGAATCTAGGGCCAGTGCTTTATCTACTGCACCACCTAGCCACCCCACCAGAGACAATTCTGAATAAGGAAAAACTGTTACATGTCCTGATTGTAACTTTGATTTCACTACAACTATAACTTCATTTGCTTCATTGAAATATGTAAGGCACAGTATGTGAGGAGCATATTCTGTAAACCTGAAAGCATTTATAAACAACCCTGTTACCCACTATATAATTGTGAACAATTATTATTACCTTGCTTTGACTTTACCACTTCCATTATGAAGAAATAATAATAAGCTCTAGTATCCTCCCCTTGCTCTGTTATTCCTGAAGTCAACTACTTCCCTTAGGTAGATAAAATCATTCTCTAGGCAGTTCCCTAACTTAAGATCACTAATAGACTTCCCTAAATGCCAATAAAACTGTTCTTAAGTGTCCTGTGAGCTAACTAACAATTTATTTCCCCCCTATGGGGGAAGACATTAAAAATTGATTATCAAGTTTGAAAACTACTGAATGACTGGTTATAATGATGCATTTTTAAAATACAGCTTTTACCAAAAAAAGGGTGGGGGGGAAGCCTGACGACATCAATATCTATGGACTCATACTTTTCAGTCTCTGTATAATCTTTGTGATGATGGCCTATACAGATACTGAGAGCTTGCTTTTGGGGGAATAACATGAAAAGAGAACACAAAAGCTTTCTAGATAATTATCTGTAGAGACTTCATTATTGCCAGAATACAAGTGATTGAGCAGCAAAGAGATTATAAGATTCCACTGTGTATATCATTTATTGATTTCTAAAACGGTATTTGTCTTGGGAGAAGACTCTCTTCAAACAAGGTATACCCCATGCATATCTTCCTAAGATTCAATAATATATAGGCAATTATATATAATTATCTGCTAAGTTTAGATATCAAATGAAGTTTAAAATGTAAAGCTATATGTTTGGCTAAGGAATTCACCAGTGTAGTGGAGGATGCCCCATGCAAAGCACAAATAGATCAAAGATTCCATATGGATGACAAGATTCTCCAAATATGACTATTTAAAGATAACATGGTGCTAATTTCATTGAACCTCTAATACCTTGTCACTGAAATCTAGAGGGAGTAATAGAAGACTACTCTGGCCCTCACAGTCTGAAGGTCATATAGGTTACATTTCATCCTTACAGTGTTCTTGAAGAGTCTGCAGTGTTTAGGCTCCCTGCCAATTGTTCCAGTCCCCACAGTTGGTGGATCTTCAATTGTAATGGGTGATCCCTTTTGCTGCAGTTCCATTTAGATGCTAACAGATTAGCTTTTGAAAAGGAATATTTACTTCAAAAGGTATAATAACAAATATACTAATATGGAGGCTTAACCCTTCTCCCAAATTGCACTCCCTCATTCTCTGGGGAGGGTAAGAGGATTAGATTCATAGTTTAGTTCCTGCAAACTCTAGTCTGGCTGGAGTCCCAGGTCCCCTGACTTTCCCAGGCTTTCCTGCCCAGCTGGCTGGCTGCAACATCTTACTGGAATCCTGGCTCTAATGTTTCCATGATTTGACCTCCTGTGTCTAGAGGGGATCACCACTGGCACCTGAAACTGAGGACAAACAAAGAAGAATAGAAACAAACACCCCAAGGGCCACCACTTCTCAGGTATTCCTGTTACCTCCTCATTCAGGTCATGGCACTGGCTCTGTGAGTGAACTGTGATCTTTATACTCTGGACAAAGCAGGAAAGGGGCCCATAGGAAGGCATATGAGCCAAAACGAGAGCAACTTTCTCAGTCCTATTGTATTAGGCAATCTGGGCATGCTCCAAAGGCAAGCCTCATTACATAAGATTGATCTAACAATTCATAATGGAAAACAATGAGGATGAGAAAAGCTTATTGCCCCGATTTCAATATGTAATTAGATGAGAAGGCCTTTACTGTACGTATGGATACGTGGCTGCAGTTGGATAATGAGTTTAGTCCATAATTAAACAGGAAGTTATTGGGATAAATCATACTGAGGACATTGTGTAGCATTTTCAAAGATCTCAAGCTGCATAATTTTTAACAAAATTCTGCTAGTGATACCATGTGAACATGAATCTTAGAGTACCATTATCTCAAAGGGACCAAAGGACCATGGGAGAAGACACTTGGTGGGTATAAGCTGGCTCTAATGTATTACTATGATATGCTGAGATGTAACATAAATGATGTCATAAAGAACACGTCTGACCAAAAGCAAAGATATGAAGGCATATAATAAGAGTGAGGCACAATAATAAGATAGCTCTAATAATATATCATGTCTACAAAATTGTAAAAGAAGGATCTCAAGAAGCCAGATGGATGTTCTCTGGAGAATGGAAGCAAAGAAATGAACGAGAAATAGATAGGAAAAGATATGTTGAGACTGGTTCTGTGCACGCCCTTCCTCCTCAATTTGAAATGCCTAAGAAGATGCACTTTGTGGACACATGACAACAAATAAGTGTGAAATAAATAAAGAGTAACTTGGGCAATTCATTTATTCCAGCCTGTTTTCTGCCATTTTTGCAATTCATTGCCACAACATAATTAAGTGACTTGCAGTGACCAGTATCGGTTATGAAAAAGACCCAAAGGATAGGCAAGTCCCTATTTCTACTCCAGTTTAGGGACTAGAAAGATAATGTTTCATTATATTGCATGTAACTCTCTAGGGTTAATTAAAAAGGCATCCAAAGGCCATTCCAGCATTTAGTACTACTACTAATATTTATTTAACATGAAATAGGAATGACTTTTGTTTTAATTATTTCTAATTAGGTAGCCTGACAATTTGTCACCTACTAAAATTAACAAGTAAAGACTAATTGACTCACATTGTACAATTGAGTTGAAATGTTCTCAGGAAAAGGCAACTAGATTTCATGGAACTTGACAAGCAGTGGATGCTGCAGAGAGAGCATTATTTATTTTCTCCTTCTATTTTGTTATTTTAGATAGCTTAAACAGCTGGATGGTTTTTAGATAAAGTGCAGGAATAAGCTGCTAAAAGAAAGACTTAAATATCTACAGAATGACTTCTATTTGCATTGAGCAATTAGCCATAATTAGCATGCAAGCTTTAATGATATTGTATCTAGAAGCTGATAAGGCCTGTGGGACTGAGGTTGCAAGTAACTTCTATTGTTTACTGTATGCAAATCTAGCCACTTAGCTTTAATTAGAAGTTGAAACCCAGTGCAATTATCAACAATTGCTGTGGTTATTAATGAGTTTGAAGAACTGTCCATCAAGACATTTTAAAAGACTCAGGATTATAATTCAGAATATCCATTGATTTGGTGTCCAAAGAGTCAACAGGCTCCCTTTGGGTAAAACTCCATCAAAGTGGCTCTTAAAGAACCTTAAGCGCTTTCATATTTCCTAGAGGTGGGACTTTTTTGCCCTTTTTTATGCAATAAGAGAGAAGTATCAGGGCAGCTAGGTGGCGCAGTGGATAAAGCACAGACCCAGGATTCAGGAGGACCTGAGTTCAAATGTGACCTCAGACAATTGACATTTACTAGCTGTGTGACCCTGGGCAAGTCACTTAACCCTCATTGCCCTGCCAAAAGAAAGAGAGAGAGAGAGAGAGAGAGAGAGAGAGAGAGAGAGAGAGAGAGAGAGAGTACTATGGTGTGGTAGAAAGGGAGTGTCAGGGTCAGGAAGACAGGGGTTCAAGTCCTCACTCTGAAAAGTTTTGGCTTACTGAATCTGAGCAAGTCACTTCTTATTGCTCCAGGCAACTCAATTATCTAAGATTATGTCAGCATCAGGCCCAGGTTTTGGTTGTTACTTTTTAGATATAGAATAAAAGGGATGTCAGTGACAGAGCCTGGAAATCCTACCTTGGAGTCTGGAGGAAGTGGTTTCAAGTGTCGCCTGCTGGACCTCTAATCCTGAACAAGTCCCTTAACCTTCTCTTGGCTCCAGGGAACTCTCAGAAAGTGTATGCTTCAACTGTCGAAGGGGCTTCAGAGTCATAGGGAGCTTTCTACACATGCAGTCATAAGTTCAGAAACCCCCAAGATGTATTTAAAAACTTTTGCCAGTTTTAAAATAACCCCCCTCCCATTCAATATTTCTACTGAGACAGTCAGGAAGACTTGATTTTAAATACAGCCTCAGACAGTTACTAGCTGTTTGACCCTGACCACATTACTTTTATTTTGCCTCAATTTCTTCAACTGCAAAATGGAGATAATAATAGTACCTACCTCCAAGGAGAAAATGAGGGCATATTTATAATATCTATAAATATTAATCTATAATATCTGTTAGAATATCTCTAAGGGCGCTTAGTACATAGTAGGTACTATATCTATGTCTCAGTGACTACACATGTAGGACACATTTCTGTATCCTGTACATCTGTGTCTAGACAACTACACATATAGTCAATGAATCAGCCAAACATTAAATTAGTCCTGACTATATGCCAAGAACTATGAGGGATCCTGGGGATATAAAAATGAACCATTCCCTGCCCTCAAGGAACTTACATTCTATTGGAACTCTTGTCACTATAGCAGAGAATCAGGTAAACTCATTCAATAGTACTTGTGCATATGTTTGTGTTCTCAGAGCCTGTCACAGTGCCTTACACATAGTAGGTGCTTACTCTAGTGCGTAATTACAGAATTCCATTGATTGGAATAGAATTGCATTCCCTTAGCCTTAATGGATGATTCCTCTCAGGAGTGTCCATCTGTATTTTTAAAGAGTGGTCTAGAGAGGACAATACTCATCTCAAGACCCCTTGCCACTTAGGCTTCAATGGAAAGGATATGCAATGAGAAAAAGAGTTCTGAGACTGAAACCCTCTTTGCCTGCTTACTCTTTGTGTGCCTTAGGCAAAATTATTTAACTTTGCTGGGGTCTAAATTTCCTCATCTTTAAAAGTGTGGAGGTTGGACTAGACCTTTCAAGACCCTTCCATCTATAAATCTACCATCACCAAATTGTCTTCTCAGCAGCCTTCGTACTTATACCGCTAAAGTAGGTCCTTAGCACTTAAACTTTTTTTTTTTAATTTTAAATTTTCTTCAGTGGAATTAAGACATACTCATTTTCACTTTATACTTTTATGTCTGTGGAAAAAGACAAATTTACCGTTTGTTCACAGCAGATCTAAGGAGAGAAAAATACACCAGGATGTTCCAATTACCTTCATACTTCCGGAATGTGTGTCTACTATACTCTGTCCTCCCCATTCCTTGCCCACTTTTATTGAAACTTTTCTTTCCTCTCTGCAAAGAAAATCACTATTAGCAAGCATTTAGTTTGCACAGGGTTTCACCTGTTTTGAATTAGTTGGATATGTAAAAATGTACTGCCCACTATTGTTCACAAAGTTGATTTCTGGATTCTAAGACTTCAGCAGATTGTTGTGTCTGGATTTCTTTCTTTCCTTTTTTTAAGAATAGTCATAAACCCCTAATAAATCAGCTAATAAAAAGTTTTAGCATCTGCTAACATTCACTAAGTGTGTTGTATGCATGTTAAAAAGCTTTCTTAGAGCTCACAGTGGAAATAAATGCAATATAAAGAACATGATTCTGAATGCCAAGGCTATCACATTTCAAGGTACTGAACAACCACAGTTTTACCTTTAAGCCTGGATTGTAAATATTTACACTGCCCACAGGACAACTCAATGGGAGAATTTGGATAATGTAACATTATATGTTTTAAGTGTTTCTTAACACTCTGGTTAAAGGTGAGCCCAAGTTCTGCCAGGTAAGGTTTGTAAAGAGTGTCCTTTGCATCCTTCCAGCATCATGTCATCCTAACAAAAGAGGGGCCCTGTGCTGCCTTCACTTTGTTAACAGTTTACCAAGTGTTTCTACTCATAATTATTCAGTTTGCCACTTTTCAATAGTGCCATTGCCTCCCAAAGGAACTAATTTAAGGATCCATCCTATCTTTTCCCCCTTTACACTCTAGTTCAAATCCTTATCAACTCTTAACTGGACTATTGCCATGGCCTCCTAATTGGTCTCACTGACCCCATTCTCCCTGCTCTCCAATCTGTCCTCCACATAGCTGCCAAATTTATATTCCCAAGGTAGATAGAACCAAGTTATCCTTCTGTACCAGAAGTTTCATTGGCTTTCTCTTGCCTCTAGGAGAAACTGCTGTGCCATCTAACACACTTACATATGGCTCCTGTTAAGGGTTAAAATTCTAGCTAAACTGTCTAAAATATCTAATGAGTGGTCGCCAATAAATTATAAGCTTTAGCAAGAGTTAGACTTTTAAGCATTTATTAAGGAGAATAAGAATTTGGTAAAGAGAGAGAAAAAGGCCTAGATTTCTATCTATTAAAGGGAGAGCACATTTCTAGCTCCCTTCTCCACCAGAGTCCAGAGGAAAAAAGCGCGAGACTGAGCGCCAGTCTCTTCCTTCCTCCTCCCACTAGCCCGCGTCACTTCCTGACTCCTGGTCTTGCCCTCAAAGACCTTCCCTTCATGGGCAGAACTCTCTACAGTAAGTATCCAGCAGGTGGCGTTATTCAATCGTTACAGTCCCCCCTGTTGTTCCTCAATAAACAAAATGTTTCCCTTGACGGAACAGTAAAAACAATAGATAACTATTGCTAACTAATAATATGTGAACAACAATATAGAAAAGGAAGAGAGGAAAGTTTTGTCCAGAGGGGCGATTTTTTGTCCTCATGACCGACGCTTGACATTAGTCTTGCAAAGGGAGGGCCTCTGCAGAGAAAAACATGTTACAGATGGTGTATATTATAACAGAAAGAGAAAAAAAAACACAACAAAAACAACAAATCCAACACTGTTCATTTAAAGTCTCTGAAAGTCTTTTCTCAGATGTCCTCTAGGTGGTAGTCGTGGAATGAAAGTCTTTCAGGGGTTGATGTGTGGATCCTGGAAATCAGCCAGGAACACTTCTCCTACAAAATTGAGCTTAATCACAACTTTAAAATAGCTTTGTCAATAATCAAATCAAACAATGAAAGTTCTCAAAAACATGTCTAAGGGAATTCAGAATCTTAGTTGTTACACATGAAACATATAATAAAACAAAAATTGAAACATTCTTTAAAATTATAATATTACTATAGTCCCCCCTTATGGAGGGTAATTGAGAAGACAATTGCTGTGATATTAATTTTTAAAAATAATTTTTTTATCTTTGTTTCATCACTTTTTGCATCATCTGCCTAATTATCCTCATGCCATTATGAGAAATTAAAAAATCTAATATAATTGATAACAGGTGTCAAGGCCAAATTCAACACTGTTATTTATCATGACACCTGAGATAATTATGGGGGTTACCATAAAAGAACAGAGAAATGATGGGATATGAGCATTCCCACACTTGAGCAATATGTACTGCCCATACAGTATGCCAGGCTTAAAATAGGTGGATGGAATATACGTCCATGCCACCGAACATATTGGAGGAAACTGAGTCAGACTTAATCAGATGCATGGGATTGAGATGTCCATGGCATCAGGCATATAGGAGGCAGCATAGAAGCCCGTGTGACGGAAGTGCGATGGGTGGATCCATACTTCCAGCCATCTGTACAATCTTGTGGGGACCACGCGTCTAAAATATTAAACCAAGAGAATCCAACTCAAACATTTGTCAAAGGCCGTTTCCCTCTGCCATACCTTGACTTCATGCATGTCTCCCCTCATGTGACAGTTCAGTGTCTGCTCCTTGAGCAATATTGTATTCCTCTCTGTGATTGGGATGGCCCCTTGGCCAACTGGCATCTGATAAACTCAGAATAAAGGCATTAATGTCTTAAATGATAAGTTCCCATAATCAAGTCTCATATGGATTTAAAATTGAGGATAATAAATGATTGCAAAAAATGTGAATACATCTTGACTCAAAATATAATATATAATTATGCAACAATTTCAATAATACCCTTTTTTTTTACTTCGTATACCCACTTACTTTTGTGAAAAATCAGAACATATTTAAATACAAGTAAAGCACAACAGAATCTCAAAGAACTTTTTTTTTTTGAAAAAGAAAACTTTTACAAATGTTCCCCTCTTTTTTTTTTTATTTGGAATATGCTTATCAAAAAATAATACTTCTAGAATCAATTACACTTGCCATGGCAACCAATTTGCCAGGAAATGCTTTAAAGAGTTTGATCAAATAATCAGTGAGAAAAAATAACAAAAAACAAACAACTCAGAATATGGGAGACAAACTCCTAGAATTAACATTGTATTATGAAATCAAAACCATGTTTCAAATCTAGATAGCTGAATGACTAGAAGAAAATTACACGTGGAATAATAAAGACAATGAAATTCAAACTAGGGAAATCTAAATGAATATGAATTTCAATATTAATAAGAGTACTATAAAAATATAAACTTGATCACATGACTATAAAAGCCTTTTACAAATATTCTCCTGTTTTTAAAAACTAAGTATAAGACACAATCTCAAAAGCATGAAAATCTCTATGAAAATAAACCCATACCATTAATTTCAAATGTATATAAATAGCATAGAAATCCTATGTAACCTCTGAACTGACATTAATACCTCTGAGTGAATTCAGAACACTTTTGATTCCGATATCTAAATCCCCAACACTCATATCAATTACCTTGCTGCTTACTTCTACATTCTCTAAAACTATATACCCTTCCATGGCAAAAGAAGCAGAGTCTTGAACTATGTTGATGGTTGTCATTCTTATTCAGCTTAAGTTTTTCTTCTTTAACCCCTTATATTGTCTGTCAGTCTTTTCACATACAACTGCTTTATTAAGATTACTAATTAAAGACAAAAGCAGGTTAGCAAAATTATGAACAAAACAAGCATATCTGGACTTTAACGTGTTCTTCTAAGGTTTGTTCACGAAGCACAGCCAGGCTGGGGGAAGGGCTGAGCCTGAAGCTGCAAATGTAGTAGAGGAAAGTTGAGCATGCGCATCAGATCTCTGGACTTCCCAGGCAGGGAAGCAATGGGCTTGGCCATAGGAGGAGTAGAGGGTGGGGTCTGGAGAGGAGGGAGGGACCAGCACCAATTTGAATCAGACTTGATTTTGAACTCAGGCCTGGATTCCTCTTCCCCCACTTTGCCTCCAGGTGCTGGTAAATTAAAAGCTTCAAGAGGGTGGGTCATTGCCTCCAGGCATGCCAAATTTAAAGCAAACAATTACTGTTAGAACTGGGAAAAGCTGCGGGAATCTCTTCAGGTTTCTCTGAAAAGCATAGGTTGGGAGAGGGAGAGATATTCCTTGTGTGAGTAAGTTGCTGGCTCTTTTAACAAAAAGAAAAAGAAAATAGAAAATCCACAAAAACAAAAGCATTAACATGATCTTATCCTCCCATTTGTCTGGTTAAACAGACTAAATCAAAAATAGGGTAATTAGGGAGTTAAAGGTCCATTCGAAAAATTCAAAGGAAAAACACAGCAGTGCGACCAGTACTTAGCAGTTAAAGGGAGGGAGGGGACATTTCAACCAGCAGATCAGAAGACTGAGGGTTAGCTTTCCTCTTCGTGGTCAGCCATCTGTAAGGGTTAAAATTCTAGCCTAAACTGTCCTAAAATATCAATGAGTGGTCGCCAATAAATTATAAGCTTTAGCAAGAGTTAGACTTTTAAGCATTTATTAAGGAGAATACGAATTTGGTAAAGAGAGAGAACAAGGCCCTAGATTTCTATCCTATTAAAGGAGAGCACATTTCTAGCTCCCTTCTCCACCAGAGTCCAGAGGAAAAAAGCGCGAGACTGAGCGCCAGTCTCTTCCTTCCTCCTCCCACCTAGCCCGCGTCACTTCCTGACTCCTGGTCTTGCCCTCAAAGACCTTCCCTTCATGGGCAGAAACTCCTATACAGTAAGTATCCAGCAGGTGGCGTTATTCCAATCGTTACACTCAACATCTCTTCCCATGTTTATTTCACTTATTTCCCCTCACAATTGGATGTTCAAGTTCAAATGGCTCATTTGATTTACCCATTGACAATGTTCCCATCTGCAGCCCTTTGGTGCCTTTGCATAGCTTGTTCTCCATGTTTGGAATGCTCTCCCCACTCATCCTCACCCTCCTTCGAATCCCCTTCTTGTTCAGTCATTTACTTGTGTCCCAATCTCTTCATGACCCCATGGACCACAGCACTCCAGTCCCTTCTATCCTCCCCTATCTCTCAAATTCTAAGTCCACATTGACTGTTCCATGACACTATCTATTCATCTATCCTCTGCTGCCCCCCCTCTTCCTTCTTTACCTTCAATCTTCCCCAACAACAGGGCCTTTTCCAGTAAGTACCATCTTGTCATTATGTGGCCAAGTATTTAAGCTTCAGCTTCAGTATTTGACCTTCTGGTGAACCTAATGAATTAATTTCTTTAGTACTTACTGATTTGACCTCCTTACTGTCCAAGGGTGGAACCCCTAATGCTATTCATAGTTAAGATCAGTGTCACTTTTTCTGAGGCCTAGAATTAGGTCTTTGGATTTTTTTTTTTTTTGGCAACACAGACCTCTGGCCATCTTGGTGAAACTTTTGGAGACCTCAGAATAAGTGTTCTTACATGCATAAAACAAACAAACAAAATAATAGGATTATAGAGGAAACTGATTTTATTCAAATAGCTACTTCAAAATCTTTTTTTTTAAAAAACGTCAGAGACCCCCAGTTTAAGAATTCCTGGAAATGAGTTTTAACATACCTTCTAAAAACTATAGCATTATGCCCACTTTAAGCAATATGTAAAAATTAAAATTTACACTAAAATATAATTAGGGTTTTTTGGTTTTTTGTTTTTTGTTTTTTTTGCATTGCAAAAAAATTCAGTGAGGATCAGTGGGCAGTGCCAGTGGAACAGAGCACCAGCCCTGAAGTCAGAGGACCTGAGTTCAAATGTGGCCTCAGATACATCCTAGCTGTGTGACCCTGACAAGCCACTTGGTCCAAATTGCAACCCACCCCATCCCCCTTGCCCTGAAAAAAAAAAGAATTCAATGGCATGATTTGGCTATTAAATGTATTCTTTCTCAAAACATTTATCTAAGTTATGTATGGTACATCTAAATAGGAATGGAAGGGTACATCTAACTAGACATGTGAAATAAAGCAGTCAACAAGAACATTATTCAAAATATCAGTAGACTATCATAAGGGATCTTAGACACATCAGGTAAAATATCCCATACTCTTGGGCAGCCTAGTGGTACATTGGTCCTGAAGTTGGAAGGACCTGAGTTCAAATCTGACCCTTCTATCCTTAATGGCTCTGTGACCCTGTGAAAGTCACTTAAACCCAATTGCCTTAAACATCCAGGGCTATCTCCAGTCATCCTGATATATATATGTGTGTCGTGTGTGTGTGTGTGTGTGGTGTCCTGTGTGTGTGTGTGTGTGTATATGTATGTATATGTGTCTATATGTGTATCTGTGCATGTATATGCACGTGTATATATGTGTATATGCTGTATGTATATGTGTGTATACATTTATGTGTGTATGTGTGTACTATCTTGCCACTGAAACCAGATGGCTTCTGGAGGAGAGAGTGAGACTGGGGACTTTGCACAGCCCTGTCTCATTTAGATCTAATTCACTACAAGTCATGACATCACCTCTCGATGTCATGGTCCTCTTTTGACGATCTAAGGAGAACAACAACAACAACAACAACAACATGCTTCATGGTATACTGAAGCAAAACAATGTGGCCCAGAAACAGAAAAAATCCTAATTATTGTCAGCTGTCAGTATAGGAGATCTGTCTGCTCTTAAATACTAAAAGCTGAGATAGAAAGAATGACCAAAAAAAAAAGCAAAAGAAACAAGTTGGCTAGAAGTTATATTAAGCCTTAATCAGAATACTGTACTCACTTTCACCATACAATTAACATGAAATGCAGAGTAGGTCTCAAGGATAGAAGCTGAGATGATGCTTACTTTGGAGATTGGGGATTGAGGAAGAGAGGAGAGAGGATGGGACTGGCACAAAGTCAATTCTAGCTTTAATCTATCCATTATAACCCAACCATGTTGGCACTGATGTGATCAAATCACTGCCTAGATGAGTGTCAGACATTCTTTCCTTGGCTCCCTGACAAAGTCTAGTGCACCAGCCACAACCCAAGTAGCTAGAATTATGTGCTATATTGATATGAAAGGAAAAGGAAAGAGCTTCACAGAATTTAATAAAGGCCCTTCAGGAAGTCAAATCTCAAAGCCCCAGTCAGCACTGGATTCAGTCTGGATCTCCTGGCTTGTAAAACATGACATGTTTGTACTCGAGGGAAACCTCTTTGCATATCCCTGACATTTCTATATTCTTTTCGTTTGCAAAGTGTTTGGCATGCATTATCTGACTGTGAGGTAAGTAGTCCATAATTGGGTTTATTTTACACATGAGAAAACTGAGGTCCGTGATTGCCTAAATGCTGATTCTCTGACTCCAATTCTGTCTTTTGATTGCTTCCTCTATTACTATTTTTCCAAAATCTTCACATAAAAGAAATTTTAAAAAAAGATTGTTTCTGTTTAGATTTCTGATAAAGGGTGAAAATTATGAGGAAGATTTAATAGGAAAAAATAGAAATAAAAGGAAGGGAAATAATTTTGAAAGGAAAGGGGAAAGTAGTACATGGGATATTGGGGGGGAGAAAAGACATATGCAAAGGGTAAATAATGTGAAGAAGGAGGAACATAAGCTCAGAGGCCTCTCCCACTACTTTGGGGTGCAAGAATATGAAGGGTTTTATTACAGGGATGAGAATGCCTTCCTCTACATATTTATATGATAGGCCAACCATTTCTTAAGTATCCTTTCTTACTCAGACCATACATCTAGAGCTTATTTAAATTGGGCAGTATCCATCAGGGGTGTACAGTTCTCAGTCTGTTATTTTGTTTTGGTGGTGGAGAGAGGTAACCTTTGTTTTCAAATGGACAGATTGCATAAGATAAAATGTTTTCAAAGCATCTCACAGAGCGTGATTGAATGATTGAATCATTTAGAAGTCATTAATTATAATACATTGACTTTGATTAGGCTTTCAAGTCACTGAGAACTGTCAAGGAGAATTAATTGTTCTCTTTGACAAAGTCATATTAAGTGCTATGTTGATATGCAGTTATTCTCTCATGTCAAAACTGGAAAATTGTTTCCCCATTGATGATTCACTTGAGGTCATTTGGAATCCACAACCTTCTGGGAGGGCTTATTTCCCAAAAGTTAGTTTCAGCTATGTAGTGATAGTTTAGGTGGCTTCCAAGTAAAAGTAAAATGAACGAAAACCCCATCGAGTTCAAAATGAAGAGGCCTTCACATTCACTGCCCTCCCCCTCATCAGTGTAACAATATCATTTTACCCTATTAGTTTTTCTATGCCCCTCTATTCTTGTAAATTCTCTATTGATCTCTCTGTTTTTCCTTACATTAAAAAGAAAGTTGTAAGGTTAAATGTTGACAGTTATTGAA
The DNA here is from genome assembly GCF_019393635.1 of Dromiciops gliroides. NCBI lineage: Eukaryota > Metazoa > Chordata > Mammalia > Microbiotheria > Microbiotheriidae > Dromiciops > Dromiciops gliroides. Next base: position 564,679,120 of record NC_057862.1, on the reverse strand, counting down.
TCTAAAACAGTCACACCTTTTTCCGCTCTAAAAATACAACCCCCCTGTAACAATTGATTTTAAATTGACTCAGGTATTCTGGGCCTTGGGCCAAAGTCCATGCATAGCCCAGAACACTCAGCATTTATTGGGGCAGGCCATCAGCAGAACAATAATATGCCCACTGGTTCTTTGGAATAGTGTTTACAGACTGCCTTAGATGGACAGAAAGAAACAATCTCTAATAAACATCTACCCAGAAGCTGACTACAGGGCTAGTAGCAGCAACACTGGATTAGGACAGAAATAAGGAGCTACCTTGCTACCTATCAGGAAATGCCATGAGAACAGTCCAGTGTACTCCAGAGTATGACACCAGAGAGAAGGAGAACAGAGAGACTAATGGTGAGTTGGTCTCTGGAAGAATTCCCACCAACCAAGAAACATGTGTAACATGTTATTGCTATTTTATTTGTAGGCATGAACACTAAAGGGAGCATTTTTTTTTATTATAAGAAAAATCTGAGCTCTGCAGGGATATCCTGTGCCAGCCACCTAACATTCATTAAACTTTCATTAACATCCACTTATAGAGTTGCCATTTGTTTGCTGGAAAGAGTTTTCTGATAACTCTGCAGAAAGAGATAAATGAGATTTTGCGCTTTGGGAACCCATGGGGGCGTGGGGGGGGGGGGCGGGAAAAATCCCCCCTGCTAGCATGGCAACTGAAGCACACTCCTGTGGCCATTGCCCTGAATTTTCTTTTGAAGAGAGCTGGTTGCCAATAACAATATCATTTTGACCAGTTTACAAACTGATCTGTGCATCTCATCTCACACTTCCTTAAAATATCCCTATCCCTGGGGGCAGCTAGATGGCCCAGTGGTTAAAGCACTGGCCCTGGATTGAGGAGTAGTACCTGAGTTCAAATCTGGCCTCAGACACTTGACACTACTAGCTGTGTGACCCTGGGCAAGTCACTTAAACCCCACTTGCCTGCAAAAGAAAAAAAGAAAAAAATATCCCATATCCCTCTTTTCTATCCAGCAATGCGTAAGCAGTATGTACTATGGTGATGGTAAGGAAATGGCTAGTTACTCCCTCTGTATGGAACCCACCCTTCTTTAGGTGGTATATCATGCCCATGCTTTCCTGGTTCTGCCCTTCCTGAATGACTTCGTAGTGAACTCCTTTGGTTTAACCCCTTCTTTTAAGCAGTAGTTAATAAGGAAAGAGGCATGTAGGTGACACAGTGGATAAAGCACTAGCCCTGGATTCATAGGACCTGAGTTCAAATCTTACCTCAAAAACTTACTAGCTTTAACCCCAATTACCTTAAACATCCAGGACCAACTCCAGTTGTACTGATGTATATCTTGTCACTGGAGTCAGGTGGCTCTGGAGGACCTTGCACAGCCCTGCCTCACTCAATTCCAATTCAGTGCAAGTCATAACATTGGTCATGGTCCTCTTCAATAACAAAGACAAACAACAAAAACAATAAGGAAAGGAAGGAAAGAGAAAGTGCTTCCCTATATTAACCTCAGTTTGTTCCAGCCTCTTCCCTTACCCACAAACTGCTAAATTCATTTCTATAAGAGGATTTGGATGCATGTTTCCTTACTGTTCTGGAAAGTTAACAAGACTACGAAATTCTCCTTTATGTTTGCTTCAAGTCTACATTACTACCTATTGTTACCTACCATTGCCCATCTCACCCCATGTACCACAATGATAAAGTATTCTAGAAATAAAAGATAGGGGCAGCCTAGGCTGGTACAGTGGATAAAACACTGGCCCTGGATTTGGGAGGGACCTGAGTTCAAATCTGAACTCAAGACATCTGACACTTACTAGCTGGGTGACCCTGGGCAAGTCACTTAACCCTCATTGTCCCACCAAAACCAACACAACACAATTCCCCCCCATCCCCCTCCCAACAAACCCCAAAAACAGAAATAAAGATATTGAGGGGTAAGAGTGCCCTCAATAGGGAAGGAAAATCTTGCTTAACTTGGAGTCAGGAAAAACCTGGGTTAGAATTGTGCCCAGGACCTACTGAATGCTGTGACATTAGGTGTTTCTTTTTAACTTCTCTGAGCCTCAGCTTCTGTATCAGTTAAAACCAGTAATATTAATAAGTGCAGTGTGAACAAGGAAGGTAATAAATGCTTATTAAGGGTCCATATGTGCCAAGTAATTATGTGCTAAAGACTTTACAAAACATTATCTCATTTGAGAGAGGTAGCTGTAGTACCTACCTTAAAAGGTTGTTGAACGATTCAAATGAGCTTATAAGTATTATCATCATCATTCATATTTAAACAATAAAAACTTAAAGCTTTAAAAACTTATAAACACACTAAAAACTACTTTTGGGACAGCCTGAAAATTTTTTGGGGGGGGAGGGGGGGAGAAACAGATAGAAATAGAGACAGAAAATTAGAAAGAGACAGAAAGAAAACATTTATTACACATTGATAAAAGCAAGAAATCCAAGGGCTTACCTTTTTTTTTTTTTTCTTTTTTTTTTTTTAGTGAGGCAATTGGGGTTAAGTGACTTGCCCAGGGTAGCCACCAGCTAGTAAGTGTGTGTAAGCTGTCTGAGGCCTGGATTTGAACTCAGGTACTCCTGACTCCAGGGCCAGTGCTCTATCCACTGCGCCACCTAGCTGCCCCGGCTTACTTCTAACCACTAAAAGGAAGACAGAAAGGATGAGATGGGGAGAGATACTACTTTTTCCCATGCTGTGGAGATGTCTGGAAGTAGAAACTCACTATCAGAGTCCAGAAATTCAAGGGTCATTGTTCAAAGTTGGGGTGGGGATTGAGAAGAGATGAAGATGATGGCTAGAAAATAAAGAAATATTTTCTTTAAAAAAAGTAAACTATAGGCTGGTTCTCCGTAAAATATTCTTCCTTCCTCCCTCTCCTCTCTCTTTCACTCCTTTACTTCCTTCCTTGTCAAATAATTATCTTAATTGTTTTATTAATAACCATGACTTTTAAAATTTCCTATGAACCCACTTAGGTAGAGGAAAATCTGATCAAATATTTTAAAAGGTGGGTTTGGGGGAATCTCTATTTTTAATTCAATTGGATGAAATTGTCTTCTATATTACTTCCCAGGCACCCTACACTACATCATGCAATGTTTTGGAGTAAGTTTTTGTTTGCTTACATTTTAAGTTCAATCTCCTGTGATCTTGATGGTCTGTCAGTTTATCCATGTCTACTCTATACTTTCTTGTCTCATAAGGTCAGGGACACTTAAGGGTTGAATGCAATTGATTCTTATGCTGTACTGTTACTGTCAAGGATCTTTTATCATAAGACTACAGAATACAAGGTTGGAAGAGCCGGTTAGTTACTATCTAGTACACTCTAAACATGAAGAACTTCCTTTATATTGTACTCTCCCCAATAAAGGTTCATCCAGTTTTTGATTGAAGGATCCCAGTGAGGTGGATGCAGGTTTCCTAGATGGGCCTTCTCTCAATACTCTTCAAATTTATGTAATTGTTCATTACCTTAGAAATGAGACAGATAAGTTCATTAGACTAGAACTGGAGGCCACACTGGAGCATTATCTAGTCAAACCCCAAACTTTGATAGACGAGGAAATAAAGCTGATTTGAGGGGAAGTGACTTGCTTCCAGGTAATGGGATAACTTAGTGGCATTATAAACTAGGCCGCCTAGATTCCCAATCAAAGTGCTTCCCATTGGAAATGATATCCCTAAACATAACATGTCACCATGACAACTGTCCTCTGCCTTAAAATTAGTGTAAGGGTTAAAATTCTAGCTAAACTGTCTAAAATATCTAATGAGTGGTCGCCAATAAATTATACGCTTTAGCAAGAGTTAGACTTTTAAGCATTTATTAAGGAGAATAAGAATTTGGTCAAAGAGAGAAGAGAAAGGCCTAGATTTCATCTATTAAAGGGAGAGCACATTCTAGCTCCCGCTCTCCACCAGCGTCCTCAGGAAAGAGGAGCGAGACTGAGCGCAGTCTCTTCCTTCTCCTCCCACTAGCTCGTGTCACTTCCCTGACTCCTGGTCTTGCCCTCAAAGACCTTCCCTTCATGGGCAGAACTCCCTCTACAGTAAGTATCAGCAGGTGGCGTTATTCAATCGCTTACAGTCCCCCTGTTGTTCCTCAAGAAACAAAATGTTTCCTTGACGGAACAGTAAAAAGAATATAATAACTATTGCTAACTAATAATCGTGAACAACAATATAGAAAAGGAAGCAGAGGAAAGTTTGTCCAGAGGGGCGATTTTTTTTTTGTCCTCATGAACCGACGCTTTGACATTAGTCTTGCAAAGGGAGGGCCCTCTGCAGAGAATACATGTTACAGATGGTGTATATTATAAACAGAAAGAGAAAAAAAAACAACAAAAACAACAAATCAAAACTGTTCATGTTCAAAGTCTTTGAAAGTCTTTTCTCAGATGTCTCTAGGTGTATGTAGTCGGTGGAATGGAAGTGTCTTTTTCAGGGGTGATGTGTGGATCTGGTAATCAGCCAGAAATTTCCTACAAAATTGAGCTTAACACAACTTTAAAATAGCTTTGTCAATAATCAAATCAAACAATGAAAGTTCTCAAAAACATGTCTAAGGGAATACAGAATCCTTAGTTTGTTAAACACGTGAAACATACAATAAAACAAAAATTGAACCATTCTTTAAAAATTACATTATTATATAGTCCCCCCCTTATGGAGCGTAATTGAGAAGACAATTGCTGTGATATTAATTTTAAAAATAATTTTTTTATCTTTTGTTTCATCACTTTTTGCATCATCTGCCTAATATCCTCATGCCATTATGAGAACTTAAAAAATCTAATATAATTGGTAACAGGTGTCAAGGCCAAATTCAACACTGTATTTATCATGACACCTGAGATATCATATGGGGGTTACCCATAAAAGAACAGAGAACTGATGGGATATGAGCATCCACACTGGAGCAATATGCTACTGCCCATACAGTATGCCAGGCTTAAAATAGGTGGATGGAATATATGTCCATGCCACCGAACATATTGGAAGAAACTGAGTCAGATCTTAATCAGATGCATGGGATTGAGATGTCCATGGCATCAGGCCTATAGGAGGGAGCATAGAAGCCAGGTGTAGAAGTGAGATGGGTGTGGAGAATACTTCCAGCCATCTGTACATATTGCTGGGGGAAAAATAAAATAAAATATTAACCAAGAGAATCCAACCTCAACAATAGTCAAAAGCGTTCTCCAGCCATACCTTGACTTCATGCATGTCTCCCCTCATGTGACAGTCAGTGTCTGCTTCTTGCATGTATTCCTCTTGTGATTGGATGGCACCCTTGGCCAACTGGCATCTGATAACTCAGAATAACGGCAATTAATGTCTTAAATGATAAATTCCCATTAATTTAAAATCTCATAAGGATTTAAATGAGGATACTAAAATGATTGCAAAAAATGTGAATACATCTTGACTCAGAACACAATATATAGTTATGCAACAATTTCAAATAATATTTTTTTTTCCTTAGTATACAATTACTTTTGTGAAAAATCAGAACAATATTTAAATACAAGTTAAAGCACAACCACAATCTCAAAGAAAACTTTTTTTTTTTTGAAACTAGAAAACTTTACAAATGTTCCTCTCTTTTTTTTTTTTGGAATATGCTTATCAAAATAACTACTTCTTTACACTTGCCATGGCAACCAATTTGCCAGGGAAATGCTTTAAAGGCGTTTGACTCAAATAATCAGTTGAGAAAAAATAGCAAAAACAAATACTCAGAATATGGGAGCACCATACTCCATAGAATTAACATTGTATATGAAATCAAAACCATCTTGCAATTTTTCAAAAATAGATAGATAAACGAATAGAAGAAAATACACGTGGAATAATAAAAGACAATGAAATTCACAAACTAGGAAATCTAAATGAATCTGAACTTAATATTAATAAGAGTATTATAAATATAAACTTGATCACATGACTATAAAAAGCTTTTACAAATATTCTCTTGTTTTAAAAACTAAGTACAAAACCCAATCTCAAAATCATGAAAATCTCTATGAAATAAACCCATACCATTAATTTCAAAATGTATATATAATAGCCTAGAAAATCCTATGTAACCTCTGAACTGATACTATTACTCTGAGTGAATTCCGAACACTTATGATTCCGATATCTAAAATCCCCAATACTCATATCAATACCTTGCTGCTTACTTCTACATTTCTGTTAAAATATGTACCCTTCCGTGGCAAAAGAAGCGGAGTCTTGAACTATGGTGATGATTGTCATTCATATTCAGCTTAAGTTTTTCTTCTTTAACCCCTCTATATTGTCTGTCGGGCTTTTCACCATACAAATGCTTTATAAGATTACTAATTAAAGACAAAAGCAGGTTAGGCAAAATTATGAACAAAACGAGCATATCTGGAATTTAAAGGGTTTTCTAAGGTTGTCTCAGAAGCACACCAGGCTGGGGAAGGGCTGAGCCTGAAGCTGCAAATGTAGGTAGAGAAAGTTGAGCATGCGCATCAGATCTCTGGACTTCCCAGGCAGGGGAAGCAATGGCTTAGCCATGGGAGGGGTAGAGGGTGGGGTCTGGAGAGGAGGGGAGGACCAGCACAATTTGAATCAGGACTTGATTTTGAACTCAGGCCTGGATTCCTCTTCCCCCCACTTGGCCTCCAGGTGCTAGGGGGATTAAAAGCTTCTAGAGGGTGGGGTCATTGCCTCCAGGCATGCAAAATTAAGAGCAACAATTAGTGTTAGAACTGGGAAAAGCTGCAGGAATCTCTTCAGGTTTCTCTGAAAAAGCATGGTTGGGAGAGGGGGAGATATTTCCTTGTGTGAGTACATTGCTGGCTCTTCTAACAAACATAAAAGAAAAATAGAAAATCCACAAAAACACAGCATTAACATGATCTTATCCTCCATTTGTCTGGTTTAAACAGACTAAAATCAAAAATAGGGTAATTAGGGAGTTTAAAAGGTCCATTCGAAAAAATTTAAAGGGAAAACACAGCCAGTACGCCAGTACTTAGCAGTTAAAGGGAGAGGGTAGAGAAAATTTTCTTACCCAACCAGAAGATCAGAAGACTGAGGTTTAGCTTTCCTCTTCGTGGTCAGCCATCTGTTAAGGGTTAAAATTCTAGCTTAACTGTCTAAAATATCTAATGAGTGGTCGCCAATAAATTATAAGCTTTAGCAAGAGTTAGACTTTTAAGCATTTATTAAGGAGAATAAGAATTTGGTAAAGAGAGAGAGAAAGGCCTAGATTTCTATCTATTAAAGGGAGAGCACATTTCTAGCTCTGCTCTCCACCAGCGTCCTCAGGAAAGAGGAGCGAGACTGAGCGCCAGTCTCTTCCTTCCTCCTCCCACTAGCTCGTGTCACTTCCTGACTCCTGGTCTTGCCCTCAAAGACCTTCCCTTCATGGGCAGAACTCCTCTACAGTAAGTATCCAGCAGGTGGCGTCATTCCAATCGTTACATTAGAAATATTCAAATTAATCCAGATTCTCAAATTACATTTACTATTTTTTTTTCTGATGCAAGCAGTTAATCAGTAAGTACTTTTTTTTTTTTTTTTGGTGGGGCAATGGGGGTTAAGTGACTTGCCCAGGGTCACACAACTAGTAAGTGTCAGGTGTCTGAGGCCGGATTTGAACTCAGGTATTGCTGACATCCCAGGCAGGTGCTTTATCCACTGTGCTAATCTAGCCGCCCCCAATCAATAAGTACTTATTAAGCACTTACTATGTACTAGGAACTGTGCAGGGCACTGGGGATTAAAATTTTTAAAAAATGAAACAATTCATAGACATCCTCAATACCTATAAGATATGACACATGCAAATAAAGAGTTCAGCAATAGCTATGAGGGTTTTGGAAATGAATATGCAATCTTACAAGGCATGTAAGGATGTGGATGGGAGAGATGAAAAAGAAGGAACAAGGACAATTCATAAGATTATAGAGGAGTATAGATTTAGATCAAGAAAGCAATTTCTAAGCCATCTAGTTTAAAACCCCTCATTTTATAGATGATGACATTGAGACACAGAAAGATCATGTGACTTAGCTCAGGGTTACATGATAAATATCTGAATTAAGATTTGAATTTTAGGTTTGTTGATCTACACCCAGAGACATTCTCTTATGCTTTGCTGATATACAAGGGCAGCTAAGTGGTGCACTGGATAGAGTGCTGGGCCCAGAATCAGAATGGTTCATCTTTCTGGGTTCAAATACAACCTCAGATACTAGCTGTGTGACTCTGGGCAACTCACTTAACACTGTTTGCCTCAGTTTCCTCATCTGTAAAATGAGCTGGAGAAGGAAATGCAAACAACTCTAGAATCTTTGCCAAGAAAACTCAAAATGGGGTCACAAAGAGTCAGACATGACTGAGAAACAACTCAACGATGACTACTATTACAGCAGTGACATAGAAACACAGTGAATATAGGCTTAAATCCACAAAGATAACTGTGGCAAACTATTCTCACTGACTGTGCAAATGAATCACACACAGGCCTACCCATTCCCACAGCACCCAGAGCTGCTTTGGGTGGCAGTCCTGTATTATATTTAGACACTTTGTTACTCTTTCTCCCTTAGAGTCTCAATGCAGCACTAGAAATTACTGGCTAAGTATATCTCAACAGCCTTACCTTTGTGTACAGAAAACCCAAAGAAAAGGAGAGCAGTAAAGACCCTGTTCTACTCTTCCTTTATACTCAACAGGCCTGCTAATAGACTGTTTCTCCAGAGTCAAGGATTTGTAAGAATGTAATAGCAGTCACTGCCCTGAGAAATCTCAGTGTAGGGTGACATGCAGGCAGTGATGGAAAATACCTTGCTCAAAAACCTTTAAAAAATTGTTGTTGATGTGGTTATACGGCATACAGAAAGCAAAGAAGGAGATATCTCAGCTTTGGTCACTCAGTATAAGTTCGAAGTTGGGACTTTGAGATACCGTATGCTACTTTTGAAAAGGCAGTAGAGAATCCTAACTACAGCTGTTTGGGAAGTGACATTATCTACTTTCATAATACTGTGTACTGGAGTCCCATACTATGACTAGAAAGAATGCTTTAACAAGAAAAGAAATCTATACAGAGGACCACAATTTCAAAAGCTGGGCCAATAATTCGATCCAATCTTCCTTATTTTTAGATGAAGAAACTGAGGCCCCAAATGGAAATGGATAACTTTCTGATAGTGGAATTTAGCTGGATCAGAAAATCTTCCAATTATCAGTGATTTAGGCAAAGTGAAATTCCCCAAAGTGAATAACCCTAATTGCTTCTCAGAATGGAACAACCCCAAACTCCTTTTTCAATGTTGGTCTTTTCTATTCCAACCTTATGCCAGATTGTGGTGAAAAGTTAGATGTGCTAACCTTGCCATGACATTGGGGCAAAGGTTAGTAATATATCCATAGCCTTTTATATGAATGAACTTGTAGCAACCTCTTTGCCTTCTGGAGTCTTTAACAGTAATTCAATATTTTAATTTTAATGGCATGAAGGTTGTTACATGGGTGCAAATTATGAATCTCTAATCTTGAATATCTCATAAAGAAGCTCAGTAAACAATGTCTGTATCTTGGTGCAGCCAGCCCTTGTGAATATCAATGAATCAATGCATGCAAAACAAATTGCTTTCCTGTTACAGGGTACAAAATGTTTTGTGGTAAACAACTTGTTTTTACCTCAGAGGAGGACTAGAAAAGGAGAAGGGGGAGAAAAGAACTATGATGTATAATCAGCCTTGCAAATAACAAGTGGCCAATTGTTATATAATACTTTGTGCCAAATGAATAGCAAAGTTTCCTGGTTTCATTCATTTTTCAAGGATAGCTCCCTTTGGGAGGTAAAACACATAATTTTAGATCTGGATTATGCAATTTAAGGTCATCTAGAAATATTGGCCAGCAGGAACACACTTATAACAACAAATTCAAAATTCTCTGTCATTCTTCTCATTAAAAACAATTCCAAACAATCTGGTTGAATATTTCAGCAAATTAAAATAAACTGTATACCCCAAAATACTACTTTAGAACCACATATACAAAAATCCTCTTAATTATCAAAGCATTAGTGTATGTCATTATAATGAACCACATTTAGGAGGGCAGAAAAGTGTTCTGTTTTTATGTCCTTCGAAGTTTGTAGATGAATTAGGAACTGATTTATTATTTCACAGCAGAAGTCTTTTGGAGAAAAATGGAAAGGGGAAGAAAATGGGAGGATGGAGGAGGATGAGAGATAAAGAAATAGAATGGGAAGAGGGATAAAAGAAGAAAGGGAGGGAAGGGATGAATAATAAAGAAGGTCAAAAGAAAAAAGGAATGAAGGAAAGAAAGAAGGAGAAAGGAAGGAAGGATTAGAGTTAGGAAAAAAACAGAAGGCAGAGATGGAGGGACAGAAGAGGGGAAGCAAAGGAAGGGAATTAACAAGAAACAGAGAAAAATGGAAAATAAACATCTTAATCTACTGGGTTTTTCCTGGGTGACTTCTTCAAACTTAATTGCAACACAGAACTCACTGTCTATCATTTTCATAAAGTGAATAAGGATTTATGTGCATCATAAAATGCTGTCCAATAAGTCGTTTTACAAGATTTATATACATATATTTAAGTCACTCTGTCCTTTGCCATGCACCTCCAATAAACCTTCTGGTTCTCCCCCATCATTTCATGCCAAATGAAAAATGATAATATTACCAAATTTGCAGTTAATTATCATGAAATATGACTCCTAATGATTTAACATCTTTGTTAAGAGCCCTTGGTAGCGCAGAGTACAAAAGCTGGAAAACATCATTAAAGCTATCATTTACCCATGACATTTACATTTCGTTCACCGTCAAAGAAGTTAATTGACAAAGCACGTCTATACAATATTTATTGAGAAAATAGCTCCCTCTTATTGCCAGTTAGTTTAACATATTAAACTTTCATTTATAGTGTCTAACTTTTTATTCTCTTTAACTGACCTTGAAAGTGAGTTACGTTTCCTTCCCTTTAAATTAAATTTATGGAAAAATAAGCTCTCCCATGACAAAGCAATGTTCAGCTTAAAAGAGGGCAGCTTTCCATTCTGCTTTCCCTGATCTCATAAGCAAACCGATAGTACAGAAATCACTAATGAAAAGAGCAAATCTTGAACAAGAAAAACCTAACCCAACTGTTCTCTTTGTCCGAGGGGAAAAAAGAAAAGGATCTTTTAAGGTGAACACACTGCTCTTCAATCTTGTGCTGTATTCAAACTTCTTCCCCACCCCCATTTTAAGAAGCTTTGGGTGGATCAGCTTAAAGGTTTTTATGCTTCTTTAATATCTACATTCCTTTTCAAATAAAAAAAGTCAGCATATCCTTTGGGATGTAACAAAATGAGAAAAGATTCACTGAGCCATCGAAATGAAAGTTTGCAGGCAGTGCCCATCCTGTGCAACAATGCCTACTTGACTCCATTGGCCTTCTATACGGAGTTGATTCATTCAATTAAATTCAGCAAAAACACATTGGGTACTATTATACAGTAGGAAATGAGGTGGCAAAGTAGATCTCATAAAATTAAGCACTCTTACAGCACTTGGGGAGCTCACAGTCTAGTTCATTGCTATGGAGGAACTTCTAATGAGGACACCCCTCTTCCAAAGCAGATTGACAATTTTCTGTAAATTTTGGTTTTGGAGAGTTCTTGGGGGCACAGAGATGTGAAGTCACTTACCCAGAGTTACACAGCCAGTATGGGAAAGAGGTTGGTCTTGAACCTGGGTTTTCCTGGCTCATAGGTAGGCTCTTGTTCCACAACTACATCTTGTTTTGCTTTTAGAGTCTAATTGAGGTGTCATAATAAAACTAGAATAGGAAAATATTTTCTTAGCAAACTACAAAGTGCTACCTAGTTCATAGGATGGAAAGATCTATCCTGGTATAGAGGAATAGAGAAAGGACTGCTTCCTAAAGAGGATAATAATGGAGATAGCATTTATATGGGGCTTCCTCATTAGCAAAGCACTTTACATATTATCTTATTTGATTCTTACAACAAAAAGGAGAGTAGAGAAGCAGCTTCTTATGAAAATGGATGTTTTTGGTGTGTGGGGGGACACTAGAGACTGGGATGGTCCTTGAAAAATGCAAAAGAGGCTCCTTAATCTCTATGAACCATTCACACAGCCTGAATTTGAACCTACTACTAGATTTCTCTGGTTTTCCTTAGTTATATGTTCAATGCTAGTGTGTGAGGTCAATTCTATTATTATTATCTCTGTTAACCTGGAAATTAAGGAAACAATCAATATAGGAGAAAATAAGGTCTTTAATGGGGCAGAGGAACTATAGCTTGTGGTATGACATGGTATACCCAAAGATGGGAACTGAGGACAGGGTTTTTAATGGGGTAACAGAACAAAAAGGGAACCAAAAGATTGCTCCAGAGTGACATATAGCTAATTAATGTAAATGAACCTTTGACAAAAGAAATAATAGAACAGCTCCTAAGTTAAGTATAGGCCTTACTGACTCTGAATAGAAAACTACTAATGTAGGTGGAACCCTTTTTACATAATAACATAAAGTGGGGGGGGGGAAGTAAGGTGGGGAACATTGGGAGGGGTAAGTTACTTGGGGGAAGGTCCATAAATCCATCTAGAGTCTGGAAATGACAAAGACAGTCAGCCCCAGGCAATTCATTTGCCTGGGAAAGAGGGGACTGGGTGGGGATTCAGTTCTCAGTAAATTTTGCAGTTCTCATCTCCATTCAGCAGATGAAGAAACTGAGGCAGAGAGAGGTTAAATGACTTACAAAGGTCATACACTTAGTGCTTAGGCAGCATTCAAATTCATGTCTTCCTGACTCCAAATCCAAAATCCTATTTACAGAGCAACCCATTTGGGTATGATGTAGGAGGTAAAAAAAAAGGTTAATAGAAAAACCTAAGATCCAAGCTCTAGTTCAGATATTAGCTCCAAAAGGGTGTTAGATCCCAGTTAATGAATAACTTACAAGTCAAAATGCTAGGTTCTCATACCCACAGTGATCAGCATTCATAATGGACCACAATGGCTCAGGTCAAAATAACAATAAAGGAAAAGACAAGGCTATAGAAATTCTAAAGAAAAATGATTATATTTTGAAACTAGCCATGGGAATCAGAAAGAGACATATGCAGGAAAGGCCAAATTTGTCCCCAGATTCACCTTATGATGTGTAAACCCCCAAAACACACCTCCACTGAAAAAGATACCTGCCTCGGAGTTGGCTTAGGACCCCAGGAACTCCAAATTAGGATAAACCCTCCCCTGTAACACCCCTAGGTGGAGAATATTATAATGAGTAGGACAGGCCCTCCCTTGTACCTCCCCAAGGTGGAGATTATTATAATGAGACTGATAATCAATTTATCAATACTATAAATATAACTGTCTTTCCTTTCCTTATTGGAGAGATACCTTTCCACTTTTCTGGTTCTCTGCCTGTGATCACTCACAGCATTGCAATAAAACTTGGGAAACTGAGTCACTGAGTCTTGTAATTCTTTTGGGACAACACAATCAATTTGACCCCAAATTCTATCCCACATCAGGCATAGTATTTGAACTTAATTCTTTTTATTCTTATGGAATCATTATCTTAGATATGGAATTTCAAAATCAGTTACATGAAAGAGTTAATAGTCACCTAGCATTTATTTAGTGCCTACTATATGCCAGGCACTGTGCTAAGCACTGGAAAATACAAATAATGGTAAAAGATATTCCCTTCTCCCAACAAGTTCACAGTCTAATGGGGGGAGGCAACATGCAAACAATTATGTACGAACTAGCTATATAAAGGATAAATTGGAAATAATAGAGGAAGGCCCTGGCATTAAAAGGGATTGTGCCTCATCTCCAGGTAGGCATTAGACAAAAATTGTATCTCATGATGCTCAACATTTCACTAGCATAGGCAGGTTGTTAGTTTTATTAAGGTAGAGTATCAATACTGGACTAGAACTCTATCTTGCAGAATCTATTGCTTCTCTGAGTTAGACAAATCTCATCACAACAAATTTTCACCATTCAGGGAGAACCCCAAAATCCTGAACATAAATTCAAGTCATTAATCAAATTGGTAAAGGGAGTATGTGATAAACGCCTTCCCAGAAAAGTTCCACTCGGCTTTTGTTAATAAAATTTCATTTAAGTTATATAAAAAGCCAATTAAAAATAAAATGGATCTCCTGTGCTTTGTGAACCATTTGAACCAGATGTCACTAGTAATTCAAAGCTTCCTCTCTGACATTAATTATGCCTTCAAATGACCAAGACTGAAAAACAATAAAGATAAGTAAGTCTCATCATAAAATGATCAAGTTACCAAGTAGAATGTGTTAACTAATGGAATGCAAATTTGCCAAGCATTTTACTACTACTCTTCAGTAATTCATCAAACTTTGTAAAAATACCTACTATATGTACAATCACTGGGCCAGGTTTTTGGAAGAGAAAGGTGAAGGGAAAACCATTCCCTGTATTCCTTCTTGCCTGAATACAACAAAAATAGAAATAAGTGACTAAAGAGAGTAAGAAGAGAGCATTAAAAATGAAGAGAATGAAGAGAGGCTTCCTGAAGGAAGTGAGCTGACACCATAGATTGAGCCAAGGAAGAGGTGAGTTCAAATACTACTTCAGATACCTACTAGTTATGTGACCTTGGGCAAGTCATTTAACCTCTCTCAGACTCAGTTTTTTAGTATGTGGAACAGGAACAATAAAGCACTAACCTTACAGGGTTGTTGTGATCAACAAATCAAATAATGTGTAAAAAACTTTGCAAAACCTAGCACTATACATATCAACTAGGTTCCATTTAGTATGAATAATGAATTCCATGGTGTGGTCCCATGTGTACATTCAAAAATAAATGCTGGGGCAGCTACGTGGAGCAGTGGATAAAGCACCGGCTTTGGATTCAGGAGGACCTGAGTTCAAATCCGGCCTTGGACACTTGACACTTACTAGCTGTGTGACCCTGGGCAAATCATTTAACCCTCATTGCCCCACCAAAAAATAAAAAATAAAAATAAAAAAATAAAAAATAAATGCCAGCTATTAGCCCTTTTGTAGGAGGTGGCATAGGAACTGAACCTTAAATTAGTCTAAGCATTCTAAACCATAGATTTAGAGTTTGAAAGGACTGACTTTAGAAATGATCAAATCCTATTCCACAATTCCTTTTTTAAAAGTATATTATTATTATTTATTAAATTAAAAAGTTTCTTTAAAATATATTTCTGACTTCCCTCTATTGAGGAAATATTTGTTTTAAAAATCAGAAAAATAAATCATTTAAGACATAGATGCATAGTCCTATAAGATATTTCCACATTAGCTATTGTCCAAAGAAGTATGTCTCTCTGTATTTTAAATTTGTCAACTCTGGTCCTTAAAGTGTTAAAATTAGAAGGGACCTTCAGAGGGTATTTAGTCTACTCTACTCTACTCCCTTCATTTTACTGCCAAGAACACAGATAAATCAAGTACAACAAAGTTAATTTATATTTATATATACACACATCCATTTATTTAGTTAGTTATCCATTCATTTATACATTTATCCGATTTGCTTGTTTAATTATTTTATTTATTTATTTATTCATTCTTCCATTTATTTATTTGTTCATTCATCCATTCATTTATTTATTTATTCATACATTCATTCATTTATTTGTTTGCTCATTCACTCACTCATTCATCCATTCATTAATTCATTTTTTCATTCAGTTAACTAACATATTTATTTGTTCTATTTCATTCCCTGCTGTTTTATACTGACACTCACACACACACACACACACACACACATTTTCAACTTAAACACACATTTGAACTTAATTGTTTTTATTCTTATGGAATCATCATCTTAGATATGGAATAGAAAAATATCTTAGATATGGATAGAAAATGAGATTCAGGGATTACATGTATAAGGAATAACCTGAGTAGAGGGAGAAAAATACTGGGTGTGTACCATGTAGCTTAGAGAATAGCCCAAGTTGGTTGTAGCATGGCATACATGAAGGGAGATAATATTAGACAAGGTTAGAAAAGTAAAGAAGTTCTAGATTGTTGAGGGCCTTTGAAGTTTATCTAATGCACAATAGGGATTCATTAAAAGATATGGTGCAGTGAAATGACATAATAAGATCTGTACATAAGGAAAATTAAAATGATATTGGTATAAAGGGTATATTGGAGGGAGTAGAAAAGGGATGCTGTAAAACTAGTTAGAAGACTGTGGCAGTAATTCAGATGGGTCATAATGAAGCCCAGATAACATCTGTGGAAATAGAGAAGAAAGAAGGTCCCAAGGGATACTGAAAAAGAATACATAAGACATTTTAACTTATTTGATGTGGCAAGAGAGAGCGTGAAAAGTCAAGGATAACTCCAGGATTTCTTTTTTTTTTTTTTGGAGGCAATGTGGGTTAAGTGACTTGCCCAGGGTCATACAGCTAGTAAGTCTCAAGTGTCTGATGCTGGATCTAGGGCTGGTGCTTTATCCAATGTGTTGCCTAGCTGCCCCAAAATTTCTAACAAATGAATGCAAGGACCATAGACAGAAATAGTGAAGTAAGAAGTTTTTGAGAGGAAAGATGACAAGTTCACTTTCCATGTTTCTTTGAGACATCTTGTTGGAAACATTCACTAGAAAGCTGGAGATACCGAGCTTGGGGTCAGGAACCAGGATAGATTAGACATTTAGATTTGAGTCACGTCTATAGTGATGATGGTCTAAGCCATGGGAATTGATAGGTATGCTTATTGTTGATGCAAAGATTCATCATTGATTTGGAGGATATCTAAGCTGAGGTTGTGTAAGAGAGTAAGAGGCAGAAGTGGACAGAATCACTGACAAAAGGAATATGATTCATACTGACTGAGACAGATTGTAGAATAGGTTAGAAAGCAAACAGGATGACATTTAATAAGGAGACAGGGAGGGAAAATAAGCTAGGGAATAATGGTTATTTACGCACATGACAGAAAAAGTTCTAAAGGTCATAAGGATGACAAACTGACAATGAGGTAGGTAGTGATGGAGCTAGAAAGGAAATATCCTGCCATGCATTTGAAGTGTATAGTACAGAATTATATTCTACATTTTTGATGTTGAGTCATTTTAGTCGTGTCTGACTCTCCATGACTTGCATTTGGGGTTTTCTTGGCAAAGATACTGGAGTGGTTTGCCATTTCCTTTTCCACCTCATTTTACAAATGAGGAAACTGAGACAAAATAGGATTAAAGGAATTGCCCAGGGTCACACAGCCAGTAAGTGTCTGAGGTCAGATTTGAACTCAGGTCCTCCTGACTCCAGGGCTCAGACTGTATCTACTGTACCACCTGGATGCCCTATATTCCATATTAGTTATATCCTTACTCCAGTCTTCCTTATCTGTATCTTGCCACTGGACCAAGGTGGCTTTGGAGGAGAGAATGAGACTGGTGACTTTGCACATCACTGCCTCATTTAAATCCAATATACTTGCAAGTCATAATCACCTTTCTGATATCATTGGTCTTCTTCCAGAATGAAGGACAAGCAAAACCAACAATTAAAGAGCAGTAATAATAGGTAGTTTATATATATATATATATATATAGTTTGAAAAACACTTTACCTGTATTATCTTATTTGATTATCACAATGACCCTTTGAGGCAGGTGCTATTATTATCCTCGTTTTATAGAAGAGTAAAATGAGACTAAGAAAAGTGACCTGCATTGTCCAGGGTCCCACAAATAGTCTGAGGCAGATTTATACCTTGGTCTTTGTGACAAGAAGTCTAGCATTCTATCCCCTGTGTCACCTTTGTGAGTATAGAACTGGGTTCTAAGGAAAGTGAAGGAGATAGAGACAGTTCATGAGGAAAAGTTGAAAAACCAGGATTATTATGTCTAGAGATTGGAAGTTTAAGAGATATGCCTAAAGACCTTCCATTTGATAAACACTTATTAAAGTACCTGCCAGGCTAGGTGATGAGATAGAGATGAATAGGATGCAGTCCTTTTGCTAAAGGAATCCATAATCTGGTGGGGGAGTTTATGAAATCTGCATAAAGAACTATAATAAAAATAATATACTCAATTAAAAAAAGAGGGACAGATAATGATAGCTTACATTAATATAGTACATTAAGGTTACAAAATGCTTTTTTTGCAACAATACCATGAGGCAGAGGAAACATGCTGAAGTGGATAGAACATTAAGGTAGAAGCAGAGGAGGCAGCTAGGTGGCACAATGGATAAAACACTGGCCCTAGATTCAGGAGGATTTGAGTTCAAGTCCAGCCTCAAACACTTGGCACTTACTAGCTGTGTGACCCTGGGCAAGTCACTTAACCCTCATTGACAAAAAAAAAAAAAAGAAAAGTAGAAGCAGGGAGATGTGGGTTTGGGGGCTAACTCTGAAGCTGGCTCTGTGCCCCAAGACAATGCACTTAACCTTTCTGAAATTTGTTTTTTCTCTTTTGTAAAATATGGATAATAAGAGTAGGTGCCTCACTGGCTTCCTATGAGGATCAAACAAGGTAATATATGCAAAGCTTTTTGCAAACATTCAAGCACCATATAAATGTCAGCTTCTGTTAGGTAAATAGTGCATTTATCACTCCTATTTTATAGATTAAGAAACTGAGGCCTTGAGAGATTAAGTGGCTGTGCCTAGAGTTGCATGGCTAATAAGTGTCAGAGCTGGGTTTCAAAATTCAAACTATCAGAAATCCAGAGTTCTTTTTTCATTCTATCATGCAAAGTACTATATGATAACGAACTACAGAAAGGTCATTTCATACTGGGAGTCTCAGACGGCTTCCCAGTACTTTTCTCCAGCTTGACTGACAAGATGGCATAAGAAAACAGGATGAATCAGCCAAATAAGAGGTTTATGTTAGAACACAGCTGCTCTGGCTCTGTGGGGACAATCCTCTATATTGGATGATCCTTTAAAGTAGGTAGCAGAAACAACAGAAAGGCCTTTAAAACATGGGCCCTCTTTCCCTCTCCACAAGCACACAAAATTCCTAGCAACAAGGATATTTGAGCTTTTTAATGGACTGTTCATGGATTCTCTAGGAGTCTTTAAAGTAGGCTATAGGTTCCTATGGGTCTGCGATGGCTTTATGTTTGTATGGTTCTTCCTTATGGGACATCGATAATTGTTCCCTAGACTTTCTAGACACATCAGACATATTATTAGTCATTTCAAAACCACAACATCCTATTTGATGGCTGTTCCATATGAACTTGAGATGTAGCATCTCAGTTGAAGAAGAATGGGCATATAAAGAAAGCACATGAAGATACTTAAACAACTTTGTCCATCCTCTGCAGTTTCAACTGACTAATTAATGGACAACAATGCTCTGGATGACAGTTCCTGTCAGGCAAAGTACACTTTTCAGATTTTGTCTTAAACCTAGAGATCTCAGGGAAAAGCATGGCATAGAATTAATACATTCATAACATAAAAATATTCTTTTTGTTGTTCAGTTGTATCCAAGTGTTCATGACCCCATTTTGGGCTTTTTCTTGGCAGAGATACTGGAGAGGTTTGCCATTTCTTCTTCCAGTTCATTTTACAGATGAGGAAACTGATGCAGAGTTAAATGACTTGACCAGGGACATATACTTAGCAAGTATCTGAGTCTAGATTTGAACTCTGCAAGATGAGTCTTCCTGATTCCAGGCCCAGCACTCCATCTCCTTTGCCAACAGTGGCTTGAATTCGCTTTAGATAATATAGATCAGAAAATTAAAATGAAAATATAACTCTTGTAGCAACTACTGAAATTGACTATTATGATGGATTAGAATTATTCAAAATGTCTACATATGCTTTATCACCTGTAAGGCGGGGAGGAGAGGATGGTTAGGGAATAATCCCATCTACAGATGTACCCAGAAGACGTCAAGGCTAGTTCCTAGTCATATTTTCAATCAATTAATCCCACCTAAAGTGGCATCAGGCTCAGAAAGACCTGAGTTTATAATCTACCTCTAACATACACAGTCATTGTATGACACATCACACAACTTCTTGGTGCCCTGGGTCCATCTCAAACTACAAAGTTGCAAAGTAGTTACTGACCTGTATTGAAAGAGGGGGATCATTCAATAGGAATTTCCAACACTTATAATCACAAAGCCAGACTAAAAAATGGTGAAAATATTATAAGCCAGACAGAGTTCATATTCTCCTCAATGGAGGGGGAGACAGACAGCTTGAGAAGAAATAAAAAAGATTTATTTCATGTCCTTTGGTGTGCTTTAACTCTTAAGAAACCACATCTGCCAAGAAAAACTGTTTAATTAAGACATTAAATACAACTATGCATACATTTTGAGACAGCAATACCAATGCCAGGTCTGTGTCCCAAAGAGATGGAAAGGGAAAGGAAAAGAAAGGGAAGGGAAGGGAAGGGAAGGGAAGGGAAGGGAAGGGAAGGGAAGGGAAGGGAAGGGAAGGGAAGGGAAGGGAAGGGAAGGGAAGGGAAGGGAAGGGAAGGACCCCCATGTAAAAAAAATATATATATATATATATATTTATAGCAGTTTTTTGTTGTTGTTCTGGTTAGGAATTGAAAATTTAGGGGATGCCCATCAATTGGGGAATGGTTGAACAAGTTGTGGTTTATGATTATAATGTAATATTATTCTGTTATAAGAATTGATGAGTAGGACGATTTCAGAAAAACCTGGAAAGACTTGCATGAACTGATATAAAGTGAAGTGAGCAGAACCGGGATAACATTGTACACAGTAACAGTAATGTTATGTGATGAAGAGCTGTGGGTGACTTACGTATTCTCAGTAATACAATGATCTAAGACAATCCAAAGGACTCATGATGAAATATACTATCCATCTCCATAGAAAGAACTGATGTTGTCTGAATACTGACTAAAGCATACTATTTCCTCTTTATTTTTTCTTTCTTTCTTTCTTTCTCTCTTTCTTCCTTTCTTCCTTCCTTCCTTCCTTCTTTCTTTCGTTTTCTTGCAAAAAATGACTAATATGGAAATATTTTACATGATTGCACATATGTAATCTATATCAAATTGCTTACTGTGTCAGAGGGGAAGGGGAGGGAGGGATAGAATTTGGAACTCATAACTTAAAAAAGCCCCAACAAATGTAAAAAATTGTTTTTATATGTAATTGAGAGAAAATAAGATATTATTTAAAATACTGAATGAAGATTTTTTTAATTCAGAAAATATTTTAAATTAACTTTTCTAGTGAATTGTTAATGGTTAAAATAAGGGAGTAGAGACTAGGATAAAATACTTTGCAGTGGAAAGAACATTTTACTTGGAGCCAGATGACTTGTGTTCAGATTCTGACTGTGTTGCATACTGCCTGTGTGACTTTTAACAAGTCTCCTTAGTCAGCCAACAAGCATTTATTAAGCATCTACTATGTGTAAGGTATTGTGCCTTCAGTTCTCTCAGTCTCGTTTTCTTCATCTGCAAAAATGACAGTGTGGGATTAAATTATTCTAAGGCCTCTTCTAGTTCTAAATTTATGGGCCTGAGAGCAGAGACAGGATTAACTATGACACAATATGTTGATGGCTTCAATAATGAGCTTGTCTAAAATATTTTTTTTTGTTATTTTATTTTAAGTAAATACTTCTTTAATGTCAGGAAAATCCATTCTCCATGGCATATAGGTACCTCATTGGTGATCAGCCAAGTGGCATGTTATAATAAAGTCTCACAGTCTTTTGTACAAGTAACACATAGGTAATATTCTTCAAACTCAGGAGGTGTTAGTTCCAAATATGATGTAAGATGCAAAAATGTTTTGTCCTTGTGGTCTGTGAGTATCCCACATGGTTTTACCATGATGAAAGATAGTACCCATGGATTTAAGTCCAGTGTGTTCCTCTCACCTATTGATTGTATTAGTTTTCCATACCATCTGAGTAACCCATAAAGGCCAAGTCCATAAGTTTATCTTCCTGAAAAAAGGATTTTATTATCGTAAGGTTGTTGAACTCTGACCAGCTCCCCAGCCTAAGAAGCCCAGGTTGTGATCTTAGGAAGTAAAAGGCAGATATCAAGATGTTTAATTAACTAAAGGTGGGTTGACACTGTGTATTTTTTTATAGAGTGAGGGAAAAGATACTCTTTGAATTTGAAAGGGCAGTAACATTGATTTAATGAAGATTGGCTGTACCCTTGATGGTCCATTAAGAAGCCAAGCTCATCAGCATTGGAAGTCCATAAGCAGGAGCTAACCACTATGAAGGAATGTACCTTCCAACAAAGTGAAGCAAGTGTGGCCCTGGGAAACTATATTGGGGAGGGGGAATGCTCAGAAAAAGGCTGTCACCATGACTGGTACATGCCAAGACTTTAGGTAGGAGTTTTTTTGGGCCAAAGTCAGGAAATATCCTGCATTGCTTAAAAACATCCCTTCACCTTGGGGGGAAAAAGAAAGATATAAGCATATATATATATATATATATATATTGCCTACTATGTGTCAGGCACTGTGTTGGGTGCTTTACAGACATTTCATTTAATTCTTACAAATCTTCAAGATCGGTGCTATTATACCCATTTCATAGCTGAAAAAACTGAGGCAAACAGAGGTTAAGTAATTTGCCCAGGGTCCATTTCTTTTGTTTCTTTATTTGTTAGAATATTTTATTTTTTCTAATTACATATAAGAAATTTTTAACATTCTTTTTTTTTTACACATAAGGTATTTTATTTTTTCTGTTACATGTAAAGATAGTTCTCAACTTTTGTTTATACAAGCTTTACAATTTCAGATTTTTCTCCCTCCCTCCCCTTCCTCCCCCCTCCCCTAGACAGCAGGTAACCTGATATAGGTTATATCTATATATCTATATACAATACATATATAGATATATATATATATCTATACACACACATATATATATATACACACATAATAACATTAATCCTATTTCTGCATTTGTCCTGTTATAAAAGAAAAAATCAGAGCAATGATGAAAAACCTCAAAATAGAAAAAAAAATCACCAAAAACAAAAGAAATAGTATGGTTCATTAAGCATCTATACTCCACAGTTCTTTTTTTTTTTTTTCTTGGATTTGGAGATCCTCTTCTATCATGAGTTCCCTGGAACTCTTCTGTACCATTGCATTGGTGAGAAGAATATAGTCCATCACAGTAGATCAACACTCAATGTTGATGATACTGTGTACAATGTTTAACATTCATTTTTTTAAAATAGGAGTTTCAAATTATCTTCCTCCCTTTTCCCCCACAATTCCCTCACTGAGAAGGAAGGCAGCTTTATAATACTTTATACCTTTGCAGTTATACAAAATATATTTCCCTATTAGTCATGCTGTGAAAGAAAACAGAAATCAAGAAAAATAAAGTAAAAAAAAAATATGCTTCAATCTGCAGTCAGACTCCAGTAGTTCTTTATCTAAAGGTTGATAGCATTTTTCATTATAAGTCCTTTGGACTGTCTAAGAGCATTGTATGGCTGAGAATAGCTAAGTTATTCACAGTTGATCATTTTACAGTATTACCATTACTGAGCACAATGTTCTTCTGGTTTTGCTCACTTCATTTTTTTGGGGGGGTGGGGTAAGGCAATTGGGGTTAAGTGACTTGCCCAGGGTCACACAGCTAGTAAGTGTCAAGTGTCTGAGACCAAATTTGAACTCAGGTCCTCCTGACTCCAGGGCCAGTGCTCTAACCACTGGGTAACCTAGCTGCTCCTTGCTCACTTCATTTTGTATAAGTTCATGTCCAAGTTCTATTTCTGAAATTGGATTTTACTCCAGGCCCATAACATTATTCACTGTGCCGCCTAGTTGTAGATACTACAGAATCCCAAAGTGGTAATTTCACCTTTCTCTGCTTAGACTCCTTCATAGGTGGCTTAAATTTCTTCCTCTGAATAAAGGGAAAGCTCTCTCTCTCTCTCTCTCTCTCTCTCTCTCTCTCTCTCTCTCTCTCTCTCTCTACTGTCTCTGTCTCTATCTCTCTGTCTGTCTCTATCTCTCTTTTAAAAGTTTGCTTACCTTTCCTTGTACATTTACTTTGTCATTATATATGGCATTGCCCAAATTTGCTAATCTGGAACTACTTATTGGGGGAAAAGAAAGAGAGGCAGCTTTGAAAGAGTATTGTCACCATCTGGGGTCTCAGAACTGAAAGATACAGAGATAGAGATAGCAACCCAATTCATGAATGAACATGTACATCTCAAAGCAAATAGGATGTCATGACTCTAAAAAAGATACAAATTACCTTTTATCCTGTAATTTTGCTTCAACAACCACTGCTTGAAATAACTAGGCCATGAAGTTGGGACTTTTGATAACCTACTATAAAGACTTTGTGTTTGCCTACTGCAGAAGACTGTAAATAACCCTTAACAACCCGGAAATTTGTTATAATCATGATGTTTAGCAAAGCAACCATTATTTATCTTTAATATGGGACCCTACATATGTCTTTGCTTGCAGATAACATTGTGTTTATAAGTGGATTATGATAGAAATTCCTTAATGAGATTCACAACCATTTAAAGGAGGTCAACCTAAAAATCCTCATTAAAAAAAACAAAAGGGGGCAGCTAGATAGTACAGTGGATAAAGCACTGGCCCTGGATTCAGGAGGACCTGAGTTCAAATCCAGCCTCAGACACTTGACATTTAGTAGCTGTGTGACCCTGGGCAAGTCACTTAACCCTCATTACCCTGCAAAAAACAAAAAACAAATAAAAAAAACAAAAAACAAAGTGGGTGAAAGATAATAGTTTGTATTTCTATAGAATTTTAAGTTTTGCCAAGTGATTTTCACATATTATTTAATTTTTATCTGTACAACTACCTAGTGAGCTATTATTATCTCCATTTCTCATTTGAGGAAACTGAGGCTCTGAGATGCTTAGGAATTTGACTAAAGTCATATAGCTAATAAATATTTGAGGCAGAATTCAGAGCTAGTCTTCTTGACTGCAAGCCCAACACTCTATCTATAAAGTCAGTCTTTGGGATAAGATATGCAGTTGGATAGACAGTCCATTGAGTTAGTTAACCAGAACACAAAACTCAACTAAAATACTCCTAGTAGTCTGAAGTTATACCATTATAGATTTGGTCCATTGTGTGTTGAACACATTTTAGTCTTTAAGAGTCTGAAATTAAAGTACAAATAGCTCAAAGAAAGATAATAAAATCTTAACTTATTTGATATGGGAATGAGGTGAAGGATGGGGTTCCATTCAGTGAAAGTAAGATGTTCCTGGTCATGGTAACATTGTGAAGATCCCAGAGAAGGAGGGTGGGTCTCTGGCTCTGTAGAGATAGAAGGTACTTTGGAATCAGGGTATGTGTATTTCAATGTTTCTACCCATGCTTTCCACAACAAATAGGATATAAATCTTGATTAGCATAGATGTTTGAATAGAGAGAAAGGCATACATTCAAGATATGTGGTGGAGATGGAATTGGCAAAACTTTGCAACTGATTACCTATAGGAGGTATTGGAGAAGGAACAATCAAGGAAGAATCTGAGGTTATTAACTTGGGTTTCTCAGAAGAATGGTGGTGAACTTGGAAGAAATGTGAAAATCTGGAAGAAGAGTAAGCTTGAAAAGACTTATCTGAGGTCAGAGAGACACCTGTGGTTGTACAAGGACTAGGACTCAAGTCTGCATCTCTTTCCCCTCTACCACAGTATCAGATTAATTTCAATATATTTTAAATATTTACTTTATACATGAGAACAATAATCTGAATCTGAAATAGGGTCCAAATCTTCCATTAGGAAAATTTTTAGTGACTTTAAGCAACATTTTATGGAGCCAAGTCATTCTCAAAGTCAAACTTTGCTTTTCATCTTCTATGGCTTTTTCATGAAAGCAGGCTTTGGGTGTCAGTATGTTTGAAGGGTAGTTAATTTTGTCCTTGTTGACAACTGTCCTTCCACTTCCTATTTTAAACCCCTACTTTTGGAGCCTAGTTCTGGTGTATAAGATATTCATGGAACAAAGCAATGAGAGTGACTTCAAACTCTTTTTATCCCCTAGGCAGAGTATATTTCAGTTTCTTTATCTCAGGTTACTGGTAACAAATCTTCATTAAATCGAAAGCAAAACATGAACAGATTGTGAGTCTTCATAATTCAGACTGGAAATATTATGGTTATACGGATACAATGAAATATTGGAGTTGACCTGAAGGTCACCATTTTAAGACCTATCCGATTTCCATATTTTAGGCCTCACTAAAACTGAACATTCCAGTAGAGTCAATTCAGTAAAAGACCTATATTTTATATTTAATTTTGGCTATTTGGATAAAGTTTGAACAAATGTTCAGAAGAACTTACCTTAGCCAGAGCCATGACTAGACTTTTGGGTACTCAGAGCAAAATTTTTGCAAAATTGAGAAACATGAAGTGTTTTGCCTTTGCTTTTAAAGGGGAAATTCAATTAAAAGGGGGAGGGGGCTCCCAAAGATAGTAGATTAAACTTCCTGGGGCAGGGAGGGAGGAAGCTGAATTCAGGTAACTAGATGTTAATTTTTATTTATTTTTTTTCCTAACTGCCAAAGGATTATAAGGAGCTAGATTACTCATTGGATAGAGCACTGGACCTGCAATCAGGAAGACCTGAGATTATCCAGACTCAGACACTTAGTAACTCTGTGATCTTCTGAAAGTCACTTAACCTCTGTTTGCCTTAATCCACTAGAAAAAGAAATGGCAAAACACTCCAATATCTTTGTCAAGAAAACCCCCGGGGCAGCTAGGTGGTGCAGTAGATAGAGCACCTGCCCTGGAGTCAGGAAGACCTGAGTTCAAATCTGGCCTCAGACACTTAACACTTACTAGCTGTGTGACCCTGGGCAAGTCACTTAACCCCAATTGCCTCACTTAAAAAAAAAAAAGAGCCTGGGGCAGCTAGATGGCGCAGTGGTTAGAGCACCGGCCCTGGATTCAGGACTCCCTGAGTTCAAGTCCGGCCTCAGACACTTGACACTTGCTGGCTGTGTGACCCTGGGCAAGTCACTTAACCCCCATTGCCTGCAAAAAAAAAAAAAAACACCCCCCCCCCCCCCAAAAAAAAAGAAAACCCCATGGACAGTATGATCACAGAGTGGGACAGGACTGAACAACAATAACAGAAGAGTGTAAGGGCTATCAGTACCCTGGTGTAAAATCTGGATTGCCACTAGGGGGCAGCTAGGTGGCACAGTGGATAAAAGCAGTGGCCTTGGATTCAGGAGGACCTGAGTTCAAATCCAGCCTCTGACACTTGACACTTAACTATCTGTGTGACCCTGGGCAAGTTACTTAACCCTCATTGCCCTGCAAAACAAAACAAAACAAAAAAATCTGGATTGCCCAGCCCTAGCCTTAACTATATGTATGTGTATATGTATTTATACACATATACAGACATAAACATATATATTGAATTATATCCACACATACATATACATGTATTTGTATGTATATTTACCCATCAGGACTGTCTATAGAAAATTTTGTATATTTATATATATATATATGTGTGTGTGTGTGTGTGTGTGTGTGTGTGTGTGTGTGTGTATGTGTGTGTGTGTGTGTATAGGCAATGAATTCCTTTTTGTAATCTCAAGGACTAAATTGAGCATTAGGTCAGATTATTAGGTTTTCTAAATGAAGGGCAAAACTTTGTGATTTTCAAAAATCTTCTCTACCCTTTCTACTGAGGAAGGGATCTAGCTTCCTAGCATAAGCATCAAAAGGATTATTAATTGTTAAAGATTCAGATATTTTAGAATAAAAAAAATAAGCTTAGACCAAACCTCTGCCAAAGTGAACCAATTCCAAGTGAATATGGGAGTCTTCTGACATTGTTGTTCAGTGTTATCTGACTCTTCATGAACCCATGGAGCATACTGTTCATGGGGTTTTCTTGGCAAAAATACTATTATTTCCTTCTTCAGTGGATTAAAGCAAATGGACATTAAAGTGACTTATCCAGAGTCACACATCCACTAAACATCTGAGGCTGGATTTGAGGTCAGCTCTTCCTGATTCCAGGTGAAGACTCTATCCACTGAGCAATCTAGTTACTTCTAGATCTTTTGATACAGAAGATACAATTCCCTTTCCCAAGATCTATGAGGAATCCTGCTATGTGTTCCTGAGCTAGAGGAAATCATAAATGCTGGGCTAGGTCTAGAGAATTTTAGTTAAGCAATAGGTCAGAAAATTTAGGCACCATCTTCCCTGGGGCTGATTGGTTTTCTTTTATATATACTGTTAACTTTAATTCTCATATAACTGCTATTTGAGAAATTGTACTCAATTGTACTCAAAAAATTGTACCCTTGTTGTCTAGAGTATGTGGGGAGAAGACAAAGGAGGGAATGCTAGAATTCTGCAATTAGTGTTGATCTATCTGTAGAAGAAGGGATGAGGTAAATAAGGATTGGGGTGATAAATCCTGACAGTGCTTGGGGTGGGGTCATGAATAGGCAGCTCAGATGACTTGGTTCTATTTAAGATTTAGAAATCTGTAACATTTAACAAAGAAAGAGAAAGATGAAGTCTTGGGCTCAAGGATATGGTTTCTTAGATGGATTCCAAGGTTGTAATGATGAGGAGCTTGGTTCACCAGGAAGCTGACAAAAATCAACAAGGCTTATGTCCCACAACAGATCATTCATAGAGTATAAGGACATGAAAAATGTCAAATAGATAATATTAATATGAATATTTTAAAATTTTTAAGTGCATTGGTATATATGTGTTACTGAATTCTCAGCAAAGTAAAAAAAAAAAAACAGAATGAATGAATACAGTACCATGTAGATGTTATTAAAATTTCCCCCATTCTTTTCCCTTATCAGTTCTTCCATTCTGCCCACTTAACAGTTCAGATAGGTAACATCATGTCTCAGACAGATATGTGGGATAGCAATGGTAGTAGATGGTATTTTTATAGTGTCCACTATGTGCCAGACATTTTGCTAAGTGCTTTACAAATATTTTCTCATTGTTTTTTCACAACTTCAGAAGGTAGGTGCTAAGTGCTATCATTATTCCTACTGGCAGCCTAAACACTTCCTAAACTCCTTGTCTATGGGGAAAGAGAATGGGCATATTTTGCTCTTTATCCAGAAAACAGAAGACTCCAGTAATATCCACTCCTGAATTATGTATAGAATCTATCGTGATAGGGATTTGAATAGGTGAAATACCTACACACATATGTGTGTGTACATTTATATGAAGCATATAAAGAAATATACACATATATGTATATATACATATATATGAAGCACATACAGAAATTGAACTAATAACATCATTTTCTCTATTGTCTCTGCTTAAATGGCCTTTCACTTTCTTTAAGCGGAGACAATGGCTGTGCTTTTAACCATCCTTCCTCAGTCACTAGCAAGGATGGCAGGCTGGAAGCAATAAATAAAATAAAATAAAACAAAATAAAATAAAATAAAATAAAATAAAATAAAATAAAATAAAATAAAACAATATAATATAATATAATATAATATAATATAATATAATATAATATAATATAATATAATATAATATAATATAATATAATATAATATAATATAATATAATATAATATAATATAATATAATATAATATAATATAATATAGAAGAAATAAAGAAATAAAATTTAAAAATAAAGAAGGCCAACCAACTGAAAGTTATAAGACTGGTGCCATTTCTTCTTGCTTGGTGACTGTGTCAGCCTGTAGGCTAATGAGGTAATGAGGTTTATTCAGTTGAAACTCAATAAACCCTTCTCTATCACCTCTCTTTCTTGAGCATCCTGTCCTTGACCTACGGTTTCCTACCTGTACCAAGATTTCAGTTACTTCCTTGTCCCTTGTAGCTGTTGACTGGATGTTAAAGGATAAGCCTCTTGCTCTGTTATTTGCCTGGTGGTTACCACTGTCATCTCTCCCTTCTTTTTACTGGGTATAAGTTCAACCACTACAATTCAGCTTGAGGGTAGATTTGACCACAACTTGCATACTCTGTGTGTGTGTGAGCTCTGGATCAACAGAAACACTGGTAAATATTGCTATATACCAAAGAGATGTCAACTAGGGAAGAGAGATACAGTTTCCATCCTCAAAGGTGCCTCCTCACCTATATTGCTCATCCCAGGCTCACCTAGCACTACTGTTACTCACTCTCACCATGCAGTCTGCCCATCAAAACACACATACTGGTTTAATCCAAAACAGAGAAGCCTTCATCTTACTCCTTAGCCCCATAAATACTTTGGTGGAAGTGCCTGTGAAGTTAGCCTCTAATCAGCTCAGCTGTTTCCCATAGATCTGGGGCTTTGGAATTACCTCAGCAGAATCTTGCACAGGCTACACACCACCAATTACTGTTTCTCTCTGACCCCGCAAGCACCCCATTCTCCATACTATTCTGACATTTCTACTTTTCAGCATCCTTGTGATGTCATTGGTTCTCGCAGGACAAAGGACAACAACAACAAACAACAATATGATATGTATTGGCTGATTTCTGGAGGGTTTGACCCATTCATTACTCTGTATTGGGAAGCATCATGCCTCTTCCCTGCTGGTATTGTTGAAAACCACTCTGAGTCAGATGAGACAGGAGTGTTGGTACATAAAATATTTAAACTAAATTTTTGTGGTCATGTCAATCAAAATGGTGCCCAACTACTAGGTGTAGTGCTTAGATATAAGTACCAGGGAACATTTTTTTTTACTCATACTTTGGAGGTCTATGAAATTAATCTTTATTGAAAATCAAAATGGAGATGGAGCAATTGTGATAGTGATAGAGAATTAGCCCCAGTTAGGAAGACCTATTTTCAAGTCCTATCTCTGATACACTGGTGGCATGACCCTGTGCAAATTACTTAACTTCTTAGTGCCTCAGGCTACTCTCTGAGACTACAATTAATTATTCAGGTATTGATCTGTATAGGTAAAGGAGGTTTCTGATACCACTAAAATCATACCTCTTCACCTCCCCCATTCTAGCCCTACCCCCCTCGCAAATCAAAATAATAAGTCTATTGAATGTCAGGGTATGAATGATAGAATTGTTACAAACCATGAATCATGTCATCCCTGTTAGTTAACTCATGTTTTTGCCAACATTTTATGAAGCAATGAAACTCATTCCAGCACCAGTGAAAATGAACACCATCATGCCTCAGAAATGTGCATTTTTTTTTTTTTGGTGTGAAATTAACTGGGCATGACAATTCTTGACCATTACTTACTCTACAACATTAATCAGTGTCTTCACTAACTAGGCATGCAGAAACAAGCTGCGGGTTTTATAGAAATCTAAAAGGCATTTTTGAGTGACCATTATAAATGATCACAAACTGGTGATCTTCATTGATAAACTGTGTAAGTCGCTTTTTGTTTTTCCATACTGCTTTTTTCGAGGTTATTTCTTAACTCCCTGAGAAGATAACTCTAGAAGATTCACAGAAAGTAAATTAAGAAAGAATATGAATATACATATACATATAGATTTCATTTGATCATAATATCTTAGAATTTATTATCATAAATAATAAAAGTTTGGATCTATTGGTCTATAAATTCACAGAAAACAAAAGCAAAACTGTGCAGAGTGAATTCAAGGAATTTCCCATTTTATTTTGTGCTCAGTTGCTCCGTGCATTGCTATCAGTGCTATTGAGAGTTGGCATCATGTCTTAGATAGTGACGGTATTCTAAACTCTCTCTAAGCTCATTGTCATTCTGGTAAAGGAGAGTGGGCTGCAGGCATGCATGTGTCTTCTGTTTTCAGGTTCTCCCTTCTCCAATCTATTCTTTACACTGGCACCAAAAAGATCTTTCTAAGGCAGGGAAATGTCACACATTACATGCCTACCCCAAACTTTCACTGCTTCCCTATTGATTCAGTATATAACACATATTTCTCAAGTTGGTATTTAAGGCCCTTTGAATTTGGATGCCAACCTTCGTTTCTAGCAGTATTTCACATGCTACCCTTCACTAGACATTGCAGCCAAACTGCACTTTGGCTTAATAAATGCTTATTGATTGATTGGTATTACCCCTTCCACCTCTTTGCATTTGTACAGTTTGCCATACCTAAAAGACACTCCCTTTTAATTTTTCCTGTCTGAATATTTATCTTCCTCCCAGGCTCAATGCAATTTGATTCAATTTAATGTAAAAAAAAAATCTATTAAATTCTGACTATGTAGAAGGCACTGTCCTAGGTCAAGGTAAGATCTCACACATCACTTGCTATGTGATGTAGCCCCGGTTCCTTGAATCATCCAGATGCTAATACTGGTGGCATCTTCAAATTATCATATATACATACATGTGTGTATGTGTGTTTACACATACATACATATCATACACATATATTTATAGATATAGATGTATGTGTATATACACACACACACACATATATATAATTTGTTATTTAGTTGTTTTCAGTAGTGAATGACTCTTCATAACTCCACTTTGGGGTTTTATTGGTAAAGATACTGGAGTTTTTTGCCATTTTCTTCTCCAGATGAGGAAACTAAGACAAACAGGGTTAAATGACTTGCCCAAGGTCACACCGCTAGTACATTTCTGAAGCCACATTTGAACTCAGGGAGAAGAGTCTTACTGACTCCAGACCAGCACTCTATCCTCTGTAATACCTAGCTGATAGAGATGATAGATAGATTGGATAGATAGATATTTAGGTCTATGTTATATTCTCTACAAATATCCCTCCCATTCATACAGGCTTTCTCAAGACAGATGTTTCATTTTGGTATTTTTATATGAATTGCTAGTACATAGTATCTTAAATATTGTAGGCAGTGATTTTTTTTAATCGAGTTGAATTGAGGACTGCCCATTTCACTTGTGGACATCTCTTGATGTATTATCTTTCTCTTCCACCTTTTTATCAGGAAATTTTAGGTGTGCCTCTTGTATCGTTGTTAAAAATGTTGGGGGTAACTAGGTGGCACAGTAGATAGAGCACCAGCCCTGGAGTCAGGAGGACCTGAGTTTAAATCTGGTCTCAGACACTTAACACTTACTAGCTGTGTGACCCTGGGCAAGTCACTTAACCCCAATTACCTCACTAAAAAAAATTTAAAAATAAATTAATTAATTAAAAATTAAAAAAAAAAAAGTGTTGGACTAGATAAGGCCAAATACTGAACTCTACAGTGCTTTGAGGAAAGCTCTTTATAAACCTTAAAGGGATCTATAAATATGGTATGTTGTTATTATTACTGTAAACTTCCACTAGAGACCTTCCTTCAGACTGCTATCAATTTGCTAATTAAGGCTTTTGAGTTATGGTTGGTTAACCATCTAGAAATCCATCTGGCCTAAATTTCTCTAAATTATCCATTAGGATACCAAGAAAAATATTAAAAAGGCCTTGCTAAATATCCTATATATTTCAGTGGTAATACACATTTATATTTATATAGATTTACAAAAAGCATAGATAATAGCTTGATTTTACAGTTAAGGAAATTGAAACCATGAGAGGTTAAAAGACTTATCCAAGGTCACATAGCTAGTAAATGTCTGATGTGTAATTTGAACCTAGGTCTCCTGATTCCAAGTCTAGTGCTTGATCCATAAATCCACATGCTCATTCCCCCAACCTACTATTTTAGAAAAACAGATTAAAAAATGAAATTAATATAGTTTCTCAAATGACATCTTTATTGACTTCACTGTGACTTTGAAGATTCATTGCCTTTCTTTGTGAGTGTGTATTAACCAGTTGTCTAACAATCTGTTCTGAAGTTTTACTTGGAATTGTCATAAAGATCTCCAGCATCCAGAAACTATTTTTCTGATTTGGGAAATTGG
This sequence comes from Dromiciops gliroides, assembly GCF_019393635.1. Lineage (NCBI taxonomy): Eukaryota > Metazoa > Chordata > Mammalia > Microbiotheria > Microbiotheriidae > Dromiciops > Dromiciops gliroides. The sequence continues at coordinate 564,645,176 of NC_057862.1, read as the reverse complement.
TATTTTAAAAAAACTAAACTCTACCACACATCACCTTTCCCATTCTCTTAATTTCTCTGTGATTCCAAATTGTGATTCTCAGTTCTCATCAGTGATCGCAAAAAACCAATTCTCTCAGGACCCTGTGATATATTTCATTTAGTCTTGGACATGTGAACCTACTTAGTATTGCTAGTGTATCTTTTTAAAAAAATAATATCCTCAACTATTTGGGGTTCAATTCCCTTTTTACACATTTGTTGTGGCCTTTTTCAGTTCTAAGATTATTTTCCTTGAAAGAAAAGATAGATGCAAATTAAGGTTTGGACATTGTAAAATGTCATAAATGGCCATGTACTACAATAAATTGCCCTCTCTCACTCCAACTCTCTCACTTATTTTCAATTTCCCCCTCTCTACCAGCTCATTTCCTACCTTTCTATAAACACACCCATATCTTAATTGATCTTCCTATCCCTGCTGAATATCAGCCCCTTGTAGCTAAACTCCTAGAAAAGACCATCCACAATAGGTTTCTCCCCTTTTTCTCTTCCTATCATCTTATGATCTGGCTTCTGACCTCATCATCCCATAAAACTGCTCTCTCCAGTTACTAATGGTGTCTTAGTTGCCAAGTCCAGTAGCCTTTTCTCAATCCTCATCCTCCTTGAGCTCTTGGAAGCCCCTGACACTTTTTATTTTAGAATTTTAGAATTTTATTGTCCCAAATTACATGTAAATACAAATTTTGACATCATTTTTTTCTTTTGCTTTCAAAGTAAGTTTTATTCCTTCATTGAAGTTTTATGGTTGAATAGGAATGCCAATATCATTCACTTTGGTTCAATGCTGTCTAACGGCTCAGCAGCAAAGCGCCAGGAAACTACAGCTGGAGCAGCAAGGAATCTGCTCAAACCTTCTGCCAGAGATAAATGCCAGCATTGGCACTCACTGCAGACTAACTCCTTTTACAATTCTAGAACACTCCCTTTTAACAGGAGCATACATTTACTGGCACCCAGTGCAAATGAAGTTCTTAGAATTGAACAATGGCACTAAGGCCTAAAAAGCTCAGGAGGTCCGATGAACTCTTGCCATCCACATCCGTTAGTCTTAATTCAATATTATCTTCTGAGAAAATCCCATTCATTCTCTGAGCACACCAAGGCACAAAGGCCTGTGCTGCAGCCTCTAAGACCCTTCTTCCCAGGTTGTCAGAAGTTAATGGCTATTGCCAGTTAGACATTTGACCTTGGAATCAAAGCGAGTCTTAGCTTGATGACATTTTTCCTCCCTCCAGGGCCCATATCATCATGGTGCCACCCATGGAGAAAGAGGAGTATTTAACTCCAGAGGAAAGAGCACTCGTGTTCCACTTGAGGCCTAAATTTTTCTCTCCTCTAATTCATTTAGATTTGGGGACATGAAGAAGTAAAGAAATATCAAAATATACCAATGAACAAGGGTCAATTACTTTTAATTAAAGGAGGGATTAAAAATGCACCCTGCTCAGAATTAGAGCCTCATGGATTTGAATGAGGAATTTCTGGAGAGAAATAGTTCTGAACATAACCAAAAGCCAGTATTTTCTCAGCTCAGGGGAAAAACCTCCAGCTGTATGCATTGGTGATTTGGAATCTGGAGAAGATCTGGCCAAAGGCAAAGCCACAATGACAGAAGTGGCCCCAAGTCATCATTAATTCCAAGGAATGCCAATTACAAGAAGAAAACTCTCCTACCCACCCCACCCACCCCACCCCAGTACTCCAGATTTCACTCTTCACTCCTACATATGTAAGTCTCTCCTGGCCAAAATCCTGCTGGCCCCAAACAACCCCATAACTTTACAATGCTTTCCCACCTGGCTGCAGGTCTTCAGGTTCCTGACACCAGGTACCCCGTGGTCTTCCCCAAACCCTCTCTCAGTGCTCTTCTGTCTCAATGCTGTCCATGTGCTGTGAGTCTTGTGAGCTCCACGAGTGTAGGGACTGTCTTATCTTCATAATCCCAGTGCAGTGTCCAACATATAACAGGTGCTTAAGAAATGCTGACTTGGTAGCTAGGAATGCCATGGCTGGGGTAGTCTGGGGCTCTTGATATGTCCTGACACTAGCAGAATTTAGTTTGTAGGCTTTGCAGATTTTTTATTTTTAAACCAACCAACCAACCAACCAGAACTGCTGAAGTTTGCATGCATAATGGTACATCTGCCCTGTCTCCTTCCCAGGCCTCCCTCCCATCCCGGCACTCACCCCTCTGCCTATACTTCTGTGGTAGATGCATAGCCCCACTCTCCACCCAAAGTTAAGAGTGAAAGCTCACTTCCACTAACATAAGAAAGCAGAGTCTCAGGGAATTGGATGTGAGCAAAAATGTGGAGAGCAGGATGAAGAAGCAGGGATTTCTACTGAACTTTTGTACCATACCAAATAATGACTGGCTTAGCAAAGAAAAACCTCCAAAGTGAGAAGCAGCATCAACTATAAAGGAACACGACTGAACAGGTAGACCGACTCTCCATTGTGAGTCCTCCGGGTGGCTTTGGCCAGGATCTTAGAGATATCGATCACCTGTATTTTGGGGCAATGCTTCATCTTGTCTTCCTGAGGTATTGTGTTTGTGATGACAACTACCTCAAAGCAGGAGTGGTTAATTCGAGAAATGGCTGGACCAGAAAAAATTCCATGAGTAAGAATGGTGTAGACTTTGGTGGCTCCAGCTGACAGGAGTTTATCTGCTGCCTGACAGTACCACAAGTATCAGCCATGCCATCCACTAGAATGGCTACTCAGTCCTTGACATCTCCCACCAACACCATTCGGTCCATTTCACTGGCCTTCTTCCACTCTTTGTGAATCAGAGCAAAGTCAACATTCACTCAGTCTTGCAACTGAAGTCACTCTTAGCTCCGCCAGCATAAAGGGATACGATACAGCAACAGGTCTTCCATTCGGCAATGTTCTCCCTTATCCACTTCAGGACAGCCGGCTCAGCATATAAGTTATCCACTGGGATATCAAAAAAAACCCTGAATCTGAGAGGCATGAAGGTCCATGGTGATTATATGATCTGCTCCTGCTACAGACAGCATATTTACCACAAACTTGGCTGAGATCGGGGCTCAGCTTTTGTCCTTTTTTGTCCTGCCAGGCATAAGGGAAACAAGGGATAACAGCGGTGTCTCGGCTTGCTGAGGCCATCTTGCAGGCATTGATCATGATGAGCTCCATCAGATTGTCATTGATTTCGCCACAACTGCTCTGCACAATGTAGACATCCTCTCCTCAGACACTTTCTCCAATTTCCACACACATCTCCTGGTTACTGAATTTCTTCTTCAACACCTTGCCCGGTTCCAGGCTCAGACGGTTGGTGATCTTCATCTTCGCCCTGCGCTGCTTGCTGGCCTGACATCGGCGACCGCTGCGGGGGACCGAGGAGGGTAGCGGGGGAAAGGGGGGGTAAGGCAAGGCTGGGGAGAGGTGAGTCGGCAGCAAAAGCGTACTCAGCACGGCTCCTCCAACATCAATTTTTTGACTGTGTTCCAAATTCTCTTCCACTCTCCCTCCCCCCCCCCCCAACTCAAGCAATTAAATATAAGCTATATATGGGCAGTCATGCAAAACATTTCCACATCAGCCAGGTTGTGAAAGAACAGACAAAAAGAAAACTTCAGATGAACGAAGTAACAAAAAATTATGCTTCAATCAGTATTCAGACACCATCAGTTCTCTCTTTGTAGATGAACTATATTTTTCCTAAGACCTCAGAGTTATCTTGGATCTTTGCATTGCTGAAAATAAGCAAGTCATGCACAGCAGATCATCTTACAGAATTGCTGTTATTTTGTATACAGTACATTTCACATTACAAGAGCTCATGTAGGTCTTTCTGATAGTATCCTGCTCATCATTCTTTTCATAGTAAACTACATTTATATAGTAATTTAAAGAGAAATTTCCTTACAATAAATCCATGAGGTTTATTCTTGCAACAACAGTAATAGATACCACTTATATAGTACCTTATACCTGACAAACAATTTTCTTTACAATAGCCCAGCAAAGTAAGTACCATACCTTTCATCATCATCATCATTAATCATTCGTCAGTCCTCATCAATCAATCCTCATCTTCATCCAATCATCATCAATCCATCAATCAATCAATCACAATCATCTTACATTACTCTTGCCTCTGCTTTATCATTTTTTCACAATTACTATTGCTGTTTCCTCTCCATCCTATTTCTTTCCCCACATTTGCTCTATTTTCTATCTTCTTTCACCCTATCTTTCCTCAAAAGTGATTTGCTGTTGACTTCCCCCTCCCCTAATCTGCCCTCCCTTCTTTCACCTTTCCCTCATTATCCCCTTCCCCTCCTACTTTTCTGCAGGATTAGATACATTACTCTACTCAATTGAGTCAACTCTGATGAGATCAAGGTCTTTGAACAAATTCTGATGATTGTAAGGCTCATTCACTGCCCTATTCCTCCCCCATCTCCCCCCCCACA